>NW_008238664.1:5356282-5391852 GCF_000691975.1 Corvus brachyrhynchos
AAGATGCCTCATCCTATGAAGTAGAAGACATTCTAATCCTAAACACCAAAGTCTCCCTAATTGTATTGCATCCTTCCATAAGTTACTTTACAATTTGAAAAATGGAGTTTGGGGTGCGGATTTTTTTCAGTTGGAACTGCACTGATACTGTCAAATGAACTTAAAAATAGGTTGCCTAATAGTGTTGAATGTTGGAAATACTGGGATATGTTGATCTGGGTTAGATTGGAAATGCCAATCTGAAGGTGAAGAACTTCGTCTGTTCCCTGAACCATTTAGATTCTAGAATGTATTTATTTTTGAAATGAAGTCAAGGAAAAAATCCTGAAAGTAAGACTTCAGAGGTACTGTGAGATCACTGGAAGTCTTAATAATTTTTCAAACTAATATCCTTTAGATTGTCTGTGAGCTGAGTCTTTGAAGCTTATATTTGCACAAAAGCTATTTCCTAGTAAGAAAGAATTGCTCAGCTCTGGTCTGCGTGATTGTTCCTTTCTGACTGTGACTTTAATGGGTAAAATCAGTGACTACGTTAAATACTCAGCAATGATGCTTTAAAGTTAAAAAGAAAGTATATTCCTGTTAAGTAGGTTTTTTTCTTTTAATTAAGTAGTTTTATTTTATCCTGAATAATAGTTGTCTTGTGTTAAACAGTTTCAGCAAATATGTGCAGAAAGGCAGTATTAAAGGTCGTAGCCTAGAATTGTTGTTTATGTACATTGCAATCTCATATAACATTGTTAAAGGCAAAAAAACCCATTGTTTTTAAAATATATCTTTGTTGTTTATCTTTTAGGCAGTATTTTGCATTTCTGCAGAGCTTTGCACAGATCCTGTTCCCATGCAAACTGATGAGGGAGAAATACTGGAGGAAGGCAGTCCCAAGGTCAGTGAGGTAAATGCCACTGTGTTTTGGAGGAACAAGAGCTTGCTTGGCTGAAATGGGGGGGTACGTGGAGTGAACATCAACTGGTGGTGATGTTTTTAATTAATACCTACATGCAATATTTATTATTTATTGTCATGGAGGTACTTAGAAAATTAAGCTTTGAAAAACCTTTAGAAAGACAGGGGGTTTTGCCACCCACTAAGGATAGGAACATATGATTTTGGGCGCTTCCAGGAAGGAAAGAGAAAACTTGTAAAGAGATACTAACCCTGATTGTATATCATTTGTGAAAACTGGAAGGGTTTTCTGTCCTACCCACCCACCCTCTGAACTAATTTAAGGAATTAGACGTGGGCCCTTAGGTGCAGGTGTTGGTGTCTGTGGATTACCGACTGACCTATATTGAAGGTGTGCTGCTTCTTGTTTCCTTGTACTTGCCAGCATGTGCTGTGTTGTGAGACTGGATTGTGTGTTGCTTTTAAAGGTACCTTTAATTCTCAGCATACCTTGTTGGGACAGGAGCATGTCAACTGTTCTGTTAAATACAATGTTGTGTCCTGCTTTTTGCTTACTTCCTGAAGATGCAGATGTTAAGGCACGAATTACTTTGGTTTTCATAATGACACAGCCATTGTCATAATCTTCTATAGGTTTATAAATACAATTTTATAGTCCTGACTACTCACTGAGTTAGTGTTAACATTGCAAGTGATCTGTGTTTAAAACATGGTCCCTACACTTCACAAAAATCTGAATCATTGTTAGCTTGCTTGTAGCTTTGTGTAAGAGACAGACTGAAAAATGAAAAACTAGAAGACTGGAGTTAACATTTGTTTTCTAGGTAGACCTTTGGAGAGATGCTTTCATTGTTTTAGGGTCTAAGAAAAAACACTTTTTTAGCTGTAAGCAGCAAGTTAAGTAAGTAATTATTAGAGAAAGGACTTGGCAATTGTGCTGCATGTACTTTAGGAGTTGTGTTCATTTTAAATAGCTTTGAAGGAGGGTTGGCTCTAGATTAGGAGCTGAAAAATGAGAACATATCAGTGGATGTACTTGCAGCAATCCAGGGTATTGAATGCATCTTTTGACAAGGATGTGATTACAGGTTTCAGTGGGGAATAGACATGAGAGAGGAGACATCATGGTGCAATTAATTACTGACTTTAGTATAGTTATTTGTGCTTTCTTTTCACCACACAGAGAGGATCTTTGTGAGTGTGAACACACATTTATGTGTATACAAACAGGTGCCTGTGTTTATATTTTTGGATACATAGCTTTCATTTTTTTTTGCCTGTGGGGCAGGAAGTAAGATTGAAGTAACTGTCCTTTCCTCCAATGAAGGGTATGCTTTTCTTTGGCATGCTTAATTCTTCGTGTAATGGTGAAGTTTGTATCCGTGCTCCAAAAATTAAGTGACCTTACATTTGAAACCAAATTCTTTATACTGACTTTGAATACGCAAATGTGTATAAAGCATTGCTTTGAAACAATTGTCATTTAGAGAATGTGGGAGATGAGAATTGTGCATCTGGTATTTAGTGTTATTAATAAAGAACTAATTAGGATCATTATATATTAAGCAAAAAAGTCATGACTACAACTAGTCCTTCTCTCCATTCTGTGATGGACAGGACTACTCACTGAAGTCTGTTTTTCAGTGTTTCTTCAATCTGTAAATGATTATCCTCTTTCCTTGTCTGAGGAGAGTTTTGTCTCTATAATAGTTAAAAGTTTGTCCTAGAAAAATTTAGACAAAGTATATTTCACTATATTGTCTGGTATCATTAAAATGATGCCATTAATTTACAAATGTTTACATGATCTAGTGACCTGTTTTCATTTTTCTACTAAATACCTTTTTTAAGTATTCAGTAATGTAGTTCAGTTTTTTTCCTTTTGTCAGGTTATTTCCCCATCTCTCCCTGCCCACTCCCAACTTTTTCAGGCAGGAGACATGAGGTATACGTGAATGAAGTATTCTGAAAGAGATGAGACCAAAATCATCTTTCATGGAGCTACCATGAATATCAGGATATAAAGATTTGGGTACTGCAAGAATTAATTTCTTTGTGGTGCCGGCCTGAAAATAACCTAAAAGTTTTACATGAAGATTCTATGATAGAGTGGAAAACAAATGATGTGTCCTGCTTTATGCCTGTGAACTGGCTTGGTTCTGTAACTGTCTCAGGTTTTCTGGCATCCTAGACTGTATAGTATTCTGAGACACCCAGGTCAAGACTTGAAGATAAAAGGAGATTTCCTCTGGTTTTGAAAAAGAAAAAAAAATTGTGCCTTATGTAGAGCTGAGCAAGTCACTTTAAAGACTAAATATTTATGTCCTTCAAACTAATTAGCACTATGTAAGGTATGATCAGAAAATTTAAGCCTTGCAGTCAGACATCATGAGGAATGGTGTTCCTGCTTGACTCCTAACAACCTGGTGAGACAGATGTAAAGTTAGCTTTCATGCTTGCCTTTGCCACTCTTGAAATGAGTGGCAAACTCAGTGGACAACTCATTGGAAATTAAGCTTAAGGAAAGTTATTGATGGACTCAGTTCTCACTTTAGTGTTTATTTCTACCACTGTTGTTAATGCATACATTTCTATTTAATTAGTAATTTAATTTTTTTTTAATATTGTGGTTGAGTTGCGCTCATGTTCTCAGTTTTGCCTACTTGGGAAATTTCTACAGTTCTTCCCTTCAGTTTTTTGTCAGCATATCCTTTCGCCATTCTTTGGATTGTTTTCCAGCAGAGAGTGTATTTTGTGCATGGCCTTTCCCCTTCTGTCCATTGGCTGCTTTTGGAGACACTTAGTGTCTTGGTAGTTTTGTGGCCAGGGCTTTTCATATTAACTGATTCCATTGTTTGATTTCAGTTTCTTCCTTGTTATCAGACTAACAGAAAATACACTTTCTTTAAAATGGCATCAACATGATAAAGACAGCTGGCACCTGTCAATAGCACACTCTTGATCCCAATAATTATCTAATATTAGTGCTATACAGAGGGGAAGAAACCTGTGCAGAAGTCAGTTTTTTCAAATGAGCATAAGAGTTTTAAAAATTAATTTAGTTTTGGCAAATGTGGAAGTCTTATTTGATAATAATATCTGGTCTATTTTAGCCAAATGATCTGCTAGTGAGTATCGTACAGTGAAGTATCCCTTCACTTTTTAGAGTAGTTGCAGGGTGGGCTGTCTGGTTTCTGGCTTTTCAGGGTCACTTTTCTTCCTTTCAAAAAAAAAAAAAAGGAATCGTAGAATCATTAAGGTTGGAAGAGACCTCCAAGATCATTGAGTCCAGCCTTTGACTGAACACCACCATGAGGTGGCAAAGGCTCACCAGTGGGCTACAATGAAGAGAATTTTGTAGGACTGATCCCTTCAGAACTGGGCATACAAGCAAGATCCTCATGGTGTTCTCCCCCAGTCATGTTTGCTGGAGCTGCTGGTGGGAGGCAGGAAGCCCTGGGTCATTCTGGTTCCCTGATATCAGAGTGAAATCTTCTGCTACCTCTCCATTGCACAAGCAGGAGTAGAAAACCAGTATTTCTGCTTGGAACCCTCTTCCCTTTACTATTATTTGGATTATTATTTTAATTTTTAATTACATTTTGTGGTAGCTAATTAGCTAATAATGATTACTAGGCTTTTTCCATTAACAACCTTGGTACTCTGAAAATATCAACAAGCACTGAACTTCTTGTTTGTGACTGATTTCTTTTCAGCTGTTTTGATCCATCAGTTAAGGATTACTGCACAGATAATACTTAAACTTGGTTTCTCAATTGTTCCTTTGCTGTAAAATCTTGCAGGAGGAAGCTAAAATTTTATGACTGATTTGAAATATTTTTAGATTTCTTTCAATGTTGGCAGGAGTTTTGAGCTTATGCAGGAAACTTCTTCATCAAAAAATGCAATTTAAATGTTCATGTTAAATGTAGAATTTCCCTCTCCCCTCCTAGTTGTTCCTTCCTCTCTCAAAACAAAAGCCTGTGAATTCAGAGGGAGTGAGGGACTTAGACTAAAGTAATTTATAGAAAGGCATTTATGAAGTGTGGTACAACTTCAGTGTTGTTGAAGGGAAAGGAGGAAAAATAGCTAGTTCTGCCATTTTAATGTTTTGTATACTAAAAATCTAGGTACACAAAATTCTGATGAAAAATATGACTGCACAGGATGTGTAATAATGCTCAATTCCTAACAAGTACAGGAAAAGGGAAAAGATTGTGTATGGTATGGCATTAGATAAAGGTATTCAAAGTTTTCATTAATATTTATAGAAATAATTATTGAACTGAATCAGTAGGCCAGGAATTAGGCTACTTTTTCATACTTTGGCTCTTTCAAAACCAGTGACACAGCCATTGAGGCTTGTCCTGTTTTTCAGTCTCACTGTCCAGTGCCACTTACAAGCTGTCTTGAGGTCACCTGTTAATCCTTGTTTTATTTCAAGTTGCTACCCAGTTCATATCTGTCAATGTGAGTCTTTCCCTTATATTGTTGCCTGCCTGTTGTCAAACTGGTTAATTCTTACTTTTCTTACCTCTTGGTGTCTAATTGTGAGCTAGCACTTGCCTTCTGTTTAAATCACTCTTCAGAACTCTGTTGGCACTGGCTATGTTTTGTTGTGGTGTTTTGGTTTGGGGTTTTTTTTTTTATCCTGAAGCATTCATGCAGAGATGATTAAAAGGTTAAAAAGTATGGGACTCAAGTATCTAAATTCCTCTTTTACTTCATACACTTTGAGAATAAGGGAACATGAGCCTGTGTTAGGCTATGTATTTTTACATTTATAAACAGAATCATAAAATTCACAAGGAAGTGTTGTTAGGAGTTCTCTATCCTAAAATCAGGAATGTTCCACTAACTGCATTATGGGTAAGGTATACTCAACTTCTGATGTGGATGTTGCATAATGATGACAATAGTGCAAAAGTTAGGCTGATGCTTTCATTTTGTGGGATTTAGAACAAATATAGTGAAAAAACCCCCGTAGTTAAATAATTAAACTTACAGCATCCAAAACCTTGATGCCTGTATTTCTGGGGCTTATAATCCTACTTAGTGATACAGAACTGGGTTTCTATTCAGATAGCACTAAGTAATTTAAAACATTCAGGCCTATACAGTAATAAAATGAACAGTCTGCTTTGTGACTGTCATTTTAAAAAAGATGTTTTCCAGTCTAGTACTGGCCTGGTACATAGTGCTTTCAGATTATGGTTCCTTGCAGTATGAATCCCTGCCCTGAATTTTGGCTTCTTACAAGAGGTGAGCTTTCAACCTCAGTATACTTTCTTGTGAGTACCTGACAGTTCTGAGTAGGTTTCAGTTTACTCATGTGGCTGTTGCTTCTCCACTGGATCCAGGACAGTAGGCTTTGAGGTATTTTTATTTAGTTGATCGATTTTTGATGTCTGCTGGTGAGTTGCCTGTGGAGCTTGCAGCATTTCTGTGCCCTGATTTGCAGGGTACATTTCCATTATTTTTCTGGAACATGAGTTGTAGGAGCAGCTAGTCTTTGTAATGCTGACTTACAACTATACTAAGCTCCTGGAGCCTTTGTATGAAGTATCTTGTATAGTCTTTTAAAAGTAGAGAGGTATTCTGCCTGACAAGACAGTTTATGCTTCTCCTGAAATGTGGCAGCTTAAGAACTAGAAGGACAAAGAATTTTTCACAACAGAAACTGATGAAGCTAGCAGAACATGGAGATGACATTTTGTTAACCTGGAAATGCTACAGCTCCTTAGGAGAGTAATTTCAAAACCAAAATATTTGCATATCATGTATTAAAAAAAGATAATCCAATAACCTCTCAGTAAAGAATGAAATTACTAAAAATTTAAAGTTAATAAAGTAGTCCTTCCTTTTAATGACAGGTTTTCAAAGCTTGTAAAAGTCTTATGACATAGTCCTCTTGTTTTAAGTACAAATTAACATAGTCCCTCAAGGGAAGCAGAAATTTTGGGTTAGTTTCTCTCTGGAACTTTAACACTGTGGCCAGGAAAAGAACCTGGAATACTTTCCTACAAAACACTACATGCTCGGACTTTTCTACATTGGGAAAAAGCCCCAAGCAAACCTGACTGTGAGTTTATAACTTCAAATTTCAAGGCATTGTAGCAAAGAGCTACAATTATGGTATGGGGTTTAATCCTAGCTGGCAACTAAGCACCACATTGCTGCTCATCCACTCCTGTCCCTGCAGTGAGGTGGAGGGGTAGAATTGCAAGGGTAAAAGTCAGAAAATACGTGGATTGAGATAAAGGCAGTGTAATAATTCAGGGGAAAAAAAACCCCAAACCAACAACAAAGATGAGAAGAAAACAAAACCTGTGAGAAAACAAATGATGCGAAAGGAGAAGAATTGCTTGCTGCCAAACAATTGATGCCCAGTCAGTCTCTGAGCAATGTTAGCCCCAGCTAACCTCCACACACACCCTCACTCCCTCAGTTTTCATGCTGAGCATGATGCCATGTAGTGTGGAGTATCCCTTTGGACAGTTGGGGTCAGCTGTCCTGGCTGTGTCCTGTCCCTGCTTCTTGTGCACCCCTGGCCTGCTTGCTGGTGGGGTGGGCTGAGAAACAGAAGAGGCCTTGATGCTGTGTGAGCACTGCTCAGCAGTAGCAAGAAACATCCCTGTGTTATCAGCACTGCTTCCAGCACAAATCCAAAACACAGTCCTCTACCTGCTACTATCTAGAAATTTAGCTCAATCCCAGCCAAAACCAGTACAGGATGTTATCAGGGTCTACTATAAAAAATCAGTTATAAATAAGGTAAAATTGTTGAGGACTTTGCAAGAAAGAACATGGAATTAAACAGACAGTACTACTTGAACTGTTGTAAAGGAATGCTGTGGATTGCCTAGCTGCTTGGACATTCTAAAAGAAATTCAGGATCGAGTTCAGGATTCTGCCAGTTGGGTGTACTGTTTTCTACAGAGGCAAGACGAATTGCCTATTTGAAACCTACTTATCTGTAGTGAAGACTGCTAAAATATAGATGCTGAACTGAAAGATGACTCTCTGTTTTCTAATCTCAAAATACCCTGAAGTGCTTTTGAATCACAAAAGAGATGGTTAACACAATGATGTATTTTCTTTCTCTTGGAAAATACCATCATGTGCCAAGATGACTTTGACATCTGTCAGAACTGTCACCATACATTCTTTGATCGAGTCTTTTCATATGTACAATTCGTGTGGAGGAAGTGTACTGGCATGGCATGTCACTGCAGTGAATAGGTGTGTGTCCCATTTCTAAAGGAAAAAAACACTTCCATCTTAAAAAAAACATTTGCTTTAAACTCATCTTTTCCATTCTTTTAAAGGTTCCTTCTTTTTCATAAGTGTTTTCTCATTAGATTTTTTTCTCAACCAATAGTGTGTCTTCTTCAGCTGATTACAGCAGTTTATGATACTTTGCAAGACAGACAAAAAAGCAGATATTTGCTTAAATATTGAAAAAGTGGTTCTGCATTTGAGAGCTTATGTGGTATAGTCCTACTCTGGTGTTGATGACAGGGAAGTTGATTTGTGGCTTTGCTTACAAAGTGTCTCTTTTCATGCAGGTGTACTATTGGCACACAATTTGAGGGGTTCCTACCTTTTCAGAATATTGCCTTTTGATCTCTTTCCATTTGGTATTGACTTTACAGAACTGTTGGCAGTGGTTGTAGTCCATGTGGCTTGTGACAGAGTTCTATATAATCAGTCACTTAATACAAAGTCTTACAGATGTGGAAGTACTGATGAGTGTTTCCAGTCTTGCTGTCTTACGGCAGACTTGAGGGGTATAGGTATTTGGGGAGAAATTTGAGCCAGGGGCATTAAAGCTTTACCCTGCTTTAAAAAAAATCTTAGATTTACTTTAAAAATCACTTGTAGCCTGTTAGTTTGGCTGAATCATTGAAAGGTGTAAAATTCATTGGTCTTGTTGGCTTCATGCATTTGCAAGACTTTGTACATTTTCATGACCCACAAGGACTGTTTCCTTTTCATTTTGTGAACTAGATGGGTATGAATTTTTTTCAGTTCCTCAAATTTTTTTTTTTTCATTCATTGGGTGTGGAAGAAATGCATGTGAGGTTTGATGAAAAGAGTGTGGTTGTTATTCTTGACACTAAAAATAGTGGTGATGGTCTTCATCATTCCAGTAAGAGGGTGACAGGACAACTAAGGACCCGAACTCTGCAAAAACATATTGTGTGGTATCAGTTCCCTTGAAGGGCAAAAGCAACATTAAAAATACGCCAGCGTTTCCTGTCACTTGTTTAAAGTCACTGAAGCATTTGTGCAGTAGGCAAGAGAGTGTATCATAAGAGGGGAGAATGTAGTAGTTGTCTACAGATGCAGTAGTGTGGAATTAGGTTAAGAAATATTTAGAGGTACTTTGAAATCATATTGGTTGGCTTCAACAGATACAATTTCCACATGTAATTCCCAGAGAAATAATGTATTCCCAAGGCATCTAAAGGTTTGTTGGAGTTTTTTTGAGGGCAAGTTGCAGAAAAGCCCTGCTTTTCTACAACATCTGCTCTAGGGATGAGTGGCTCTTTTAGTGGTTTGGTGTTCTGTCAGATAGCTAATCTTTTTAACAATCCAAATAAATTTGGAAAAATTTAACAAGCAAGCAGCAGTGGCTCTCCTGTGACTAAAATGAGCTTGGATTTGCATTCTGGTAACTGGAGAAACTGGAAAGCAGCTGTGGACTGTGGGTGTGGTTAGCCTGTATTCCTTCTCCTTTTTGACAGTGGTCAAAAGTGGATGCCTAATACAGACTTAAGGCAGGGTTAATATATACATATAACAGAATTGCTCTCAGCCTCCAGCTGTTGAGGAACTTTCTGGGCCACTGGCAGTTTCTATGGGTTTAGAATCCACACAGCGGATTTCTGTGAACCCAGAAGAGAAAGTTCTTCTTTCTGTTGCTTACCTGTCTGGTCGGATCTCTTAAGGCAGAATAACTTCAGCACCATTTTTTGTGTGCCAGGTTGATGTCACTTTCAGTTATTCCTAACAAAAAGCAGCAAACAGTATTTGTGGCAGTGAAGGTGATTAAATGTGTAGTGCAAAAGTGTAATTTAGTTTTCTCTAATTCTGGTTATCATTTGCTTTTTTAAGCCTTTGAAAATTCTTTTAGCTATTTGTGCTTGTTGTCTTTTTGTGGCAATGCATCATGTCGATTTCCAAATCTAAGTGGGAGAAAGTTAATACGTTTTCTGTGTCAGGGTGGTTAACAACGTGTATATCAGAGTATCAGCCACTTACAGATGTCAGTTTAAGCTGCTATAACTCGTTCATCTGTGTCTGCACCGTAAATACTAAATTGACTGTAAAATGAGGTCGCTAAATAGAGTCACTGGGTTGCATACAAGTGGCTGGTGAAAGTACTGGTGGGGTGAACTGTTCAAGGGCTTTAGGTCAGATTTGTCCCCTAAATGGAAAGTATGAAAAATTTGTAACGGAAGTGTAAAAGGTTTTTTTCAGAGTAGCTGAAGTTAGCAAGAATTCATGGCTTGTGAAATGCTTCTGTTCTTTAGCTGAAGAATAATACAAAAAGTTAATTAAATTAAATATGGGAATTTTTTGCATTTTACTAAATCCAGATTTTCCTGGGATCCATCCATACTATGTATGTGCAGAACACACTACAAAATGGATGGAATGTTTGGATGGAACACACTAAAAAAATGGGTCATCGTCAGTGGTGCAGGAAAAGGAAAGCACTTCTGCGTAAATTCAGAACGCTTTATTCATTTTTTGTGTCTGCGATGGTTGAATTATTACTCAAAGCTGCCTTGGCAGCTTCAGAGTTGAAGTGTTCAGATGGTATTTCTGGATATCCTGTCATACCATGACTTGAGTGACTTTAATATCTTCGGTGGTTGATGTGAGGTAAAACTGTATCTTGCTGCAAACAACTAGGTGGTTTAAATTGCTTCCAGAGCAATATTTAGATTAGTTATTTTATATATATATACACACACACACAAGCTATTGTATTTTAAATACTTTGCAGCTCAGTAATATATGAAAAGAATAATAAATTTTTAATTAAGTAAACTTTCTTATCTGTACAATATGAAATGTGGCTGGGATCCCAACCCTTTTAACATTTCCAAAATGTGGCTGTTGTTTTCATGATATTCATAAAACTGTTTAAGCTTAGCAGGGAATTAATGTTAAGCTGCTGGGTATTTCAGAGAATATTAGTTAACAAACATTTTAAATATTACATAGAAAGTGAGCCATAGGTTATTTCTGCAATTGGTTATGACTAATTGGTGACAGCTGAAACTAAAAGCAAAACTTCTGGTCCTTAACCACTGCTGCAGCTTTTGTGCTTGTTTAGGTGTAGCATAAATTACATATTCTGATTTCCATAGGTTAATGAATGAGTTCCCATTGATAATCTGTCCTGCTGTTCTACAAGGATGATGCACGTTTTAATGATGGTGTATGTTAACATGTGGCATTTCCTCTACTTAATGTAATGTTTCAGTGAGCCAGGTGGTAAAGTACCATTAAGCTGCATATAACAAACACCAGTAGCAGATTAATTACTTTCGAAGGTAATTACGTGTGGTCTAAGTGTGTTAGCATTCTAAATGATTAGCAGGGAGCGCTGAATATGAAGTGTGATTTAGCAGGGGGATTATGTTAGTTAGTTTTCACTTCTCTTGTAGCTAACAGAAAACTAGTCAGGACCATGTGATGGTAATAACATTGAAATGCTTCATCTAGATGCTGCTGAGAAGCTTCAAGAAAATACTGAGTGGGCTAGGAGATGGTTTGTGTATTTTGGCGGTGGTTTTTTTGTATCAAGACTATGCTTCGGCAAAATTGAGAGAGAAGAAAAGGTAGAAATAGGTTCAAGTGAAAATTTAGTTGCATCACAATGCTGTACAGTACAACAAAGTCCTGAAAGAGATTGAAAATTCAGCCCAATATTTCATGCATACCTTGTCTTTAAGACTTTCCTCTGTGTGATTCAGAGAAATACTTAGTGCTTTCTCATTTTAGGAGCTGTTTTTTCTTTTTTTTTTTTTTCTTTTGAGTTAAAATCTCTGATTCTAAGGGTTTTTTAATGCTTTCATTTGTGTACTGGAATGAAGATTCAATCTAACTAGTAAATTTTGGGGGCAATTTTGCTAAACAATTTGTGCTATTCTATGCATATTTTGAAATGCCAGCTCAACACTAATTTATTCCTCAAAAATTATTAAAGTGTTAGCAGCTAAATTGCATTTTTATTAAAAGAAATTAAATAAAAAATTTAATTAATCTGTTTCTAGTGAGTAAAATCTTCCCCAGTGCAGTTTGTCCAAAGTGCTTGTAATGAAGCCAGGCAGAGAGGTGACTCAGCTTTCCTTTCATTTGCAGTAGTGATTACATTTCTGTTAGACCTCAAATGGTCTCTGAGGTTTCATTTTTTATAACACAGCTTCCACCACTGTTAGCAGTAGTGACTAGTGACTAATTTCTTGGATTTCGAGGACTGGGTTGTGCAACTCTCCTTAAAACAACTATCAGTGAGACAAAATAAGTGCTGATGGTCTGTTTACAGTAGCACTGTTGCTGATGATGATTTGGGAGGGGCATTGGGTATTTAAGGAGTAGTTGTGACAGAACATCAGAGTTATCAGTCTTAAGCTGGGCCTTCCATAGGCTGTGCTAAAATCATCACTTCACTTAAAGCAGCATTTGATTTTTGGCTGGTCCTCACCAGAGTATCTAGTCATACACCAGATAAGGTTTTGGTGTTGTGTCTGCTTGAGATGCTAGTGAGTGAAAAATCTTCAGAGTCTTCATCTCCTGGCTGGTTGAAGTCCTTTTGTTTGTTTGGTTTTGGGTGGTTTTGTTGTTTTTGTTGTTTTTTGTTTGGGGTTTTTTTGTTGTTGGTTTGGGGGGTTTGTTGGAGGTTTTCAGTTGTTTTGTTTGTTTGAGGGGTTGCTTTTTTTTTTTTAAATAAAATAGAAAAAAACAGCTTTGAAAAGGAACTATGGAATGAGTAGGAAAAGGAAACTCTGATGAAGTTGCATTAGTACATTTCTTTATGCTGGTGAAGACAAAAAGACTGTTTAAAATTAATAGCTTTTTTTATAATAAGTAAAGGATTTCTCCCAAATGTCTATCTTCTTTCCTGAGAAAATGCTTGGTTTCTCTTAAGCTCAGTTCGTCTTTGGTGGGCTAGGATAGCTAATGCAGTAGTTGAATCTTGTTAGGAAAATGTGCTTTCTGACATCGGGATTCAGGAAAGATGAGGCTTTTGCCCTTGAAACTTTCTGACCCTTCAGAGCGTTGCCGACTTTATCTAGGATATAAGGTTTGCTCATTAATCAAATCCATTAGGATCTCATTGAAGATATTTTTAGAAAGAGTAGTATGAAACTGTAGTAACAGGTGCTGCACTTCTGGACAAAAAAATATAACAGTTGATTATGTTTAAGCTCACGATAAATTTCATTTTCTAAAAGTTAAGTACTGAGTGTCTAATACTGAATAGCTTTACTTAACTTAGATAAAACAAATTGTCTTTTACTATTTAGAACACTCAATATATTAATTTTTGTTGAAATTTGGATATTCACGGGTGCCTGGATTTTTAGAGAAAAAGGCCTTGAAATAATAAAATACAGAGTTCAAAAACTTGCAGTTCCTTTTTAAAAAAAAAAGTTTTCTATTGAATTCCTCCCCTGCTGTTTCAGGGTCTATTTCTGGTTCCTGCTTCCAGCTGCCAGAATCTTGAAGCTTTCTCCATTGCTTGCCAGGAGAAACAGGTGTGCAGTGTGCTTCCCTTGATTCCTGCTCTTGGAGTCAATGGCTCCCTCTGCAGTCCGCTTAAAGAGAAGCTCAAGTGTTTCGGATCCTCTGCCATTCCACCTTTTCTTCTTTCCTTGGGAAGAATACAACAGATCCAAGAGTTCTCTCTTAGCTCCACCTTCCATTCTTTTGCTACGTATTGAGGACAACTGCATTTCCTGTGTACGCTGTGAGTCAAGAGAGACTCAAGGCTAAGAAAGCGGCGCCTTTTCTGAAAGCCGCAGTTAGCCAGATCGGGTGAGGCTGCTGGATGCTGTGGATGGCTGGAACTTAGCAAGGACTCTGGGCTCCAGGCTTTTTTAAAAAAAAAAAGACTTGAAAAGTGCTGAGCAGGATAGGGTGATGACAGAATGAAGGGAAACTGAGAGACTTGTGGGGAAGAAATGTGCATAGGAATTGTATAAGAACTGTGGGTGGAGGAAAAGAAGAGTATTTTCAGCTTGCTGTGGCTCTTACATGCTGTTCCTCTCTTCAGTTCATCCCCAGATAGTCACTTAATCAAAAACTTAAAATACCACATTCTCATTCTTTCTGTGGTATGATGTTATTATTGTCATTGGGAAAATAAGACCTAAACATTTTAATTTTTAAGTATTTTTTTAATCTTTAATTAATAGGTAGCTGGGCCTAAGAACAAATTTTATAAAATGTAAGCAATGCCTTTGGAATTTTACTGGAATTTTACTTGCTCATTAATTTTTTTCAGAAGGCTCTTTGTCAGATATATCTCTTTGAATTAAGATGAATTACCCAATAAAGTGACTTCTAAATGTTGCAGAAAGATGGAAATGGATATTACTTTATGAGCTTATTCTAGATGTTTTAGACAAATAAGCTGTGTATCACTTTCTAGCAAAAATTTTAAAACCTGCAGATTTCCAGGTGAAAAATAGAGATCACTGATCATGAAATTGTTTAGCGTATGCAGGCAAACGAAAGAAAGTTGGAGTCAAGGTTCTGCAAAAAGAGGAATGCAGAAATTGCTGCACTGTGTCAGGCTTGTTGAGTGATCTTATATATAACTTCTCCTTTCACTTTGTAAAAGTAATGTCGTTGCCAGAAACAGAAAAGCTTATACTGCTATTGTTTTTAATCCTCTAATACACAGACAAATCTTCATACCTAAAGCATATATAAACCATAAAACCCACAAAGGCTTGTGCAATTCAGTGTTGCAATTTGTTTGTTCAACAGCTAGTTTTTTGTCTGCTTAATAGTACATTTTCTCTGTGTATCCTCTTACAGGTGTTTTCTTTGAGAGCAAATTGAGTTTTATTTATATTGCAATAGCAAAGGGGTGATGTTTGTTACAGTACTGTCAAACTGCTTTTTTTTTGTATATGCCTTAGTGCTGTGTTGTCTTGCATTGAAGGAGATTTGCAGGCCAAATGTTGTGTTTTATTTATGTGAAATCTCCCCTCTGCCTACACCGTTCTTTGAGCGCTTATGTTTTTGGAGTGTTGTGGAGGGGGTTTGAGTCTTCATTGTCTCTACTCATAGACAGTATTTTAAAAGAGGGCATACTATAGATCTGCTGCAGACATTTCAGTATTTATTTCTTCAGCATAACTTAGTTTTTCTTGGTGGTTGTTTTATTTTTGAGGGTTTTTTTGATTATGCAACTTTCTAAGATACTTTTCTAGACTGAAGTGCAGGTTCTTGCTGGGTTGGGAATTCAGTAGGGTTTTTTGTCATGTATGTGATCTCTCAATATTAAACTGAATCTGTTCTTCTGGTCATAGGATTGCTGGGAAATTCAGGTTCGAAGGGACCTTCCAAGGCCTTTAGTCTGACTTCCTGCTTAAAGCAGGGTCACCTATGAGGTCAGACCAGGTTATGAGAGATTTTATCTAGTCAGGCCATGAAAAACTTGAAGCAGGGAGACTGCAAAACTATGCTAGGTTATCTGTTCCAGTCCTTGACTGTCCTCATGGTGAAAATAATTATCTTGTATCCATTCTGGACTTCTCTTTTTTGAACACAGTCTCGTTGCTTCTTGTCCTGTCACAGGGTACCTCTGTGGTGAGCCTGACTGCTTGCTGACGTCCTTGTACAGACAGTAACTTGCTGTTAAGGTCTCCCCAAAGCTATCTCTTCTCCAGGCCAAATCAGCCCAGCTCCCTCTGCTTTACTCACAGGACAAGTGCTCTGGCTCCTTGAGCATCTTGTTGGCTATTGTGTCCATGTTCTGGGTGTACTTCTTGTATTGTGGGGACCTAGGATGAGGTGCATTAGACCATGTCTGGAATAATAACCACTGAGTAGAGGTGGCAATCATCTGCTGGCAAGGCTCTCTTAATAAAGCCTGGGATGCTGTTGACCTTTCCTGACAAGACACATTGCTGGCTCACGATCAGCTTGCTTTATGCCAAGACCTTTTCCACAGAACTGCTCCCCAGCCAGTCACCAGCCTGTATTGTTGCCAGGGCCTCTCAGGTGCGAGTGTTTTGTGTAGGGACCATTCCTCCAGCCTGTCTAGGTCCGTCTGAATGGCAGCCCTGTCTTTAGACTTGTTGATTGATCCTCTTCACCCCAGTTAATAAAATTCTGACCAGAATATACCTTACTGGCCCTGCAAGTCATTGGTAAAGATATTTAATGGACTTGTCCTAGGGCAGAGTCCTGCAGCACTTCACTTGATACCATCCTCCGGGCAGCATGCAACATTTTATCCTCTGAGCCTGACCAGCCAAATGTTTCCTGCAAGTCTAGTTGTTTATCCATTCTAAAAAGATTTTTTTCCTAGTTCACTAGTAATTAAATCCTTGACCTTCCTGTGACTTTTTTTAGTGTCTTGATGCATTTTATTATTGGCTTTATTTATCAATGAAACCCTACCAATTGATCTTTATTTTGTATACTGAATAGTTTCTGTGTTCCTGAATATTTCATCACTCAGTGATTAATTTTTTTTGGTGAACTTCTTGTGAATGACACAGTGCCTGTGCCATTGTACTGTATCTTCTACAGTTTCTTATAATGCAAATTTTAGTAATTTCAGATACTTCTGTCTACTGTCTGAAGTACAGCAAACTGATTAACATTTCTTAAAGCAGAGGGGTTCTCTAGTTCTTCTAAAAGAGATTGTGCCTGGACCGACAATCTTGTTCTTAGCTCAGGTGCTTTGTTATTTGTCATTATTTGCCCACTTTTCTTTGAAATGAAACTTTGATAGATAAGCATGCTGGAACAGGGATGTCACTAGTGTTCTTCATATAAAATTCATAATAAAACAACAGTTTTATCAGCAGTACTTCAGTGATTGCCTTGTTCTAGTGGTAGTTTACAAGATGTTCCAGTTCTCATTCAGATCTTGATTATCATCTAATATAGTAATTTCCCATTCCTACGTTTTTGTTGGTTTTTAAATCATTGCCTTTTACACATCCTTTTTTTTTTTTTTTTTTTTTTTTATGGTACCTCCTTTTCTACAGCTTCATTACATCAAATTTCTGTTTTATATGGGAATCTTGTTAGTTTAGCACTATATATGCTGTATGCAGTGCATCTTTACTCCCAAAGGCTGCATTTCATCTTCCCAGTACTGGCCACAAACTGTTCCCTTGCTAACCATTCCTGTGAATTGTACTTGTCTCATACCAGCAACAGGCTAAAATACCTCCTGTGTAAGAGTAATTCTTAAACACTTACTCTCACTCACAGAACCATGCTGTTTTGCAATGTGGCCACAAATCTGTAGCTGTTTTACCCACTGACACATCAGTGTTTTAGCATTTTCAACAACAGAATTAGTGGAATGGGTATCTTTCTCTTCAGCTAGACAGGTGTGAGTCCAGCTGTTAGAGCTCTTGTGAATCAGGTACGGACTGAAGTACAAATAGATTTCAGTGTGTCTGATATGGTGTGAATACATGGATAAAAGTCCAAATTTATTAAGTAACTGTAAATAGAAATTTTCTTGTTTTCAAACATTGCTTTTACATGAAAACACTGTTTGGACTGGGAGCCATGTGGGTACATGTTTACAAATGTGAACTTACACGTGTTTGATTGACTGTCTGTCTTGTGGATGTCATTAGCACCTTACAGTTCACCACTTTGTCGGTTCGTTTGTGGTTTTGCTTAGGGCTGTGCCTGTGCAGTCAGATAACATAATTTCTTGTATCCTTGTTAGATGTCAATATGCAGATTTTGGGGTTTTGAAAGTATTTTGGCCTGACAGCAGTATTAATGTACAAATGAGAAAACTTGACTCTTTTGGGGGGAGGGTAGGGGCACAAGGGGAAGTGGCTGATGGATTTTGGTTTGGTTTGGGGGTTTTTTGCCCCTTGGAAGACTGACTAAGCTGTGTTATCTTAACTGACTGAATAGTGCTTCTCTCCTCTTTCCAGTTTAATGTAGTGGATCATGGATTTGTGTGTGATTATGATTCAGTTCTTTGTTGTATGTTTTATTGAGTATTGCAGTGTGACCTGTTTGCTGGCTTCATGTGAAGTAGAGCATTGCTAACTGTGTCTGGATGTTTATATAAAATACTAATTGCATGTGTTGAATTTTGATATAAAGAAAAGAATATTTTGCTACCTGTGTGAGAACTTCTGGCTGAATTAAGTGATTAAATGAAGAGCACATAATTAATGAATGAGCAAATATAGCGTAATTCTTTTTTCTCTCAAAAAGAATTACTGAAAATATATGCTAAAACTGGTATTTTAAAAGCAAACAATTAAACATAAAACTTCCTTACTGCCCTTGGAATCTTCTAACAAGAGAGCCAAAGGAAATGCCTACCTTATGTTGTCATTGGAACAGCATCTATTTGAGGTTTCCTTAGGCCTCTTTTTTACCCTGCTAACTAAGCTGTGTGTGCGGTGAAAGTCTTTTTTCAAAGAAAAGTTATTTTTCACAAGAAGTACTCTGCTTTTGCAGCCTTTTCTTTCTGTGCTTAATAAGTTTCTTCTAAAATTTTAATTTTTTTCCAGAGATACTGATAAGCCTTTTTTTAAATTCCTGCTTTATCCGTAAGGAAGAAGTGGTAGAAATAATACTTAGTATGACAAGGGAAGTCCTTAACAGAGCAGAACTTAGAACCTATGTACCTTGACTAATAGTATTCTGCTATAGCCATTAAACCATTCTTTTTCCCTTGCAAGATTTTTCTGAAATCTGTGCTATGGAATGATACCATAGCAATGGGGTTGGAGATGTACATATGTTGCTAAGAAACTACATGATCTGTTCTGGACCAGCCACTGTGATAAAGTGGCTGGGGTGGCTGCTTTGAGTTGCTGCATATGAAAAGGGCCACTTTAGGTGATGTGCGTTTTGCTCCACCGATTTCTGACCTGCAATGCTTGCCTTTGCAGATGGAACATGAGGATTTTGTAATGGAGGGGCATGGCAAGACTCCACCTCCTGGTGAAGAAAACAAACAGTGAGTCACGCGTTTATTTAAAAAGGGCCTTATCATAGTAAATGGTGTGAGTTGCTGCATATGAAAAGGGCCACTTTAGGTGATGTGCGTTTTGCTCCACCGATTTCTGACCTGCAATGCTTGCCTTTGCAGATGGAACATGAGGATTTTGTAATGGAGGGGCATGGCAAGACTCCACCTCCTGGTGAAGAAAACAAACAGTGAGTCACGCGTTTATTTAAAAAGGGCCTTATCATAGTAAATGGTGTGAAGCACTCTCGTTTAAATGTGCTGGGAGTATTGGTTGGTTGCTTGGTGCTCACCCTTTTGGTTCCTTAAATATCCATATGTGTATATATATATATAATAGTGGATGGTGGCTGAAAAGAAAAAGAGGCAGGATGTTGATGTGCCTTAAATGTAAAAGCATAGAAATATGCATTGCAATTTCAAAACATTAATCAGAAATTGTTGTAAAAGGGATAATCGTTCTGGAAGCTTGGCAGTGACGTAGTGAGTTTGTACATGAAGTTTTTATACAGCTGCTCTTCACTGAATAATGTGAAGTATGAAAGAAGCAGGGCCTTCCTTTTGGTGTGCATATGGCAGATTTGTCCTCTTTTAAATATGAGCCTTATTTCTTTAGGATGCATTTTAATAAAGGATCAGAAATTATAAACAAAACACTCATTTGAGGATGAACAATATAAGATGCTGGTACACAGAGCTTTAGGGAAAGCAGCTTGATCAGAGAAGAAAATAACTTCCATTTCCATTAGGAAAGGCTTTTTCATATGATTTCAATCTGAAATCCAGTACTGGTTGGATTTTTTTCCCTGGGTTTTTGTTCGGGTAGGAAGAACAGAGCCTTGTCATAGAAGTATTTCAGTGATGGTTGTATTCCATATTCTTCTCACTAGTTAATGCAATGGTAATTCAATTTTGATATCGTAATCAATTTTTTTTCTTTTCCTGCCCCTTGGAGCAAGCAAGAAGGTGGTCTTTGGAAAATCTAGATAACAGAACTCTTTTTTTCCTAAGCCTAATTGGATGTTTCCTCATGAGAAGTTCTCATTGATCTGCACTGTACTTGTTGCAGAAGGGCTGTGATGTGACTTGGGGTGAAGGTCTACTTTGCCTCCTAGACAAGCTGACAACTGTAAGTCCACTGCATCTGTGACAGTGAGAAACCATTTCTGAGGTAGGCAAGTTGAGGTCAGCGAAGTTCTAATGCTGAACATGCACATTCTTTCCATCATGGACATGAGCCAAACTTCTCAAAGTAATTGTTGTTATTTCTATCTATTCAGACTGCACAACTTACTGTGGTACCAAGAGATACAAAGGTTGTTGAAGTAGAAACTTTCAGAAGAAAAATCAGTGCAGAAGTAAAAAGTAGGAATTAGATTTCTGCTTTCCTGAACTGTTTCTTTATATATATAGTAATTTAATGAAATACATTATTGTAGTGAGTAATATGAGGGATATTGTACTGGATTTGTCATAGCCTTGTGTTTGTTAGGTGTCTTGTTTTAGGTGCAAGTGGAAACTAGAATTACTTTATAGTTGATCTGATTTTTAATTAGAGCTTTTCAAGTGGCTTACAACATTATCTCTCTTCTCGAAAACTTTGGTTATTAAAGAATATGAGATTAGTGATAGGCAGCATTTTTACTTTTTAACTAATAGATTTGTGTTCAGGTGACATCTGGAACCTTGTCATACAGATCCTGCTGTAGAAGCATCATTCTTAATATTATTTTGATTGAAGTCTAAAGGTGCAATTTTAGTAATGCAACGAAGAGTTGAAGGTAGTTGTTTTATGCAACTTGTAGCATAATGCCAGCAAAACTCAATGTGGGTATTGCTCTTAAATTTAAATCAATCCCTTGAATCTTATTCTACCCACAGTATCAAATTTTCAGCTAACTAACAAAATCATCTGCCTTGACAGAGTTTACCTCTTGTTATAAGACAAGGAAAAAAAAAATTGGAAATTACCTCTTTGTAGTATTACTTGCAGTGGGGATTAGCTGGGCATAAACATACTGGACTGGGCTTTGTGAAGGAGCACAGAGAGGAACTCTGGAGCATCTGACAGAGGAGAAACAGAGAAAGCTGTGACTGTTTAGCCTTGAGATGAGAAAACTTGAGGGAGGATGTTCTTATCCATGTGTATAGATACCTGATGAGGGGACTAAAGAAGACTGAGCCAAATTATTCACAATGGTGCCTGGTGGAGAAGCAAGAAGCCATTGGCATAAACTGAAATACAGAAAACTCCACTTAAACACAAGGGACAATAATTTTCTTTTTTTACTATTAAGCGTGGTCAGACCTTTGGAAGAGGTTACCCGGAAAAGTTGTGCTTTCATTGCCTTTTAAGATACTCAAAACTTAGCTGGGCACAGCCCCAAATCTGCTTCAGCCTGCTCTAGTTAACAATGCTTTGAGCAGAGGGGTGGGATTGATATCTCAGAGATCCCTTCCATCTGCAGTGATCCTGTGATTTGGTGTACCCATGTCTACTGTTGTCCTTCTAGTTGGTTTGAAATAAAATTGGAGCTTGTTAGTGAAAGGTAGATTCTAAGTTTGAGTGTAGAGTCAGATGTTCTCTACAGAAATAGCTGCATCACTGAAGATGCTTCCTTCCCTTTGCAGCTGTCATTAGACTTCATAGAATTTACTGCCTCTACAGCTATGCAGATGGGATGTTTTCTCTTTGACTGCTTCTAATTTACTTTTCAGGACAGTTGGCCATTGTAATTTAATGGCCTTTCGTTAGACAGCCAGATCTGGGTAACTCTGCGCTGAGATTGATGAGGAAGTGTTCAGAAGATACTGTTTCAGCGAAGGAGCTAACTTGCACCAGAGTTCCAGAGCAGTCTGCCTGTGTTAATCTCCCAGGAAAGCCCTGCAAATTTCTTTCTGCATTTCAATGGACTCAAAGCTTTAATGGACAATGTAGGAACAGAAATAAAAAGATGCTTCTGAGAGACTTTCAATGGATGCAATAGTTTTTACCTTAGCCCCAGTTTCAGGTGAAATTTCCTTTGCTAAAGTATGGCTTCAAAATTGAATACAAGGAGCCAGCATCCATGGATGATTTCTGGCACCTCATGAAACAGATTATTTCCCCAGTTTGACTCAGGGATAAAAACTTGGCATTTTAAAAGTGCATTCTAACATTAAACAAACACACACAAAAAACCCAAACAAACCCAGCAACAGCAAACAACCCTGCTGCATTGTTGTGAGTCTTTCTTCTGCTAAACTGAATAGTTCTTTTGGACAGACTTACTGTACTAAAGTAACAACATTTTAAGATTTTTAATTGAACTGTAGGTGATACCTGAGAACTGCTGTCTTCTGATACCTCTCAGCTTTATGGGGAGGAATTAACTGCTTAAACTGTATACAAGGGCTTCAGAAATCTTCAACTGATCATTTACAACATGGATATAATGTATTTCGATTAAAGCTAATTATGAGGAAGTTACCCATTCAGAATCCTTAGTACAAGTCATCTCAAGTCCTGTGAAAGAGCTGCAGTTTATGTGCAGTGCATGTGTCACAAAGCTGTCATGGTTGTGCAGCAGCAAAGTGACTTACACTAAAAACTGCACTTCAGAAGAAGTGAGCCTGCTTGGACTACTGAAGCTGATAGTGGCCATCTCAGACCGTGCTCCTACTCTGGCTGAGGGCTGATGGACTTCTTGATAAATTGTTACTGCTTAGTTTTTATGTACTCTGTAACCTTCTCCCTTCTTAGCTCTGTGTGTGTTACACTTGGTCAGGTTATTTTGTTGTGGCTAATACCTTTGGTAAGAAACCTCCTTCCTTCCTTCCTTCTATCTGTGTCATGATGCTTAATTACAGGTGAACATTTTGTTAGAGGTGTTCTCTCATATTTTCATCCGTTATGAAGAGGTTGACCTGAACTGGCATGCTTAAGGAGTAAATATTACCTCCCCACACAAAATACTTGCATTTTACATGGCAGCAGTTTATTGCGCCCTTATCAGTTGTTACTACTGGAGCAAAGATTGAGGCAAATGTGACCCAGAAACATCTTTCCAAAACAGTCAAACTTCTGTTGATGAGCACAGAGCAGGGACAGGGGCAGGAAAAAGAATTCTGCTGAAGTCCTTAAATTGAGGTTCTGCTCCTAGCTCTAACAGCATTAATTAGCAACTCTGCCTGTGCTAATAAATTACCACCTGCTGTCACAATCAGAAGTGAATGCACCCTAATCTATGAGTGAAAGGGATTGGGTAATGAAAAACGACTCCTTTTTATGAGATAAATGTAAATGTTTTACTCTTCCTGACTGACACATGGAGAGGTCTGTTTGATGGTAGCTATTCAGACAAAAAGTGAGCCAAGTTCATACTCCAATTTAGTAGGAAGGTAAGCCAAGCTGCTACTGCTGTTTGAAGTAACTCAGCTGGCTATTCCCCACCTGTTTTATAGTAATGGGAGAGAAAAGTTTTCAACTCTCTTGACAATTCATACAGCTGGAAGTGATTCATATTGTAAGAAAGATATCAAAACAAGATCATTTCTGTAATTTAGAAAGTGTCATCGATTACACCTACTGAATAGCTTTTCCCTGGCTTGATAGTTTAATGTACAGGTTCTGAGGCAAGTGTTTTTAATGAGACCCTCCAAAATTGCAGTAATGCCAGGATGAGATTGGAACCACTGAGCATCACAAAATTGTTTAAAATTTGGTAATAGTATTTTTTTTTTCTTCAACATTGTTTCTTTTAACTACAGTTAAAAGAAAGTAGTAGCTAAATTGGCCTAACAGGAATTACAGACTCTGAAAGTCATCTCATCTAATACCATGCTCAAAGGGGGGCCAGATTTGAAGGTTAGACTTAACTTCTAAGTTGTATCAGGCTTCTCAGGTTTGTTGTAGAGCTTTTCTGGACAGTCTGTGGCAGCATTATTCACCTTCACAGCGAAGAAAATTTCCTAATATTCAGTAAGAATTTATGATCGTTGTCTTTCATCTTTGAATGTGCATGTCTGAATGTGGCCCAGTCTTCATTAAAATTTACCACTGTGTCCACTTTTACAGCAGAATGGCTCCCCCCTCCCCCGGCTTAGTTCTGCCATGCAAAAACTAAGTGAAATCAAGAAGCTGGTTTACAGGCCAGTCTTTGTTTTCAGCAGCCTGCTAATGTCAGGGCCACATGTAAACATCACTGCTATAATGGCACAAAAGAACCAATCTTACTCTTTCATGGTGTTGCTGAAAACTATAAAAAGGCTGCAGTGGTATATCCTGAAGTTGTCTGGTTGGGTTGGTGAGAATGAGAGACGTTGTTATGAACTACTGCAGTGTTCTTTTGAAGGGTTGAAATTCCATGAAGGTCCCTAGCCATAGCTTCTGTCCCTGTAGGATAAAACATTGTTCTTACCAAATTTAAAGTAAACAGTTAGCTAAAAGCTTGTGCAACAAGGAGTTTGTTTGATGTTTTAAGGACATTTGATATTACAGAAGGTATTGAGACTTGCCTTGAGTGCCATTACAATTTTTTAATTTACTGGCAGTACTGACGTAAGCAGAAGTTGGTTTTTTTTCAGAAGATTCATGCAGCAATTTTCAAAGTAGTCTCCAAATCCTAGTTCAGATTATCAACCCAAGTTCTTTGAAGCTAATGGGAAGTTATTTCTTTAATTACATTCAAAAACTATGTAAAGGCATAGCTGTCTTTATATTGCTGATTGTTCTCTTTGTGTGTAGAATGAGTAGCCCATTAAAGAAATGTCCCTAGACATTTAAGTCCTCTGCCCAACATCCTAACAAGTCATCACAGAGAGATGTGATGGCTGTACCAGACACTTCTGGCACAGGGTGTTTCAGTTCTGTTGGTGTGTCAGACTGTGCTTCAGACCCAGTGATAACTCAGGCTTGCTCTGATACTGGCATATGAGTAGGAGAGTTCTAACTTCTTTCTTTTATATCCTTAGAGATTTGGTAGGATATCTAAGGGTGTGAGACCATTAGACTAAAACAAAATGAAAACTGGTCTAGCTAAGGATTGGGGAATACTTCTGTCACCTTCATAGTGTACAAATGTTTTTACTCCATACAGTGGAGTAAGTAGCAGGACAAGTTTGCATTTGAAGGCAAGTCTACCTGTGTGTTTAAGGGGGCCCTGAGGCACAGAGAGAAGAACTGCCCTTTGTTGTGCAATTGAGTGGGTAGAAATGGATGAGGCAGGAGCAAAATCTGTATCTGTAGAGGCAGCTGTGTTTTAGCCATGACTCCTAAGTCAATAAAGTTGCAAAAGCTGAGACTTGCATGCTTACAATGCAGTACTTCTGAACAATATGCAGAATTTATACACAAGCACTTTAGAATGGCTGAAGTTTCATTGTGTTCCATATTTCACCGGTTCAGTGTTACACGTAAATATTTTAAAGTTTTTGTACTTACAATTATAAGTATTACCCAAAGGAAAACTCTTGACTGAGTATTCTAAGCAAAAATACTTAGGCATTCACTTCTGTAAGTTAGACTTGAAAATGCTTTCAATTGTCATTTCATGATGTTTTAGACTCCCCATTTCATGACCTCAGTGATTTTATATATTTTTTTTCATCTCAAACCATGAACAAATACAGACTTTTCATATACCTCAGCTAACCTGCGTCTTAGTGTACTGCTGTTTTGCAAGTATTTTCCTAATATGTGGAAAAAAACAGAAGCCAGATGACTGACCGTTAAGGAATAAAAAAGGAAGTCACACAGAAAAAAAGTCAACTTTGGAAGTGAACTTCCCACTTATGATCACAATGTGTTTAGTCTACAGTGCTGCTGAATAATGAGGGAGGAAAATATTTTGGACAGTGTATATTCTAAGTGTGAATGCTTTGGCACTTCTTTTCTTAGGATTTTATAGTGCTCTATTCCAGATGTCTTGTGGTAAGAACAGGCTAGTTTGTTTGGGCTCTCCCCACCCTCCAAGATCTGCATTTGTCCTGCGTAGGAAGAGCACAGAGCCTGCTTCTGAATTTG
Source organism: Corvus brachyrhynchos (assembly GCF_000691975.1). Classification (NCBI taxonomy): domain Eukaryota; kingdom Metazoa; phylum Chordata; class Aves; order Passeriformes; family Corvidae; genus Corvus; species Corvus brachyrhynchos. Next base: position 5,382,418 of record NW_008238664.1, read on the forward strand.
CAGTCTCATCTGATCAAGAGACTACTTCACACTTGCCTTTGCAAAACCAGAGAAAATATATTTTCCATTCCAGATTGCTTGATTTATAAATATGATACAACAAAATAGCCAGAGTAGTGTCAAGTAGTCACATATCCTTGACACCTTGATTGTTTTCTCTAGTTATTCCAGTTAGTAGTAATTCCAGCTGCTAGTGGAATGGAGGATATCCTGATTTGCTGCTGTCTTACAGAGCTTACTGTACTTTGAAGGGGAGAGCATTTGCATACTGATCAAATTCCTAAAATCCCGGGGCCTCTGTATTCCAGATACCTCCACCCACTCCTGTCCTCTGGTCCCTTTCCAGGAATTAAACTATCTACTGGATACTCTATTGACATTTGGAGTTCATTGTCCAATAAATTGGGGGGGTTTAGGTCTGTTTGATTATTGGCTGTTCCTTTTCTCTCTCTCCCGAAGTTGGCAGCTTCCTCAGGAGCTGCCCGAGGTAACTGCCCTCCGATGTAACATTTATATGGATGGCTGAACCCTGCTCTCTTTTCAGCATTTCATTGCTGTTTAGATGGCAACTCTTGGATGACATCTACCATGGGAGTGAGAGAACAGACTTAAATACCAGCAAGCAAAATCATTTAAGGTAGTGGTAAACTTGGCAGTGCTGGGTTGGTGGTTGGACTTGATGGTCTTCAAAGTCTTTTCCAACCTAATACAATTCTGTAAGGGCTGTTAATATTTTTAAGCCCTGTCTAAATTAGCATTTTGTCTATATTCTTAATGTAAAAATACACTTTAGACTAATTTCTGTGGTACCTACACCAAGTTAGGTGTAGGTACCACAGAATTTTGCTGCTAATTTTGATTTGCTAAGAGTTTAGTTTTTGGACTGCTAGCACAGGTCAGTGACATCATGAATATGTATGAATTACAATCCTAAAACTTTTTTTTCCCCCCTTTTTGCATCCAATGTAAGATGCTCACTGCTTTTTTCTCTGCTTCATTCCCTCAAAAAAAAAAAAATCATCAATTCTTTGGTATTTTTTGTGTGTACACCCAGATGAATGGTTGAATATTTCTTTCAAGGAGATGGAGAGAAAGGGGAAAAAAACTACTACTGTTTTTATGTTATATTAATGAGTTTGTGCTCTCTTTTTGTTTGCGTGCAGAAAATAGAAATTTTGATGACCATGTGCATGGCTTAGATATACCAGAGGTTAAAGTAGAGAAAGGTAAATGGTCTTGGTTCTAAAATGCAGATCCTACCATTGTTGAAGTGACCATTATTGGTTAAAGAAAGGGAGGGAAGGAAAAAAAAGCAAGCTCTTTATTTCCACGCAGAAGATATGACTTACTTTGTATGACTAAAAATACTGTACTATGTGGTAAACATGGTATGAATTCAAAACTTGTTTACAGAGATATCTTGGAGGTCTTAAGCTGCATGGCTCCTCTGGCATGCTGTGATCGGGAGAGCTGGTATGATTTCTTTTACTCCTACCTAAATGGATTGAATTTGCTGAACTCTTTGCCCTAAGTCAAAGTTGTTCATATTTGGGAGTCATACTGGTTTTAGGTTACTGCCTGCATTTGAATATTTGTGACAGCTACAGCTTGTAGAATTTTCTGCCTGGATAGCCAGCTGCTCCTTTCCTGGCATTTCAAACTGAAGGACTGTGCATGAAGGCAAATTACTCAGGGAAGATGTTCAAGTCGCTTGGAAAGATCAGTTCACAGATTTTTGCAGCAATAAATAGGGCTTTTATTAGAAAAATTAGTCAAAATAGGGAAATCCTCTCTTACAGTAATCCACTGAAAATGCATTCCTTTCATATTCTGCTTTTACTTTGGGTTTTTTGTTTTGTTTTGGGCTGGCTTGCTTTTATTATTATTATTTAACTTAGCATATTATGGTTCCTTTAATGAGAACAAAGGAAAATGGGTTGGTGCCAGCTTCAACCAAGATGCCAGAAATTCCTTTGCTCAAGAGGTTTCCGGCCCAGTGATTGAACTCGGCATGCTAAAACTAAAGACAAGTTAGAAAAATCTGTAGAGAGACTGGGCTATCTCACCAAACATAAATTAAAAAAACAAAACAAACCAAAAAAAAAACCCCAAAACAAAGCACAGCATAGCTTCCTTTTAGGTAGGGAGGGAAAAAAAAGACTGAATTAGGATAAGACTTTCGGTCCAAAATCTTCCTTGTCTTTTGTGAGATGTCCTAAAAGTATTCGTAAGAAATTTGCTTTGAGTAGAGTTCAGGAGATGTCTAAAGGCACCATATAAAGGGGTCCTGTTGTGGTAAAGTGTTTGTAGACAGAAAGGTAAGTTTGTTCTTAAACATTCTAACCTGGTCAGATGAAAAAGCTTGCTGCTATTTTAAAATGTTTAAAGCTCCAAGGCTTAAACAGGGTGAAGGAAGGATTTAATGAATGAAATTATTATTCCTTTTGAAATTCATAGTAACAGCTATGGTTGATGGAAAGTCAGTTGAATCAGTCACGTAACTGGCATGGTAACTCACATGCTACAAGTAACAATTAGAAAGCAACACTTGCTGTATATATGGGTGGGATGACGTACCCTTTCCCTGAATGTCTCTTTATTTGAAAGATGCATGTAAGTGTTTGAGACCAGGTTGGATGGGGCTTTGAGGGACCTGGTCTAGTGGAAGGTGTCCCTGGCCACAGGAGAGGGGCTGGAATGAGATGAACTTTAAAGCGCCCTTCCGAACAAAACCACTCTATGATTCTCTTCTCACTGTCATTAAGAGAATTGCATAAAACAGTTAACTTTCTCCCATTTCATTGATATTTTGGCAGTTCATAGGATTTTAGGAACTGAAGAGGAAGATCTGTTAGGATAGGATTATAGCCTTCAAAATCAAGATGCTTCTAAGATCATAATAAAGAGGAGGTTAAAGAAATTCTAAGAATATTAATTTACACAAATTTCATTGCTTGTTATGCTACTGGAAACTGCTTACTTAATGTCCAAGGATATGGATGTAAAGACTCAATGAACATTTAGATGTGGACTTCATTGGTGGGAGATAGTATCTGGGGTCAATTCTTTCAGTTCCTAGAGTAGTTAAGTCTCATGCAATGGCTTTTCATGTCTGTATCTTTCCCAAGTGAGTTTGGAGTTTCTCTTGTCCAGTTCCGGTCAGGTGAGGCAGAGAAGTAAGAAACTATAATATAATTGTAATTACCAATATATTAAACTTCAGTAGCTTCCTAGAGAAGAGACCAAAGTTAATTTCCCCACTAACAGAAGGGTTTCAGGACAAGACAAATGATTATCTGGCTATGTCTTTTAACAGCTAATCACTGTGTGTGTTTTGGGATTAGCTGCAGTATATGCTAGTTTTTGCCCAGGCACTGAAAGAGGTCTGCATAGAGCTCAATATACTCTTAGAACCTTGGCATCAAAGGAGAACTGGCTGTGCAGGAAGCTGGGATTAGTGTGGAAAGTAGAGGTTCAGTGATGTGTGACAGAGATTCATAGGAAATGAGCTTTCAGTTCTGTTGTTCACCCAACAACCTTGTTAAAAGGCAGATTGAAAGCTTTCTCTTTCTCTGGTCTGGAAAGGGCATTTGGGGAATTGAAGAAGTGGAGGCACAGTGGTAGATTATTTATAGGCTGAACACTGAGGGAAAGCATTGCAGCAGATTGAGGAAAAATTAGGTGGGAAAATGAGTGTTTGCTAAGTTTGGTGAATAAAGTTTTCCTTCTGACTCATTATCTTTTCCTGAGCACTTCGTTAATGTACTTGGTTTGAGCTTGAAGTCATGTATCATTCTTAAACTGAAGTTTTCAGGCCTGGTATTCTTTCTTTTGTCCCTGGAAAAATATGAATGAGGCCTGAGCTTTAGTATGGCTCCGAAGAAGTGTTGCAATATAAGTTTTGAAGAATAATAATAATAATTCCTAAAATGTGTTGATAGGTGCCTTTGTGTAAGGGATGCAAAAGCTGCTGTAACTTTTTCAGAAACTAAGCAAGCTTTTCCTTTGTTGGATGTTTTTCGTCGTGGTATTTTTCTGTGTAGAAACAATTTACATTACACTTTTGATTACTATCATTAAAAACCCCTGCTAGCTCTGTTTTCTGCAGCATAAAACGTCTTGCTATTTACTAAGTGTGAAAGGGGAGGACCCCAAAACAAAATCCTAGTTTTCCTTAGGAGCAAGTGTTTTGTCCTTGAAACATGTTTGAACGCTTGAAAGTTTTGCACTCCTGCAGAAAGAGAGGTCATCATTTGTACAATGGCTTAGGTGAAATTGCTGTGAATACTTTAAAAAAAGTATGTTGGTACAGCCAGAATTAGCTATCATCTTCAATTTTCAGAAGTCTTGGGCTTCAGTGTCTCTGTCTGTCCAGAGAAAATAATTTAAAAGTGATCTGAACTATCCTTTATCCAGAATTGAGGCTGTTTTTAATTGTTTCCTTGAAATAAACCATATGGCAGTTTTTAGAGCACACAAGGAATAGTTAAGACTTTTAATTCTGTTCCTTAATTTAAGGGGTTTTCTGTTTGCTCTTTATTATTAGAAATTGTGCAACTATAAAACATAGTCCTTACATACATGTCCCTACCCTGAGTTATGCTTCTCAGTTATGATCTCAGGAAGGACAGGCACTTTTCTGATCCCTCTTAACTTGAAGAGATATGGTTGGTGGGTTTGTAATCCAGGTCGGTTGGACTGCTGGGGACTGGTTGGGGAACTGGTGAGTAATCTGCCTCCAATTATCTTGCATCTCTTACTGCACCTCACTTCTGGGGTTGGGAGAGGGACATCTGGGAGATCTAACTGGTGAGTTGCAGTAGGGTAGAGGGCATGTGGGCTTCAGTTCACTTAGCCAGTAAAATCTGCCTTTTTTCCTCTAATATTTCAGGAGGCAAACTCTTCACCAGCAGGAGAAAGGACAGTTGGTGACAACGCATTCATGCTATGAGATACTTGTTAATATTTGAGGTTTCTGGTGAAGAGTTGTGTTAGTAGGAGATTAATTGACTTTTTCACTTTCATAGTATCAGCTATGAAGAACTTTCTGGGGGAAAAATAAGTCTTGAATTTGTTGCCATGGGTGTATAGGCAGTATAAAAAGCCCAGTGGGTGGGGTCCAGTGTTGGGACAATGAGGGTGCAGCCTTCAAAGTAAGATAGGACATCAAACTGTAGGACTTTGAGCCCAAACAAAATGCCAGCTCATGAAAAGGAGTTTTGCATATGGACTGGATGACCTCAAACCCTTTTAAAACTGAGTAAAGATCTACAGGTCAGACAGACCAGGTCTCCTTTTTGAGATGACATCTGGAGGGTGTGGATACCTCAGTTCCAGTGGACACTGGAGCATGCCTGTGTACATAATATTGAAGCCTAATTGCTTGATTCTTACTGATAGGTCATCAAAAAGGATGAGCTGTTACTAGAACCACAATACATCTTAATACGAATTTTAAAAACCTATTCCTCTCCTGTCTCAGTTGAGATACGAGCGCAGGGAATCCACAATTGTAAGCATCTCTCTGAATGTGCATGTTTATGTCTGCTCATACTGGATACTGTCCTCATAGGAGCACTGTGAAGCTTCATTAAAGATTTTAAAGTGCTTTATGATCCTCAGATGGAAGGAGCTTAGAAATGAAGTGTTTGTAATCAGATAAGTTAGTAGTACATAACAAGGATGTAACCTATTAACACTGGCTATTAACAGCCTGTTAGCGTCAGAATACTTAATGGTTAGGTTTTTGAAATACAATTGCCCTCTGAAAAGGGTGTGCAGATTTTGTATAAGCTATGTATTTTTATGCTCTACTCCTTTGTTTTCTGATCTACTGTGCTCATTATGAACAGAACTCAACAAACATCCCAAATCAAAACAAAAAACCAAAAACTTTTCGTTAGCTATCTTAATCAATATGCCAACAAGAACAGGTAAAGAATTTATATCTTTCAAATGATAGTTTAGTAGAAAAAAATCGATTAAAGCTATGGTTATTTAAGAATTACCCACACTGGCCTCTCTGAATATTTTTGGTTCACTGATAATTTGCTTACTTTTTGATTTAAAAAGCTTTGTCAATAGAACATTGGTAAGGTGAAATTCTATAGCAGTTATTTACACTTGGATACACAGCAACTCAAGTGAGTGCTTGTTTCTGAAAGTCATCACAGTATTATCAACTCCTTGAAGTAAAGGCTTCCAGGACTTCAGAATGGAGAGTTGGCAAACCCTAGTGAAGTTAAGAGGATTTATAGGTCTCAGTAAAACAATTTGGCTTTTGAGAGGGAATAAAATTGTCTGTAGCTTAATGCATACTGTCATACTCAGTGTGAACATGTATAGAATATGTAGCTGAAGTGCTTAATGTATTTTTTCAGGAGGGGGATAACCGTTTCATAGATACGCATATACATTTGCTTTTATGAAACTGTGTGAATCGGATGCCCAGCAGTTGGTTTGGATTTTATCATTAGGAATTTAGAGCAATTGTGGTGTTCTCTTTGGGTCTTGCCACAAATAAGATGTTCCCTGAGTTTTCACCACATTTCCTAAATACCTGTGTTTGGATTGGCCCAGCCACAAAATACTCTAATCTGCTACATCCAGCAGGGCAGTTCTCTACTCTGGTTTAGATAGAACAACCTGAGCAGTTAAATCCAGCTGCATCTATTTCATTTCATTCCATAAATGCAGCTCACATGAGCTATTGCCAGAGTTTCTTGAGCCTGCAGAGATAGATGTTTACAGTGCAGGCTGTAGTCCTGTTGAAGAAATCCTGTCAGTGGCAGAATCCCTGAGTTTCTGTACCTTACCATGAGGGTGGGAGCAAAACGTGTCAGAACTAGAGCCATACTAGCCTTTCATGGCCTCCTGATGAGGCCAATGGCTTACATTCGATGATAATACATGCTAATGATTTTTATTCTTGCTCATAAGATGAGCAGCTTCTGCCCCCCTCAAATTAATTCCTTTGGAGTGCCCTCCCATGGATCTCCAAGTTAGTTCCATTCCATGGTGTTGTCACGAATGAGTGGCTTAGATTGCTTAAAGAATTCCTGTCGGTGGTGTTGGCAAAAGCACCATGCCTGTGACAAGAGTTCAGGATGCATTTGGATAATGCTCTCAGGCACATGGTGTGATTCTTGGGGTGGTTTGTGCGGGGCCAGGAGTTGGACTCTCGTGATCCTTGAAGGTCCCTTCCAAATCCCAATATTCTGTGGTTCTGTAATTATTGGGAAAAGCAGGTTTTCATATAAATTTGTGAAGGCACAACTTAACAGGGCACAGTTCCCTGTGTTGCTTACTACATGGATGAAGAAGGAAAATCAGATCATAATCAATTTGAAGAGATTTGTACAGAGGCTGGGAATACAAAAAGATAAGAGTGCAAAGGGTAAGGGAGACCCTCCCGTTGAATCGCGAGGTTCAGAGTGGACCCGCTTGCCAAACTTAGCCTCACACTTTATCAGTGGTTTTATGTCTAAAGGATTTAGCAGCACTTAATCATTGGCTAATTTTACACAGCATGATTAAGTAGAAGTTAGTATAAGCACAGCAGCAATATAAACTGTAGATCTGAGATGGCAGTATTCATACTATACTTGCTATAGCTTATTTAAAGCAATTCGCACACGCCCAGACACAAAGTCTGTACAAAGGTGTACATGTTAAAAATTCCCCTCGTGTTCAGGTGGGCTTTGGCTTTTTTACTTTGTACATAGTTACACTGCATAACTGTACAGAATTAAAAACTTGTATATTTTAAGAGTTCTACCCTGAGGGTGGTCCCGAGAGCTTCCCGAGCTAGCTGTCATTTCCCTCACCAGGCATGGTTCCATTACAGTCAGCTCCAGCATTTCCTACCTGTGTTGGGCTGACTCAGGGGCAAATCTCCTCACAGCAGGATCGTACACGCGTCACCATATCCTTTTGCTGAACTGTGTTCTTTACTGTTTCCGTACATTCAGGGTAACATCTGGAAACAGCCTGCAGATTTTTTTATGTTACAGGATGCTGGGATTCTCTGTTTCAACTGTTAGAGCAGTTATCTATCGAAATTGTGGGAAGAGGCTGTGGAGTGTCTGCCTAATGGCTGACTTGCAGCCTGAGACTTAAAGCGGACAAGGCAGCAGGAGAGACCGAGTTTGCTCTGCTGTCCTGCGGGTGTTGCCGTGTCTGGACCTGGATCTGGGTTTTATGCGTGCGTGTGGTGTAGGCAGTCTGGTTACAGCCCGGATTAACTTTGGTCTGAGCATGAACCTCTTGTCCTTGAGTCAGGAGGGCGTTGTGCTTACAATGGGGGTTCCTCTCCAAGCGAGCGCTGGGGTCGGCGTTCCCGGTGCACCGCAGAACAGCGCGTGTGGCTGGAGGGACTTAACATTCACCATTCGCCGCCTGTCCAGCCCTCATGTGGAATTAGCATGACTGGCTGCTGGCTTTTTAGCCTTTTTTAAAGAGAGAAGCTCCATCTGGGCCGCCCTCCGTACTCTCAGGGCTCTCCCCCATTGTACCCTCCTGGTGCCTCGCCTCTGCCCGACGAGGGCGGGGAGCAGAATGCCGGCGAGGCGCGGGGCTTGGCGGGGGAGGCCGTCCCGGTGCGGGCAGGGCGCTGTCCCTTTAAGGCGGGGGATGGGCCGGGCCCGGGCGGTGAGTGACAGCGCGCGCGGGGTCACGTGAGCCGCCCGTATTTGAAGGTCACAAAAAAGCTGCTTCCTTTAGAGAGAGCAAGAGGGAGCGAGCGGGAGGGAGCGAGAGGAGAGAGCGAGGGAGCGCAGCCAAAATGGCCGACGGAGTCTCTGCTGGGTTCTGAACGTTTGAAATAAAAAAAGAGAGCAAAACAAAAAAAATTAACAAAAAAGGAAAAAAAACCTAAACAAAAAAGCAAAAACACAAAACCATTTTGGGATTTTTTTTTTTTTCATTTCCATTTCTACCTTGTATGCCTCAACTCGCTGGATTTAAGCACTGCTGCACTTTATGAGGTTAGTGGTAACGTTTATGTTTTATTGGTTTTACCTATCAGTAGATTTTTTTTAAGAGCCTGAGCTGTCCGTTTCCATCCGTGGTTTTGCAGAGGTGTCTTTTCTAGCACAAAGACTTGCTTCAGATGTTGTCTGTTTGTACGTAAACGGCACTTTTAGTGGATTTTGGGGGCTTTTTAGAAGGAGCTCTCCGCACAAGTGTGGTGTGGGTTTGGAAGATTTTTGTAATTTAAAACGCCTAGGCAAATTACAGAAGATCGTTTGTATTTTCCGAGCTGGTAAAGTACAAGATAGTGCTGAAAATCTTGTTTTATTTAAATAGAGGCTTTTAAAAGAGTGATTTCTTCCCCACAGCACCCGGAGCTCTTAAAATCTGCTGCAAAAATTTGCATGTATAAGACCGGGCTTGCATTCTTTCTGCATCTGGGTCGGACCGAGGCCGGCTGGGGCC
>NW_008238664.1:5392045-5402214 GCF_000691975.1 Corvus brachyrhynchos
CCCCATCCAGCCTTCTGTGTTGCTAAAAATTTAAATCCGAGTTATTTTTGCAACTCCCTCCAGAAGCAAGCAGAAAATTAAAGGGAAATAGCTCGATCTTGCTTTCTGAGAATAGGCCCCTCCTCCTGCATTGTAAGAGTGTGATGTAATGCTCCTGTGAGGTTAAATGAAAAAATTTCTATGGTGGTATACATTATTCTTCACCCCTTCCTCACAGGCATTGCATTGTGATATTTTTTGTAGCTGAACATGTAAGCAGCACATAATTCTGCAAATAATCATGTGAATGTACTCCACATTGCAATGTGTTAGTGCAGTGATTGTGGTTAGCAGGTCAACTTTGTAAACCTACAAGATGGCTCATATTTTATATTTCTTTGTGGCATACAGTTAAACACAAACGGAGGAGACAGATTTCAATAAGCTTATTGAAAATGTATCTGGCCGTTGTCATTATAGTTTTGTATATACTGGGACTTTTTTTTCTGCACTGGCTAGTAAATATTCAAAATAATTCTGCAGTGTATTAAGTGTCTCATGGAAATTAAGAGATGGTGTCTGGAGGTTTTTAAAAAATATTAATATTAGAGGAAGCCAACAAAAAAGAACTCTGCTCAAATTTTACGTAGTGTACTTTGCTGGTAATTTTGGTCATTAAGCATTTAACAGTAATGGATAACCCAGTTAATATATGAAGTAACACATGCTTCTTGTTTGGGGTTAATGAACTTACTAGATTCCACCCTCATGTTACTGGCAGGTATCTGAGGAAATGCTAGAAAAGCATTCTGTGTCTTTGACATGATGTACCCTGATGGCTTTTGTTGTTCAAAACCTTCTTGGGCTCAGTGGAGATCTGGATGTAGCCAGAATATGTTGAATCTACCTGTTGATTGACAAACAATTTAGTCATTAGAACTGTTTTCAAATGCAGGCTAAAGTAGGACTATTCTCAGATTTGGTGCTTACTGGACCAAAACATCAATTACTGTAGTTTGTGATAATTGCTGTAGAACGGGATGGCTGAACTGAGAAAGTAAAGAAAACTCAAACTGTGTCCTGAGCTGGCAGTATTGTAGGATGTAGTCTTCCCAGAATTTGCACTTCAGAAAAGTACTCGCCTTTTCTGTGTATTTTTTTGCCTTCATGCCTTACTGCCTACGTTACATGCTTCCAGGATGTGTAAATGTTAGTACGTATAGCTTGATTGTTATGGTGATGTGATACCAGGGTGGTTTCCAACAACTGCAACTGCTCCCAGCTGTGGAAGCTGTCGTGGGTCAGACAAAAGGCAGCTATTGAGAATAATAGAAATCATTCCAGTAAGGAGTCTGTCAAACATTTAAGTAGCTTTGTGAGGCTGTAACTGAATAGGAAAGATCAATTAAAATAATTCTTCTAAGAAATATGCTTTTGACCCCTCGAATCTTACTGCAGGGTGTGTTGAGGACTGTACAGTCTGTGCAACTGTAGGATTTTAAGTGTGTATCTGGGCAATTCTCAACGCTGTTTGTATTCAGTATGTTCCTGCAGTACAAAGGGAACAAAACACTTAATATTGAGAGACCTGACTTGAGTTGCAATTTCTAGATCAGTTTGAAGCTTACAGAGGCATGAGGGTAGGGAAATCTTTTTTGCTTCATTCAGTTTGCAGTGACGATGCTGAGTTCAGAAGCTTTATTTAATTTTTCTGTTTGCATTTGCATGTCAGTTGTTATTGGTATCTACAGGAACCAGTCCCTTTCCAAAGCAGACTGTTTTGATAGGTTGAAAGCTACAGTGAAGTCTGTAGTCAGCAGAGCCCCTGGAGATTTTTGCACTACATCTAAGAGATTCTTGAGAAATAATTGACAAGAAAAGCCTTATTACTGTTGAGCTTCAATATACAAGAGTCTGCAATTCTAATGGGAAAAAATTCAGGGAAAACAAGTGACTGAAAGATCAGCATGCTTGGTTTCAGTTGCTTTTCTTTTAGCCTCTTTCTCTCCTGCTGAGAAGGAAGGAAGGAAAAGAAACTTTGTAAGATCATAGTCTTCACCAGCTGATTTCAGCTAAACTTAACCTTTTTAAGATTTTTGTTTCTTCCTTGTTAATAGGTGGCTTAGTAGAGGAGAAAGCATCCAAATCTACGAGGAAAAAATCCAGAGAAATAGAGTATTTCTGGAAGAGAATTTTTATCCATAACTTTCCTAGTACCCCTTTAGAAACTTGTCTTTCATCTTGAAGCAGAGTTCTTTAATTCTGATCGTTATGGATCTACGTTCCTTTTAGACCAGGGTGGAAGGTGAGAAGTTTAATTTACAGTTTATTTTGAACAGTATTTGTTGGAATCTGCACCCTTGGTACTCTCTTCAGCTCGTAGTTGTTTATAACTGAAAAGTTTCAGGGTTTTTTTGCTTTAATTGATTAAGAACCCACCTAACTGCCCTCCTAAGAGCTGTTTCACCTTGTTAAGTATTGGTTTCCTGTTTAAACAGCTTAAGATTTGAGGTAAGAAAATAAGATGCATAGGATGTTTAGCTCCAAGGACCTATATTTCATGTCCTGTCAAGAGGATCAGCTCTGAGTATCAGGGTTCTAGTGTTGTTACCTTAGATTTCAAGTAGCTAAACTTTAAATATTGGGCTAACATTATTGCTCTAGAATAAATTTGTTAAACAGATGTAAAATTCAGGTTAGATTAATACAAAGATGTATTTGTTCTGAAATCTTTAGTTGCTAATGTAATGCTAACATTAACAGTCTTACATGGTATGATTACATGTGCCCTATTTCAAATACCGATCAAACAAGTGGCTTAAAGTTGGGTGTCAGGATAACAGGTTTTGGCCATTTTGGCATTGAAGGCAAGTGTGGAGTTATCATGGAGATAAATACTACATATTGAGAATATTTCTATTTTGTTTTTTTGTGATGCTGCTATAATTGTTCTTCAGAACACAGGAGGAATGGTACCTTTCTGCATTTGTGGTGAATTCCAACTCCAGAGCTGTACATTTAGCACTTGTCACTGCTTAAGTTCTCCTTTACACGTAGGCTTCCTACTAAAGAACACAACAGGGTTTTTTTGTGGGTTTGGTTTTTTTTTGGTTGGGTTTTTGTTTTGGTTTTCATGGGTTTGTTGTTGAGATAGAGCATATATTCTGGGAGCAGCATGAATATATGCAAACCTGGAATTTTTTTATTTTTTTTTTTCCCCCTGAAAGGAGTTCCTAAGGTTTTATTGATATTGTAATTTTAAAGGCTGTCTTCCTGTCTGTGTACAGTATGCTGGCATTGTAGTTTAGGGATGAAATGCACTGGTGCTACTACAATTATATATTTTATACTAGTTTCTGAAGAGTTGTGTTGTAAGAACTGGTTGATGTGATATTTGGGTGTTATAGCATGGGTGAATTGAAAGATTTTCCATTCAAAATATTGTACTTCCAGGACTACTTTTAATTAACCTGTTTAGTCATGTGGGAAAACATAACACAAGATACAACCCTTGGAGTTTTTTCAGATATCTAATAGAAGATAGATTAATAGCACATGAGATGAACTTTAAAGGAAGAACAAACCAAACCAGGGGTTAAACACCATGGAAAAAATGTCTGCTAATACAGCTGGAGAGAAACTAGTGAGGGCGGTTTTGTTAAAAACCATAGGTAGTAAGTATGAAAGTTGACTGCTCCTTACAGTGCTACAATTTGTGTCTGAACTCAATTAAATGGACATTTGTATATGTTAGGCAGAGAAAATCATCTCAAAGCACCTCAATAGTGATAGGTGGAAATATGCTTAAAAGTATAAAGCATGTATATTAATAAAAACATGTGTTAAATTGAGAATTCTAGAATTGAAGTGTAGCCTTGGAATTTACTACAATAAAACCAAAACAAGGCATCAAGATACAACTGTGTTTGATTTCATGCCAGCAGGGGAGTTCTTTTCTTCTTAGGATGGGATGTGTGAGGCCACATTTTAACGCTGGGGGGGGGAGGATCAACAAATTTTGAGGTAGCTCCAGTAAGAGCAGCAAAAAATATTACAGGGAGGTAGTCTAGTGAAAAACCACTTCAGCTTTTTTGTGTTTATTTTTATAGATACATTCTCTGCAAACAAATAAGTAGTCTATAATTTGTCAGAAGAGCGTAATTTTGACATTGAGCTCCATCATAGTTGGGTATGCTTTGAACAGCATAGTTGTTTCAGCTGCTAAAAAGCAGAAGGGCATGAATTTTTTTTAAATCAAGGTGACCATTCTTTTTTAGTTCCTTAAAAGTACATGAAACCCCACTGTGCCTGCTTAAATTGTAAGGGAAGCATGCTCGTCTTTCCCAGTGTGCTTAGCAGATGTAGAGTTAAGGCTGCCTGTAGTACAGGTGTGAGTGTAACAGCTGAACCGATTTGAACTAAAGCAGAACATTGTCTTAATTTCTGAATCAGAGAAGAAGTATTTCTTTAAAAAATAAAACAATTGGAAAATTACTTCTGGTGTTCTCAGTGGGTTTTGGTTTTTTTTCCCCTTTTTTAAGTACAGCATTTGCTCAATAGCACAACCATAAATCTGCTGTCCACTTGTAATCTCAGTGGCTGTTGGGCACAGCCTCTGTGTACACAGGAAAATGGCAAAACTTAAGCTGCCGTGACACTGCTGGAACTAGGGTTTTTAAAACATGGACACACCACAGCTTCTGTAGATTCTGAGTTTTTTGAGCTAGTTGACCTATATGAAAATAGGAAAGGTTAAATATATAATCTGTTAATGCCACTTAACCATTAATTAGAGTTGAGCTTAACTGTCCAATTTTACACGTGCTCTGTGGCAAATATATACAAATGTGTTGTCGTTGTGGTTCATTGTATGTTCGTGAACTTGGTTGTGCCTGAGCCATCCAGTTTTCCAGGATGGAGTGTCTTGTGTCACTTAAACCTTCCTTAAAAAGGGTCTTCAGTGTTATCTTCCACATTTTTTCCCCCGCTTTAAATTTTAGTGTTGGTAGTAGAACATACTGCACCTCAATATTAGAGTGTTAATGTAGCAGCGTCCGTGCTCTTGTTGCAGCTTCTGCATTAGCATTTATATTTTTAATTGTATGTAATTTTGCTTAAGCAATCATGCCAGATTCAGGGTCGGATTTAAAACACACAGTTCTAATTCTGTGTTGGTACTCTAGATATACTTGACTACAAAACAGCTTTCTTTGGCAAGCGGTTGGCTACTACTGAGAACTTCATCAACTAAAGTGAAAGTGATATATTCTGATACATCACTTTGCCAGCTAAATATACAGCATGTTTGTGCTCAGCCTTTTGCTGAACAATTCATAGGGAGGATGATTTGATCACAACATACAAGTGAATTTTGGTATTATGCTTGGAAATTCTAATCTGGTAGCTCTTGCTGGACTTTTTCCAGGCTGTTCTGCCTCTTACTTGGAGAGAGTTTGAGGACAATAAAAATGAAAATGGATACCTTCTATATGCAGGGGAGCAGAGGTCAAAAGGTACCAAAACTTAGAAAAAAAAAGTTTTTTCCTAGCTTTTTCCTATGTGCAGTGAAAGCCAGTTGTATTGTAAAACAGAAAATCGTAATTAGATTGTTTAATTCCCATGTGAATTTTTAAAAATGAATTCTTCTATATCCTAGTTAAGACTATATAAATAAACCTTTCCTATTTTGTTAGATTTTACTTGGGTAATATTAGTGGTATATTAGTGGTGCTATCAGTGGTATATCACTGATTTATTCAAGGGAACTTCTGTGATAAATATTAGAAAAAAATATTCTTAAAGCTGGTTAAAAATACAGCATATGGAAATAGAGGATGCCCTATTGAGGTTAAATATATGTCATTTTATATCTGGCTCTGTTTTTCACTGTGGATGTCATTACAAGTTCATGTGCACTGGTTGGAATCTAAATGTGGGCTAGGTTCAAATTGCCTCTAAAAATGCTTGGTTAACCTGAAGTAAAACCCCAAAAGCTTTTTTCAGCTGAGTATAAAAGAAGGTTCCAGCTGGTGCTACGGAAGTTAGTTCTAGCAATATTAATGGGAATTTTAAATTAAATAGCCTTGTGTTACAGAGTCAAGTTTTCTGTTCCTCTGCAGGTAATGTTCACATTACCTGCTTGATACATATCAGCCAGACCAAGCAATGCTGAAAGAGAGAAAGAGAGCAAGGCATTAGGGTTATTTTTGTTTTATTTTGTCTTTGCCTGTGTCCTGTAATTCTATTCAGAGCAGATCTAGATCACCTTGGCAGGAATACTTGCTAACCAGTACACCAGCCTTGCTGTAGCATTCGTGACTGCTTTGTCAGATGGAA
The DNA here is from genome assembly GCF_000691975.1 of Corvus brachyrhynchos. Taxonomy (NCBI): domain Eukaryota; kingdom Metazoa; phylum Chordata; class Aves; order Passeriformes; family Corvidae; genus Corvus; species Corvus brachyrhynchos. Next base: position 5,398,361 of record NW_008238664.1, read on the forward strand.
ACACGCTGATGGTGGTGTGATGTGGGAAGGTATAAAAATCTCAGCTGGGTGGAGATTTAATCTTCCGTATAAGTTTGGTTACATGTACTTCTTCAATAAGGTATTTCTCCTAACTTTCTTTAATTTGCAAATATGTTTTGAAAGCTTCTGAATTATAGTAGGAAGGTTTAGTAAGTGACCTGGGATGGGAAAATCCTAAACCTTACATATTTTTCAACTGTTTGAACCAGTTTAGTCATCTTGTGCAAAAGCTATCTGAATTTGCATTTAACCACCTCATCTTGCACGGTAGCTATTCTGGAATGGCGACTTCTGATTAAGTCCTTGAGTGACTGTTTTTATCACAAAATAACACATTATTCTGCATCAAATTAACTCTGCTGTGTTGTTAATTAGGAGACAGTTTTGGTCTACATTTGCCAGTTACTATAAATAAAATATATATCCTGACACAGAAAAACTGTAGGAAGTGTGTTTTTACCAGATTTTAGGCATAACAAGATGAAAAAGGCAAAAGCAGACAGAAGCAAAACTTTGAGAGTCTAGAAATTACCTTGGCAGCTTAATGTACGCTAAAGCCACAGTTGCAGGTGGTAGCTTTAAGGTAGCTTGCTGTAGTTCGGCCATTAAAAACCAAACAGGTTAATTTTTGGAAAGTCAGCCTGTTTTGATAAAGTTTTGGGGACAAGATTGTTTCTCAGATGTGGATTTAAAGGTGGCTGTTTTAAAGATGATGAGCTGTATTTGGGTGATTTGTGTTCAGAAACAGCTGAGGTTGGTTGTGTCAGTCTCTGTTATATTCTGCTTCAGTCTAGGTGATGCGAAGTAAAACTCTTCTACCATAGACTTGCAAGTATAGGGTCAGCTTAAATTTATGTAACTTCCCTAGATATTTTTCTTAAAAAACCTTACCTTTCAAATGATGCTTCAGTTAGTGTTATATAACTTGGTTAAGCTTAAGTGCTTCTTCCCCTTTGCATTCTTAGGCCATTTTTCTATTGTTTAAGTGCTATTCTAAATATTAGTTCTTGTGATCATTTTAGATTGAGCATTGCTTGCTCTGTGTGTTTAATGTTAAGCTGTTAAAAACAGGCTTCATCACTGGCTCAGTGCATTAAAAAGAACAAGGTTGCAGATCGCTCTTCATTGTAAGTTTAATTATAGCATGTAACTCAATTTCATTTTTTCATCGTGTTTGTTAATGAACTTTGAAATAATTGTCTATTTTCCAGCTTACTGCATCTTATTATATTTGTATGTGTCTGATATGGGTATGTGTATGCATATATGTAATAAGTGCACGTTGGCAGTTACTACGGTTAAAAACTACCAGGTATCAACTGGCAGGTAGAGACTTCTTGATAGGGCATAGGTGTTTAATACACAGTAAAATAAAAATGGCTCTCAGAGTCAGTTCGAGTTTTGTGTTTGGGAGAAGCCTGCACAAACGAAGCAAGTGCCTTTCTGTAAGGTAAGTGTACAGATGTAAGAGGAGCAGCAGAGAAATTCAGAGGCTCTCTGAAGGCCACACAGAAAGTCAGAGGCAGAGCCAGACTTGAACTCAGAAGTTCCTGGCTTTTGGCCTGGGGCTGAAGCCAGTCATACACAGCTGTATTGAATTGTGAATAGAATGATGCTTTCTTTTTCCTTCATGGATTTACGGAAACAAAGCTGATTTAACCAAAATCGTAATGTGGGTAAAAAGATGGAATTGTGTAACTTGCCTTTCTCAATATTTCAAGTGCTAAAACTTCAGTGTCAAAAGTTGGTTCAGCACTTGGGGGTTTCCATTTGCCAAGGAGCATGGTTAATGTAGCTGGGTCATAAATTGTGACAAATTCTGGTGCGGTGCCTCGAGGTCAGACTAAAGGCTTTTTCTGAGTGTAGAGGAATTCAGGCTTAAAAGCTACTGCTCTGTGTTCTACCTTGAGAAATACTAATGACATAAAGAAATTCCCTGAAATTTGATTTTCTTTGATGTTTTAAAATAGAAGTGAAAACCTAGTTCAGAGACAGTCTGCCTGAAGTTGACTGTTTATTAAACTGAAATTCACATTCTGTATTTAATGCTTGTGGAGTTTTTAATGAGGCTTTAAACATTGTTATCCTTCAGTGCAGTATGAAAGAAGCGAGAACCTGCTGTAGGTTTGCTGCCTGGTATTTTCTTGCTTCCTGAAGTAAAAGCTTGGAATAGCTTCTATTGAATGTATGGACAGTTCTGGTTATTTCAGGAAGGTTTTGATCTAAAATATTATTATAAAATGAACATCACCATTATGAATTATTTTTCTGTGCTGTTAAAAGTCTTGACAGGGATTTTTAAGTCCATTTCACAGTAAAAGGGACTTATTTTCCAGGTAAAATGTCATTAATACCAAGCTCTAGCAGCAAAGTAGTTTTTCTTTTTTTCCCTGGAGTACCTTAATCTGTGTGATGTTTCTTGCTCACTGAGACCTTATGCAAATGTATAGTAAGGTTATTTTCCTAAATTATGAACGTGGAACTTAGCCAGAGAATACAAACTAAAAAATACCTAGAACCAAACAAAGCACTGAGGTGGTTTTTGTTTGCTTACCAGGAAGTAATTTTCATTTTGTCTGTTGAAAGTAACAAAAATGTGAAATAGTTTTAAAAAGAAGTCCAAATAGCAAAAAAATATTTCGTAACAATAAAATATCTCACTCCTGAGGAGTTGAAGCTTAAACTGGTGTCTCCTGGTGTGTGCGGTGTGACTATACCTCATTCTTTGGAAAGAATTGCCTCTTGAGGATTCACTTTGAGGATGCATCTAAAAATTTCATTGGTAGTTAATGAAAATCAGAATAATTAATGTGAGCATTACAGTGGTCTCCTTTTTTACTCACCCTCCTTTTTTATGCCCTGTCGTAGTTTAACCCCAGCCAGCAACCAAGCACCACAAAACCACTTGCTCCAAACCAAGCCCCGTGGAAAATCCATTGAGTTTCCATTACAGCTGTTTGAGTGTTTACAGGTCCCAATTGCCTTCAGCTGTGGCTTCAGAAGACATTTAAACTGGGTTTGTCAGGTTTGTTGCATAAGCCTGGACCATTTCAGAGATGGACGTTGTGGTGGCAGTTCTTGCTTTATTCACCTATTACAGCTGGTAATACATTGTGATCAAACTATATAGTTCTTCCCAGCACGTCTTCCAAAAATACTGTAACCGTCTAGTGATGAGTTGCTGAGTTTGGAGTTGCTACCCAGTCACCACCAGTAACAGCGTTATGGGCTAGATTCTTGCAGTGAGGAGGGGGAGACCCAGCTGAGCTTGTTTCGTTATGAGCTGTGTTGCCCCCTAATTTAAGTTGGTGGCATAGCCTCAGTGGCTGAATAAAATTTGCCCCACTTTGTTGATAAAATAAGGTGTTAGTGGAGACTAAGCTTATCAAAGGCTGGTTTAACTAAGAATGATGTTTCCAGTGAAGCCCAATGTATTCTTTTTTTCTTTTATACTCTTTAGAAAGAGCATTAGAAAAAGCTGGTGACTCTTACTTGGTCCACTTCCCCATTTAAGTCAAACAAGTGGAGGTCACATTTACTGATAACCATAAGTCAAATTGGCACTTGCAGCTTATCAGATAGCTTTGATTAAAGCTAAAGGGCTTGCCTTTCACCTACAATTTGGAATTTTAAATGCTTATGTGTGTGACTGAATTCTGTATTGCTTCTACTATAAGGTCATGCTAACTTTTTTGCTAGGTAGCATTAACCATTTTTCCAAAACAGTGGCTTCATAGAAAGATAGATACTTTGCACTGGCAGTATGCATGGGAAGCATCAATAAGCTGACAAATTAGATTTGAGGTTCTAGTGTTTAAAGGAATTTTCTTTCA
>NW_008238664.1:5402253-5450629 GCF_000691975.1 Corvus brachyrhynchos
CAACTTTATATAGCAGCGAAGAGTTGACCTGTCTTTATGCAGAGCTACCTTTCTTAAAGAGGATTGAGAGAAGGTTTAACTGAATAGATTTAGAAGTACAATGTTTTGTGGAACGGTCAATATCTTCCTGTCATGATCATACCCTGGTTTTGCCTAGTGTCTAAAAAAAATGAAACTGCTGTGTTCCACACTTGTGACGTTTATTGTTGGTAGATAGGAAGAGGTAGTTGTTAATTAAAGATAGGAGTCTTCAGATTGACTGTCAGCAGAGGTCAGAATTATATTCCATTACTGGAAAGATGCAGAATTTAGGTGGATCTGTGTGAATGCTTTTCTGATTTAGCTGTTTCTTTTAGGACTGATGCTGAAAAAGGGTGCACATTTCTAACCACTCAAGTAAAAAATGTCTGTTACTCTTTGAAGATTGTAGTCCGTGAGCTTTATGCATTTCTTTGTGCCTCATGACATCACTGAACATGAGAAATATGTGGTTTTGATTAAAAATAATCTTGCATAATGCAACAAGGCAAAAAGTAACCTAAAAGTAGCAAACACTACTTGGATGGAGAATTTAACAGGACAAACAGCTTAATTTTGGTACTTTAGAAATACGTTAAATGGTAAATTTCATTTATATCACTATCATTTTCACCTCACTTTTTCTCTTGTAACTTAACATTTTTATTTTCTGTGTACTGTTGTGGTGGTGCTCTTTTGTAATCTCTGAGGTGGCAGGTCTGTGGTTTCCTCATTCTGGATTCTTCTCTGGATTATGTCTTGCTTTAGAATTTTCCTCTTCTGTAACAGAAGAAGAGTGTGCATGCCTGGAAGATTAACCATAGACATTTTGGATGTGGTTTGCAAGTTCCCATCATCTTACAGTTTTTGTATGTTGAAGCAACTTTCTGATGTGAATTTATATGTTGTGAAGGAATGCAAGCTTTCTGGAATATAAATATTCTATATTTCTGGAATATAGATATTCTCGAGCTGGTTCTACTTTGGTTTACAAGAGAAATTTCTTCTTTGATAGTGATGTGTAGTTAGTTTTAAAATGTTTCCATCTTCTTGAGTATGAATGAACACTAGATTTTTTTTAAGCAAGATACATATTCAGTCCTCAAATTGATTATTGACTATTTTAAAAAATTTCTTAAGTTATCTTAAAACTACTGCATTCAAAAACAGGAGATATTTACATAGGATTGAAGTTAGAAATTGATCTGGTACTCTATCTGTGAATGACATAAGCAGCAAGTAAAATTCATCACTTAAACTGTAAATTATAATTCCTGGAAAGAGACAAGGAATGAGAACCTCAATCAAAATTTCAGAAATCTTGTCTGCTGCACTCAATGCAAATAGGAAAAGCTCTCAGATGACTGACTGCTGAGATTGGGCAGACACTAATTCCATAGGAGTAACAGCATAGTTAAAAGAAACTCTTTTCCTGGTGGGAGACTGTCCTTAGTTTAGATAAATGCCTGAGGATACAGTGAACACTTTTCACTTAAATTTTCTAATGTCTTTGCTTCAGAAATAAGGAAATGTTTGTTTATTTAGCAATTAGTAAGTGTTGCATGTCTAGACTCAGTGGTTTAATCTATGCTTCATTTCCAGAAGGCATGAAATAAAGTTAACTTTTTTTTAAAAAAAATGCAGCTAGAGAATGGTGCACAGTATCAGGACTATAAAAATGGATGAATCAAAAATAGTTTACCAGATTAGTGACTGTGAGAGGTGGCAGAGTCATCTCTGCCTATGAATGGACTATTTTCTAGAGGTTCTTTTGTTTCTACCTCATAACTATTGTGGCTAGTTAATTTAAAATAAACTGCTAAACAGGTACGATTATGTGGCCTGCAAAATGCTGGTTTCCACCCTTTTACAGTCATTTTGAAATGAAGAAGAGACATTTCTATGGTTTTTTAAGTTACCCCGTATGGGTGTCTCAGGCCATCTGCACAGATAATGGGTAAGGTGGCACTACTGTGTTGAGCAAAGGCCTGAGATGTTTTCCCATCTAAGTCAGGAAGGTGTGAGATTTAGGGTGACAGGATTTGATTGTAGTGCAGTGGCTGCTACTTGTGATGGCTTTGTTCCATGGATACCAATAACTTTCTGCTTTAATTCTTACTTTTAGAAAAAACATTTAAATAAATGGTATTTCTAATGTTAACTCTGGTGTTAACCTGATTTATCCTTGGAGTGGTCTCTTTTTAAAAATGTATTTATCATCAGATAGTTGCAGTTTTCTGTGACGTTACATACCTCTTGAGTGAACTTGTAATATCCTTCCTGATAATGCTTCCTATGGAGTACTGACAGCTGTCTTACCTTTCCAAACACAGCTTTCCAAAAACATGAGGAGAAATTACAGATTAAAAACCTTCAAGGAGTGAGGCATTTCTACCTCTCTACATTATGTGCAGATAAAGTGCGCTTGTATCTATGAGAAAAAGAGGTGGGGGTGGGGTTTTTTTCTTTACTAAATGTGGAAACTGATATTTATTTGCTTTCTGAATTACACTGCAAAAGTTTTCCTAGGAGATTGCTAAAACAGAAGGAATTTTTCTTGATACCTACTCAGTCATTTCATTAAATGTATATGTATGATACAATATGCTTAGAAATTTAATGTTGGCACGTAGAATTACTGTTAAAGAATTTGTTTTTCATGGGGAAGGAAGGGTGCATAGCTAGTGACAAATCCAGTGTTCTCCAAAAGCACAGCAGCAATTTTAAGTCTTTGAAATTTAGGAAAGTGTACAGTAATGCCACTTATACTCACGATTATGTTTTGGTTGTCTGTGTCTTTTCCACTGTTTTTTACAGTATCTTGTGCAAATAGCAAACCAGTAGGTTACAGAGAGCTTTGGTAGGGTACTGTTAACTGGGAACAGTATCAGCATTCCATATGAATGATGAATTTGCAGTTGGCGGAGAGACAAAAATAAGACTGAAGGTATTGAGAGTGCAAGTGGTGTTTGTAGATGCTGCATGCCTTGGTGAGGGTATTGGTTTCTTTATGCTTTTCTGAGATCTCAGGTAATCATTTTCTTAGAATGCCAGACCAAAATGATCACATCTTTGTCCTCAAAACTCAAGTGATCATGTGAGGAGATAAGTTGGAAGAGGCTTTGAATTTCTTGGCTGCTTAAGTAGCTTCAGAAGGAAGGATTTTTATTTTCTTATAGTTCAAAACAAGTCGTCTTGCACTTTCGGTGGTGTTTTCATTTTTCCTGTTTCCTGCACACAGTTTCTTTACAATTCTCTAGTTTTCATTCTGTGTGCCAATGAATAATTTCAGATTACATCTTAATTAGGCATGAGTCATGACATGAAGTATTGAGTTGTGATGTTTTGAATAATTTATTGATCTCATTTCTGAATGAAAAATGACTAATGAAAAGGATGGGCCAGCTGGTTGCAGCAAGAAGGGTGAGAAGCAGCATCTGGGGATGAAACGCTTCCACATCAGGCTCTGCAAAGAATCTTGGTGCTTGCCACCTAACCTAAGAGTCAAACACAGTCATTTTTCAGTGCCCCCGAGGTCTTTAGACTTTAGAAGTAGATACCAAGTCTAGCATATCTCTTTATTTTGAGCTAACTCACCAGAATAAAGTTCAGTTTTCTTTAGTGATTGAGAGTGTATAAAATTTCTTATTAAGACCCACACCTTTCATTTATTCACTTACATTTTAGGAGTAAGTCTCATGCTTTGGCCTTCAGAAAGTCTGTAGCAATGCAGCAAGGAGAAGACTTAAATTCCCTTGTGATTTACCTAGTTTCTTGAGCAGGGTCTGCAGTCTGCCATCCTCATTTGAGGGTCTAATGAGGTCTGATCCCTGCCTGTCTGCCTTTTAACAGTAGGTGCAAGGCCCAGAACAAGACGGCGTGGTCTGTTAGCAAAATGGCTCACTTTGGTGTCACATCTACATTTTACAAATATCGCTCCATCGTATGAATGGTGCAGTGCATCTGATTCTAAAAGCCATTTGAAGGTCATGGTTTATGTGATTTAATTTATCAAGATAACTTTTATCAGTGTTTAAATTGTCATACAGATGTGGGGAAGGAGGAAGTTTGTATCAGTTTTCGTATTGTAAAGAAACCTTGATGCACATACCAGAGTTGATGTGTGTCAGAACAGTATTTTAATTACACGCCTAGAGTAGTAAATGTATTTAAGCTCTTTTTTTTGCTGTGGAACACCTGGCTTACAGTTTAGCATTGCTGTTTCACCAGATTTTAGTTTATCATCTGTAATTACGTACAGACAACAAATACTGAATAGTCACTTTATAAAATAGAGTGATTTTTTGATACAGTAAATACTATATCTCTTCACTACTGGCACGGGGAATCCTGACGTTATGTAACCTACAGTGGAATCTGGATGATCTTAGTACAATCATGGTCTGTAACAGTATAGTTGTAACTCCTTTCTTTGTATACATGCAGCCCTCCATGGCTTACGGAGTGGCTCAATGAAGTGTGAGAATATGCTACAATACAATTAGACATTTTGCACAGGATATCCATTACTAGATAAAAGCTAGGGATCAGCAGCTTTGTGAAGGTAATGAAACTCTGTTGAGCCCAGCTAAGATCACATATCTGTGCTTTTCCAGACGTGGAGAGTTACGTGCGTAATGTTGCATCTGTAGTAGGTCTGTGTATCTGGAGGCCACATGTTAAGTAAAGCTTCCATAGCTGCAGACTGAGAGGTTGCTCCCTCCTTGTTTCCAGATATGTTTGGATACATCTCAGCAGTATGTGATCTTGAACTTGGTCCTACTTCTAAGTGGCAATGAGTTGATTAGACTCTTCAAGACTTTTTTATTGAAGGTTGGGTGATTAGTTTAACCAGGAAAACTCAGCAACTTTGGGCTGTTGATTTCTGGAGAATTAGTGGGGATAGAACACCTCTTACTAAAGCCTAGCTGTTAAATCTTGTCAGTCCTCTGTTGAAGGCATAATGCTCGAATGATAACATAAACTATGTTAAGTAGCTATTGTCCCATGTAAGAAGGAGGAAACATTGCTTCATGTGATGAAAGCTGTGTACCAAATATAATACTGAACTGCTCTCTGGTTTTGTCCTGTAGGAGAACTTGAGATAAAATTATAATGGTGATACACACCTTTATTGCCCATTAAGTTTCTACTGCCAGATTATGTCCTTTTGGAGTGGTGAAAAAATCCGAAACACAATGTCCAGGTGTTCATTCAGTAGCCAGATGAAAAACATACTTTGTTAAGTAAAAAACAAAACAGAAACCTGTTTTTCATTCAGCCAACTGACTTTGTCAGCCTTCACTAAATCTTGTTATTTTGGTGCGAAGTAGAATTTGTCATTGAACTACTAAGAATATTTAAAAAAAAATAACCTGTGAAAAACCTGAACAGCTGCTGGGGTGAAATATGCATTACACAATTTTTCATTTAAGTTCTTTATTAACATTGTAACAACAGTCTCCTTTTCTAATACAGAGTTCACTGCAAAGTGAATTTTTAGTGCAACTTGTTTTGTCTTATACAGAAAATAGTAGTCTTTCTCCAAAACAAAAGTATTTCTTGCAGTCATTAATGTCAGGTTTTCTTGGTTTTTTGAGGGAAAAATTACTAAATTCAGTTGAATTTTCATTAAAGTGAGTTTTTACAGGAGTTCAGAGCTGGTCATCTTGGGGTTTTTTCAGTGGGTTAACAACCATTTTAAGAAATACAAAAATTAATCTCACTCCTGTCGTTCAAGTCTGCAAATGTGGCAGTACATAGAAGCATTGAGTATGTTTTAGTGTGGTCAGCTTTCACAGTAAAACTATCAGTTTTACAAATTGGTTTCTTGTGGTAGCTACAGTAATTGGAAAGAGAAAACAATTGTAAGAGTCATGCTTGTAGCAGGTCAGATGTGGACACATTTTCTCAAGTTCTAGGATCACTGAATACTCAATTAAGTGATGAGTCCATTATAGTTTGTGGAAACATTACTTTTGGACTTGTGGTTATTTCTTTAGAGAATGGATATTGAGTTCTTTAAAAAAATGGTAGTTTGCTTCCTTAGTTACTGGAGTACATGGTTGAATGTTAAGAAGTAGCTTACTTGCACTTGTGAGGGCTGAATTCATATTTGAATTGTGTCTCAGCTCAATATTACTTGTTAATCTTGTAAAAGTACCAAAGAATATCACACTCTTACTTGTCTTCGCTTAGGAAAGTTGCCCAACAAGAAAAACAGAATTTTTAAAAATCTCATGAGAACTGTTTTCTGTGCTTGGAGGAAGACAAAGTTAGTGTCTTTATGAGAATGCTGCCTGAAATTTAGTGTGGTCTTTGCAGGATTGCACGTGACCAGGTTTTACAGTAATGTATTGGTGATCAAGGGCTCTTCACATCACATTTGGAGTATTAATCGTGTCCTTGTTTCTAATGGAGTACTCCTTAATGGCAAGAGCCATTTCTCTACATACTGCTGACTTGTCCTATGGCTTTGAACATAGTTATTTATTCTTTGCTTGGGCTTACTCATGTGCAGAATTAAGTTTTACATACTTCTTTGTGTTGTTGCAATGCTTAATTAATATTTATAAAGGCCTTTGACATCCTGTGATGAAAGGAGCTCTGCAAGTGCTCAGTAGTGGTATTATTTTATTAGCGAAAATACAGGAGGAGTCAGGAGGATACCAGTTTTTAATTCAGAGTGAGCAATGGAGTCATTCTGTAACCTTGAGCAGGTCATGCAGTCTCTTGTTTTGTAACATATCCTGGGAAAGCTCTGTTGTGCAGCACGTGTTATTAAATGTCATACTTCCCTCCCCCAAGTCCATTCAAAGGGAAAAAAGGTAAAAACCCCAAACATACACAACTTCACTGAGCTGCTAAACACAGCAGATATTTCTTAAGGAAATAGGTCATTAAGGGGGTGGGGGGCAGAGGCAGAGGGTGAGAAGGGAGTGGATGTAACAATTGCATTTCAGTCAACACGAGAACTTGAGCTTGTGTTATCTAGTCACAGACCAGACTGAATTTTGCCTGTTAAAGATCTCTCTCGTTTAGGTTCAGTATGCACTGTGCTTAACTGCAACTTCACTGTGAAGGGACTGCATATAATCTTTATTGCATTCCAAGAACTCACTAATCCATGGTACTCAGCTGGTAAACAAGTTCTTTCTTCAGACTGAGTATTGTCTGTATTTTAGCTTTGTGATTGTCCAGATTGATAATCAGCTCTTATAGCATCTTGTATTTGGCTATTGCATAATAATATAAATCTTAGTCGAGAGGTTTTTCCCTCAACTGGCAGAGGAAGGCTGTGATTACATACTGTCATTAAAATTACGAGATAGTGAGGAACTTTTGCAAAGGATACATCTGTTTAAGACAGAGACAGCTAGGCATTTGCCTAATTATATAAGGCACAATAACATTAAATAGTTATTTGCCATGCTTCACACATGCAAATACAGGGTTTAAGTTTTTTATTGCTTACACAGTGCTACATCTGCATTTTACTCGTTGCACCAAACATGAGTGTGGTTTAGAACAAGGGGCTTCAAAACTTTTATTTGAAGTACTTCAGCAAGGTAGAAAACTTGCCCAGTGAAGTGTGAGGCATAGTTGCATGTAAGTGCCGATTTGTGCATATGGAGTATGGTGGATTCAAATTGGAAGCACCTGGATCTTTGTCCTGCTTTATTGCAGTCTGGCTGTACAACTTGTTCCTGGGGGCTTTTTGCTTGTCTTTAGTCCTTCTTCAGCTCTCAGCTCAGCTGGCATAAGGGTGAAGAGCAGTAGTGTTTGTCCCTACTGAGAATAAACAATGGTTTGTAGTCTTCAAGAATAGCAATTATTAAAACTCCCATACTTTATATAACCCCATTTGTAAGCCTTAATTTATGGAGCATGCCTAGTAGTAATGGAATATCAAGAATTTACCTGCCCAGCTTCAGCTGAATATACTGAACATATATGTAGGTAGATTTGTTCCAAGATGCAGTAATTTGGCGAGATTTATACAGCATTTTCCAGACCTGCAAAATGTGCTGCTTGCTTCTGCCTTTAACTTAGACTTCCCGATATGGATCATGACAGTCCTGAAACTTTGTAACTGAATATTTGCAGCAAGTAACTGAATTAATTTTCTTACCTGTTAAAAATAAATATTGCCTCAGGTAATAAATGGAGTGGAAAATACAAACTTTAATAACTTTGCCAAGAAGATCTGAGCAAGCTGTACAGAGTTGTTTGAACTTCTAATACATTTAAAAAACAACCTTAACTTGCTGGTTCTTCTACCTTGACCTACAACCAATGAATAATAACTTTGTGTGGAAAGCCTTGTTCTTAACATCACACTGATAAAATTAACTACATTCTTCTTTAGTATTTTGATTTATATAAATAAAATAATGACTTACAGTTGGATAAATTTTATTTTCATTACTACAGTGCCCTGAAGCACTGTATGTGGAAAATTTTATAGTATTACACAGATCTGGAGGTATGTAATATTCCTGTCAGACTATTAACGTACATAAAGTGTTTTGGGTTTTATAGCGTATAAGTTTAGAGTGTAACTTTGGAAACTGAATAAAAGTAAACAATCAGATCCTTTCTAAAATGAAATGTAAATTATACCACTGTGCAACTGTGAGGGTATCCTTATAATATCCCCAGGCAAGTAGAATTCAAGCATTTCACCATTGAGTAGAAGCTGCCTGTAAGCAGCATGATTCTGTCTGGGCTTGGTTTGGTGAGGGATTTTTCCCCAGTAATTTAACAGTCACTAAATAGAAACTGCTTCACTGTTTTTTTTTTTTTTTTTTTTTTTTTGATCCCTTCTGAAGTGCCATATCATGAAAGTTAAGAAAACCTCCAGTATTTTCAAGTGTATTAAAAAGTGCAGCAAGTAATGCTGTGTAGTGTTGTCTGATGTTTCCTTTATTTTCACCTTCCCCTAAAATTCTGTTCTGTATCTGTAGATAGTATGGATCTTTACCAGGATGGCTTTTAGGTCATGGGGTTTTTTTGACTGAGAAACACAAATATATATAAATGTCAGTCACTATCCACAAAATGTTAAAGTTTAGAATAAACAGAACTACTTCTGTTGTTAAAGATTCTGTTTAATCCAGTTTTTTATTGTCTATACAGCCTCTGCTGGTGCCACAAATGATGCTCTGGCAGAAAATGTTTCATTTTATTAAACTGTATTATATTTTTTTGGTATTCTTTCTGAAATTTCACATTCTGACATTAAAACAAGTGTCATAATTATTGTGTGTACTGTGGCATAGTTACCCTAGCAAATAGATTAATTTCCTGTGACTTTTTTTAGTGGTGAAAAATAATTCTTTTCTTGGCATTTAAGATACAAGTTTGTAATCTAAGAAAGGTACAGAGCTCTTGTGTTAAAATCAAATTTACACTGCAGTCAGGAGTGAGCATTTCCTTTTTAACTGCAGTTAGATTAATAGTGAATATTTTTTTAATAGCACTTCTCATACATACCTACAAGAATGCACTATTAGGGTGGCAGTAATACTTGTGTCCCAGTTTGTAACCTGTTCAGTGCCCCATTAAGGCATTGGCAGAGCTGCCAGTAGAGGTTTGAGCTTGACTTGTGGAATTGATCTGGGCTGCCAAGTGCGATGGTGTCCTGATACAGACCTGGAGTGGAGGGTAGCTCGTTTAGGGCTTTCTACTGCAGTCCTTCTGCAGAGGATGTATCTTTAATTAGTTTCCTGCTCGCTGGACCACTAAGTATAGAACTATGTTTTTATTCTACTCTAAGGTTATACATTTTTTGGAAGAAGTATTCCAGAGCTGCATTGCCAGGCAGTGGCACAGAGCTGATTGTGGTCAGCAATGTGAAGTGCACTGGCACTGGAGCCCTGTGCACTGGTGCCCTGTGCCAGTCAGTGCTGGGCTGATCATGTTCAAGATCAGTGTTAATGATGTGGTCTGTTGGGATGGAACGAGCCCTCAGCACCCTTGCAGGTGATACCAAACAAGGCTGAGTGGTTGATACCTCTGGAGATTAAGGTTGCTGTTCATGGGGAGACACAATAGGCTGGAGAAAAGGACCTGACAAACTTCTTGAAATTTAACAATTGTAAATATTAAGTACTACACCTGTGTCAAAATAACCCACTGCTATAGCACAGGTTAGCCATCCACTGACCAGAAGGTAGCTCTGCAGAAAAAACACCTGAAGGTCCTGAGAAAGAAAAAGTAGAATGTGAGTCAGCAGGGTGTCCTTGCTGCTAAGAAACCAGCCACGTGCTGTGCTGTATTAGCAAGGATATAGCCAGTGGGTCAGGAGAAGGGATTCCACACTTTAAAGTCCATCTTTAACATAGTATGTCCAGTTTTGGCTCTCATACAGGAAAGACACTGACATATTATATGGCCACTAAGATGATTAGTGTTCTGGAGCAATACTGCTCAAGGAGAGGCTGAAAAAACTAGATTTGTTCAGCCATAGAAATAGGAGGCATTAGGAGTAATGTTACTGCTGTCTTCACCTGCCTCATGAGAGGATATCGAGAGCCAGACTCTTTGTAGGGGTGGTGTACAGTGATAAAACAAGAGAGAGCAAACACAAGTCGCAGTAAAGAAATTCTGATTAGGTATCAGGAGGCAAATGCAATGTGTGGAGTGAAAAAGTGGAATAAGTTTGCCACAGCGATAGTAGTGTCTAACTTTGGAGATAATCAGAATGTGATTAGGTCCTGAGCAACCTTTTTGATGATGTGTCTGGTTTGAGTGTGGGGTTGGATGAGACTCTGGTTGATTTCTTCAGTCAGAATTATTTGTGATTCTGATAATAACACCGGTAAGGGTATAATGTATCTAGTGCAGAAAGTGTAGTTTAGTTTCAGAAGATGAATTGGTTTTAAAAAAATCAAATGAACAAACAACATGAAAAAACCCCCAACATTAAAAAAAAAACCAAACTGTAAAGGACTGTTTAGCAAGAAAATTGTGTAACTTTTCTTCTGTTAGTTTTCGAACAAGAGGATTTTTTTTTTTCTTCCTCCTGCTGGGCAAACCATTTGAGATTATAAAACTGGTAGAATTTGTCTCTTTTAATACAAAGCAACACTGGTAAATACTTGTGCACACAGCACTTGCAGACTAATAATTAATCCTGTAACTAACAGCTGACACTTTTCGCAGACAGCCTGAGTTCATTTCAAACCCCATGTTGTATGACAAGGTAGGACTCTCGGGGTATTTCTGTATGCACAGTGAGGGAGGTGAGATCTTCTTTTTGGATGGTGAAGTGAAAAAAGTGTTTCACATGCAAAGAAAAGGTCAGCAGCAGCTCCCTTAGAGTGGTCATCTGTCCAGGGCTGTGATTTCTCACTCACACAATTGAAATGAAAGGACTTCACTTAATGGAAGACAGAAGTATTTTGCCAGGTTGTCTATCATCTTATGTGCTGACATTATGGTGTTAGTGAAAATTGGGGTTTGAGAGAGTTCATATTGCCAGAATAGATCATTTGTAGTGGAACAGAGATCTTGAGGATTGCCAGCTCTCTCCTCCCTGTGAAATGACTGACTTGTGTCCCTGGAGCAGGGACAGGTTCTTTCTTGATTTTGTTCTGGTAGCTGTTATCCTTTACTCTGGTCCATGTTGTTTCTTATGCATTCGTTACTCTGCATGGGTTTTGTGGCTTTCAGAACGACACAGGTATTTTTCTTGGCAAACAATTACAGATAATGCAGCTTTCTACATGCGTGAGTAGTTTTTAGAGGAAAGTAAGGCTTTTTGATAATCACATAAACCCTTAAAGTCCTGTATGGAACTGTGTCTTGCTGAAGGGATGTTCTGATATGATACATTACAGGACATCTTAATTACAGGCAAATTTCTAACCTCATCTTTTGCCGCTCTTGTGCTATTCTTACCACATTTCACAGTTGTTTGGTGTGCACACTCATGCACACCAAAGACACTTTACCTGTGTCTTTGGTGTGCATGAGTGTGCATGCTATGAAATAATAATTACAGATCTGCAAGAGCTCCAAAGTGTTTGAAGACAGAAGTAGGGGAGAAAACTTGCTCAGTTCTTACATTCTAGAACTTTGGCTATAGCTCTCCATTTTTTTTAAAGCTTTTCTTTTTTATCACTTGGCTAACATTTAGGAACTTTGGATTGTATCTGGAAGTCAGTCTTTTAATATATAGGTAGATATAAATTGTACAGCTGGAAAGAGTAATTCTGCTTAAAGGAGTGCAAGCAAGAAATACAGAATATTTAGAAAAAGAATTTTTGGTCTTTTTAACATATTTCAAGGTTTTCTTATTAACAGGCAGCTCTTAAAACTGAAATTGACCCACTCCCTCTTCAGATGATACTCTTGCCCCTTCAGTTGCTGAAGAGTTGAGAAAAAACTTCCTTTTTTATGAGCATTTGTTGTTGTACTGTAGGGCTTATACCATCCAGTTCTTTTAAGTAAAGAGCCCTTTATGCTCAGTTGTTGTCTCTCTATTCTGTAAATCATTGTGCATAGGTGTATGTATATATAGAACACACCACAAAGAATTAATTTTACTCTGTTAACAAGTGTAATAACAGTTTGTAAGAGTATTCCTTTAGAAAAGTGTTCTTTCAGCAAAGTCAGTTTACTGATGTTTTAAAGTTGGTTATTTTCTACAGCAGCGTCGAGTTACTGATGTTGTGCTGTGATAAAGGCATATCGGTTGTGCCAGATACGCTATATAAAGTGCACAACTTTCTTGCTGTGACACTGTTTTGGCTTTCAGCCAAAGAGAGGAAAAAGCAGCTTACTCTAAGTCCTTGAAAAGGAATAATCTTTTGAAAATGCTGCTTTAGAGCACTTCTAAAAACACACTTTCTAAAGTCTTTCTATTTAATACATGGTGAGTATGTATTGTGTGTGTATAAAATCCACAGCTTTCTCTGGGAGAGAGAGATGTCTTACATATGGTGTACGTACTATTTACACATGTAGAAAACATGAAAGTCTTAATTTCATACTGTACCGAAGGGCTGAGTTCTGCTATCTTTATTTCACGTTCAGAAAGTGTGGGGCAATCATCCTTCTACTAAATGGTCAATTTTGAGCTCAGTTTATCCCTTACATCAGTATTGCAGTTTTTCAGTGATGCTGTGAACTTCAGTCTCATTTCAAGCAAACAAATAATTTTTTTTTCCTCATTGAAGTTTTTATATCCTGGATCTTCAGGGATGCTATTCTGAAGGATCAATTGTTTTTCCTTATAAACATCAGAAGTCATTTGGCCTAAAGTAATTTCATATTCCATTTTTGTCAGTTCAGCCTAAAGACTGACTTTTGAAATGTCTATATCTCATGTAACTAGGTTTTGTATGGCTTATGGCTGTATAGTCTATGCATGCAAGCATTGCTTAATAAGAAGGAAGGCTGTGATGTTGAGTATTTTAACTTTTTTAAAATAAAATTAATTAATCCCCTTTTGACTCTTTTGATCAGCAAGATCATAACTCTTTATTTACATGGCTTAGTCTAGTGGAAGTAATGTTACCTTTAGGAATGTAGGGTCTGTCAGCCCTGGGATTTATTCCATGCTGTGTTGCATCTTGCTTCTGTTTGATGTTCTCTTTAAATGTGCTGGAGCACACTTGCATGTTTGGACGTGCCACGCTCTTCTCATGCTGCTGAAATAATGGAGCATGTCTGTTAAGTGGGGTATGTTAAATGAAAGTGAAGTAAAATTGTAAGGATTTCTATGCTCCAGTTGTGGTGCATTTGATTTTCCTTCATTTTTAGTCTCCGACATCCTGCTTCCTGATGTGATTTAAAAGCTTTCATCCACCTTGAGCATTTTGAGCTGTAGACTGCCAGTGTTTCTTGCTGCAGCAAGAAGGGCTTGCACCTCAAAGAACTCATTTGGGAGTTTGTAGTGTGCCTTTTCTTCATTGCTCATGACCCTTAGTTCTAATCAGCTTATGCATTTCAATGCATTACTGTGAGTTGAATTTACTTCCCATACACTCAGCTGAGTTCCAGAGATGGTCCAAGCAAGTGAAGGTCAAGGACAGAGCTTGGTGAAGAGAAATAAAGTGGAAGAAAATGAAAACCACTTGCCAATGGCAGCAAGATGTTTATGAAACAGCACTGTTGACATTTTACTTTCCTGTAAGAGATTTTGTCCCTGTATTGATTGAGAGGAGCTTCTGTCTTGGAAGTTGCACCTGCACTTGAGCTTGTTATAAAGGTGTTTTGCAACACATCTGAGACAGCAATGTGTGATGCCTAATTCTGCTGGTATCCAGGCTGTATAATTTATCAAAATACTGAGAAAACTTTCAGAAATGTTGAGAAGCTAGATGCCTGTAGTTAGAGTTCACTGGAAATTCTTTTTGCTTCAAACCTTGACCAATGTTGGATACCTTATTGTAGATTAAATTTCTGGTTTAATCAAGTTTTGAGTCTTTCCATCTGTTTCCAAAAGACTTGAAATATGTTGTTAATAGTTTTGCTTCTAAGCGATAGTGATCTGTGCATGCAAATCATTCTCTGTATACAGTAAAGGCCTTTAGCTCTGGCTAGTTGTGGCTGAGGGCTTGAAGGAAGATTTAGCAGTTGTTCAAGTGACCTGGTAGTTACATAGATGTAAAAATGCTTCTGGTCCTGCAAGTGTGGTTTCAGAATCCCATGTGTTCTGAAAGAAGATGAACAAGTTGGCTCACAGTTTGGAAGCAGGTTTGTAAATCATCCTGTGCTTATCACAACACAGAGAACAGCGTGCACCTGTGGAGGTTAACTGTCTCTGCTGTGTCACAGTGTAGCTAGCTCAAGTTGACTGTACTGAAATGAGGTAAAGTGTAAGGTCAGGAGGAGGGAAGAGGACTCACTGGTATCTGGTGCACATCTTCACCTGTGAGGAACTGTTGTCCTATGGTCTTGCAGAAGAAACTGGGAGTTGTGTGCACTAAAGTGCCACTCCAGGAATTTTTATTTCTTATATTTCACTTATATTTTTTTGGTGCTATTTTAGTTTGAGGGTGACCTTACAGGATTATGGGGCTCATGTAGACTAATACTCTGTGACGCTTTATCTCTGCCTATCAAAGTGTGTTGGCAACAGATACTGTGCAGTGTGTAGCACGTCATCTCGTTTCACAGTTCAGTTCATGACACCAAGAGCTTCAAAGACAACTTCTGTCCTCTTCCTGTGCCTTAAGCCCATAATGTTGTCAGAGCAACTCTTTAAAATAGAATTTTCTGGAAAAATTAGTATTAAAATTTTGCAGGAAATTATCAATTTCCAAAACAGGTAAATTGTTTTGAGGCAGAATACATTTCTTGAATGTCTATTTTTTTCTTTTTTTTTCCTGAAATGGATATTTTAATAACATGAATTTCACAACTGTTTTCTGTTACGTCTCTAGTTAGCTAGTGTAAAAAACTTCTGTTCTATAAAATGATTGGTTTTGACTTAGCCAGAAGAGGTTGTTTTAAGAACTTAGATACGGGGTAATGCATCATAGCTACTGGGTTTATTTGGGTTTGGGTTTTTTTCGAATGAAAATAACATTTTGGATTACAATTTACAGTTTCTCATCATTTGTAAGCTGTTAATATGCCTTGCTTTAAATACTTGGAATTAAAATCTGTGGTATGCTTTTGAAATACTTCTTAATAACATTGATTCTAAGATTTTGTGGGAGATGTTAAAGTGCATTTAGGTCATATTTTTAGATCAACACGTGCTTTCTTGAAAAAAACTAGATTAAAAAGCTGGCTGCTGATAGCAATTTAGCAGACTTCCTCTTCAGGGTTGTGGTGTGTCCGTGTTCCCATTATAGTGTGCTCATAACAAAACCCGGAACCACACCCCATTGTATTACTCTAAATTCACTCTGCTTGAAGTTGATGGGTTTTCTCCCCCTGTTGATCTCCTCAGTCTGAACAGCTGTTTGCTGGAAAGCACGTGATGGATCCCCGAGTTTTCATCAGGCCAGGAAGAACTATCTTTTGGCTAATGAGAAGTTAATAGGCAGCATTATCTCTGGAATCAATTGAGGAGGTGATTGAAAGCTTTGTTGATGTTAAATTTTTCAGAACATTTAACACTGCAAGTTAAACTTGTGTTCAACAAGCATCTTGTATCACACTGAAAAGGAATATCATTGCTCATAAAACAAACATTAGTGAAATGCATCAGAGTGGAATTGGGAAGACAGCACATGTGATACCCGAAATAACAATAAGATATTTACCCTTCTAATTCAGTGAACTTTCACCATGGCTGTACATTGTTAGCAGGTCTGTAGCATCTAGTCTTGCTCTGTCATTTGGAAAGTGTAACTTCATACTTCTGACATGTTTGTGAGGTTTCACTCAGCTTTTTGTCGGGAGCTCTGTGGTGTCATACATGTGATGTAGCCCAAGTGTTCAGATAGGTCCCTTCCACCTTAGTAAAGCTTACATGAATTGAAGCCTAAATAAAGTAAACTAAGTACTCGTTGCTGGTGTATTGTGGTTGTTGAGGATGCACCCAATGGAATATTAAATGTGCATCTCCACTGAAAGAGCAGAAGGGGAGGTTGTCATGCAAAACAAAGGGCTTCTTTGCAGCCTTAGTCCACATAGATCAAAAAACAGGGCAGCAGCAATAGCAATCTCCACGTCCTAAATTTACCACAAAGGCAGACCATAACTAGGTGATTACTTTCAGGCTATGAATCTTTTGTCCTTGGATCCTTTTAGTGCTGCATGTCACTGTAAGCCATAGCTTCAGCTGTGATTGTGTATGTGGGTCTTTTCTCTTTCTTTTCTATTCCCTTCTCTTCTGCTCACAAAAGTAAGGAAAGTGCTTTTAAATAGAAGGCTGCATGTGTGCCAAGCAGTTACTGGAAGTCATTTTGTATTTTGATCCTACCATTTTTCAGCAGCTCTTTTGAGACAGATCTTTTTAAACTTTTAAACTTCTTCTTAGACATTTGCCTGCTGCAAGAAAGGTTTTTGGAAATAGTGTACTTGTAACTTGCACTGCAGCCCAAAAGGTATAGATAGCTTGACAGTACAAAAGTACTAAACATAATTTGAAGTCATAGCAACTTTGGATGTGAGGGCGTCACAGGAGAGCTTTTTCATATTGCTTGCAGTCTGGCTCAAAGAAAATGAAAAATTTTCTCAGTTCTATGGCAGACAATGCAAAGTATACAAAGCTCCCCAGTGCTTCGCTGAAAGATTGGGTAGTAACTGCATCTGGTGGTAACCTCAGGATGTTGTTACTAAGGTCTCATCTTGCCGTTATCAATTTTGTCCATGTATGAAGAAAGAGAGCCCAACTTCAGGAAACCAGGAAGACATTTATTACTCTCTAGAACCTTTGTCATTTAGAGAGTTCTTGGAAGTCCTCCATCAGGAAGCTATTAGTATATAGCATCTCAAAATATTTTTGTAGGAATCAGTTGTGTAAATGTCTCTTTGCCCACTGGCTTTGGCATATTTAGTGAAAATGAAAACAAAGATATTACCTTTACCATATAAATGCAATTCAAGGAAAAGTCTGTATGATGTGACTGCCAAGCCAACTCAACTCTGAAGTTTTCTAAACTGTGGTCAAAAAAGACCTTTGATTTAGGCATAAATATGAGAAATAGTTCAGTACTGTTATAAACTCCAGGTTTGTTTGTAATGTTGTTCCGGTTTTTATAAAATTTTCTTCTGAAAGATTGTGGATTATACTTGTTATTTGGTTCCCATTCGTAGAGTCTCTGATCCTATTCCTCATCTATCAGATCACCTTTTTACATTAATGATCTTTAAGTAAGCTGGAAACTTGGCCTTAAATTTCTTTATAAGGAGGTGAAGAGAACTGGTTAACAAAAATGTGATTCACCATAGAAACAGCTCAGCCAATAGTATACATGCAGTAAATTAACTATTCCATGGTACTTTCTTATTTGATACAGAACATAGCAACAAGATGATGGCTTGACAACAATAGCAGCTGCATATATTTTTTTTCCCTTTTTTGAAAGAATGTTCTTGTGGGAAAAAATAGATTCCTGGAAAGTAATTTGTATTACAAGTTTCATCACAAAAATTCTGTGGGTGGGTACAATAGCCTAGAAATTAAATTAGAGATTTGTATAATAAATGATAGGTTTGATTTGATGTGACATTTCTAGTCTCTTACAAGTGACATAGCTACAGGCAATAGAATAATCTCTTCCCCTTGTGAAGATAAATGTTATATCAGACCAAACTATCTTATATTAAATTACAACTTCCCTTTTTTTTTTTTAACCATATGAAAAGATTCATGAGACTCTTCGTTAAATAATAGCATGACCCAATTATAAGAATACTTTGGCCAAAATGTCTTGAAGATATTTTCTGCTATCAGGCATGTGATTAATTTATGTAGGGAACTGCCATAACAGACTTGATGCAAATAAAAGAATTTTCCTTTCAGCAGCATGTGGCATGATTATGGCCGTACTGAGCTAGAAGGTGCTTTTCTTATCACAATCCGTCTGAAACCCTCAGATGGAAATGAAGTATGGTAAGAGGAATCTGGTAGCTTGACTGCCTTTATTGCAGGCAAGAGGTTTATAGTATGTGTGGCTCTTACACAACTTGATTTTGCTCAGACCATTGTTTTTCATGTTTTGGCAGAGAGAAGGAGCAAGAAAGGGAAGAACAGTTAATGGAAGACAAGAAAAGGAAGAAAGAGGATAAGAAAAAGAAGGACTCTGCTCAGAAGGTGCGTTTCAATATTCGAATTCTTTTATCCAGCTGAAACATAAGTAGTATTGGTGGCAATAAGATGTTAAATTGTTGGTATTTGAACTTAAAAATTTGTTTAGAGTAGTACTTCTTTAAAGACACTTTTTCGTATCTTTTTTCTGGAACTGAAGTGTTCAACTTGGACATTTCTTCTCCTTAGTGTGCCTTGTAAAGTAAAAGAAGCTTTTTGATATAAAGTATTTAAGTTACTTAATATGGCTTCTTTTGATCTCTCTCTACGCAACTGCTGCTCGTTTGAGGTGTTTGTGGATGGAAATACTGATGGGCCTTTGCAGTTCTTGCAGTAAAGTTGAGTAAATATTTATTAGAGCAGGAAGATTTTTGTTGGGTTGGGGTTTTTTTTAATCCTTAAGGAAGTTTATATGAAATATTTACTCCTGAAGATTCCATTTATTTTTTTGCTAAGTATCACTTGCATTTTACATTTTCCGTAGCTAAGGGCACTTTTCCTGAAGTGTATCAGGTCAAGTCTGAGTTGTGGAAATTTGATAAGTCACCAAAAATTGCTCAGAAAATGAGTATGAGACTTGATGTATTAGAAGGTCTGTATTTTGCAAAAACATCTGGTAGGTTGTTCTAGGAATTAACTTGAAACATGAACTTGAGTCTCTTATGGCGTTATTCGTGCTTTTTAGTGGTAAAATCCTTTCCAGGCTTCCCAGTATAAGATAGGTGCAACCACCCTGGAACAAGTCCAGCAAAATGCCTTTAGGATGAGTAAGGGACTGGAGGATCTGACAAATGAGGAGAGGCTGGGAGTGTTACGACTTCATCCTGGAGGAGAGAAGGCTTGGGGGATTTCATCAATGTATATAAATACTTTGTAGAAGGGAGTAAAAAGATGGAGGCAGACTGTTCTCCACGGTGCCCAGTGGCAAAGCACAAGGCATTATGCACGTATTGAAAGTCTACTTAATCATAAAAAGGCTCCTTTTTTGTGCGTGTATGTGACTGGGCAACCGCTGGAACAGGTTTCCCAGAGGGGTTGTGGTACCTCTGTCTTTAGATGCTCAAAACTGAGGTGGATGTGGTCCTGTGCAATCTAGTTTTGATGATTTTGTTTCGAATTGAGGAGCCTCTTTGGGCCAGGTGGGGGACAGGGGTGGGAAATGTGGATTAGATGTCCAGAGGCTGTCCCTTCCAACCTCAATGATTAAGTGAAACTGAGAGCAGAAGGCTTTATTTTCTTTCAGTAGTCTGTCTTTCAGTTGCTTCAGTAACAACAGATCAGGTGGTGAAAGATCAGGTGTTTACTCTTAGATTCTGTGGGTTTCTGCTAAGAACAGACAGCACCAACTTCAGTTAAATTTTGGCTTATCCAGCATCTTTTATAATCTGGCTTTTTCACCAATTTGAGTCTATCAGTTTAAATTGGGTGCAGATAAATGTGTGTGTCAGTTGTCTTCATCCAGTTGATACATCCCCAAATAATAGTGCAAAAGAGCAGTAGCTACAGGATAAGGTCTCTTCAGTGTCTTTTTGCCTTAGTGTTGGTGCTGTTTAATGTTCAAGTACAAAAAAAGTATGTAGAAACCAGGAGGAGCAGACCCTTATGAATAAAGAGTAGAGACTTGAGGATTATGTGCTGCTATTCAGTGATAAAAGGGAAAGTTGAAAGGGCTGTATGGATCATCTTGATAACAGTGCTGTGTTTACTGAGGAATTGGTGCTTTGAATACAAAAGAGATATGCCAGCTTTCATGTGTGGTCTCTCACCTACTAAGTTGTGCAGTACATATTCTGCCACACTCTCAGGAAGGGTAAAGACTAAGTGATTTAATCTCCTAGAGGCCAAACTTCACAGTAATAGTTGGAGATACATAAGAATAGCAAAGAGGGCAGCCGAATGGATAAAACTTAAGTGTGTGTGTTCATTCTTAGTGACTGTGGAGGCATTCACCAAATAAGTAGCTATGATTTCAGGATACTGTTTCAAACTAAGTTTGTTTAACATGAAACAATCGTTCTGTCTGGATCATCTAAAACTTAAAAATTAAAATTTTTTAAAAATCACTTTAAGAGAGGTTTTACAAGCAAGTTCACAGCGTAAATATATCTGTGGTTGGTGTCCAGGGGGTGTTTGGTAGCTTGTCAGTAGGCTGAGCTTCTTTCTACTTTCCCATTCACTGTAGCTGCTCCCACCCTGCTGATGCTCGTAGGTTACCCACAGAGATGACAGCTGTAAATCTGAGATACTGTCATGTTTTTTCAGCTTTTGAATTTTAGATGAAAACAATCACATAACCAGATCATTTTGACTAGGAGAAAGACATTATAGACAGAAGTTTTTTGGTTGTTTTTTTTTTTTTAGTCTAAACTAATGCACTTTATCGTGTAGAATTCTTCAAAGATACGGTAAAATGGTTTTTTTCCAAGTAGACAACTTACTAATTTACGAAGCATGTCTACTGTTGACTGTAGTAATCTTATCAGCATTACCAGATCATATTAATGAATTTTTGTTTTCCCTTTTTCCTTTAGTAGTGAAGCATCAGGGTCAATTAAGTGTGTAACAGAATTTTTAACTCTTGCAGAAGAAGGTGTAATTTGATGCATAGAGGATTTTTCATAAGTGAGGTTGAAAATTGATGTCTGGCTTGGTACAGACAGTTTTGGTACAGATGCATTTTTATTGTCTTTGGGACTTGGGGATAGTGTGTGTCTGTGAAGTTACAATGCTTAAGATTTTGTATTTCAGTGAATGTTCCACTTTGCATATTTCAGTTTTCATCTTTGCAAAGTAAATGATGCCACAGCAATTTAGTGCAGTTTGCCTTTTTATTCTTTACCATACAAAGGAGTTCTGGCTTGGTTAGTTTCAACAATAAACTGCTTTTTACTTGTGCTTTCATTATTCTATACTGTCTCTGTGTGCTTTCCAGAATTATGGACTAGTTCAGCAATTTCTTTTAAGAATAGGTGTCATAGAACCTGACACATGATGATCTTTAGGGTTTTTTCATTATTGTGTAGTGGAACTCATGATGGACAGGTTCAAAAAATGCTACAATACACGCAATTCCAGAGAACATACCAGTGATGTGTTTGTCGCTACTGCAGCTTGAAATCTGCTATGCTGAAACAATGTAGCAAAACCTATGTTGAGTGTATTGGCCAGTGTGAATGCTCATTTCAGTCACTGACTTGTTGCATTCCGTAGATTTCCTTTATAGGTGTTGCTGGTACTTTTTGTAAGTGTAGAAATGAATCCAGTAAGGTTTAGAATTACTTCTCCTTGGAAGAGATGTTCTGGGAAAGGTGAAGTGGGAAGATGGCAGAGAGACAGACTGCTGTGGTTACTTCAGGCCCCAACAGTCAGCTGTAAGGATACTCTCACAGAAGGAAGGCTTTGTTACACTTTAGTTGCAATACTTCACCTCCAAAAGCCGAGAGAATTGTCGTGCCGTAGCGCGTGTCTATTTGTACTTTGGAAGCCGTGTTTGGGATGAGGAAGGACGGTTGAGTACTTAAAATCATCATGAGTGGAGTAATGATTGTTTCTGCCAGGGACTTTTGCATCAGAGTTATTACAGGATTTATAGTACTTTTGAAAATTTCGTGTGTGTGTGTATGGCTAGGAGTAGTATTTAGACTTGTAGTTCATCAGTTGGTTGTTTTCATTCAACAATAAATTCTGTTCTTGTGCTAATATATTAAGGTTGTGATTTAGCACAACCTGTTCAATGTTTGTTTTGAGCTGCTTAAAACTCTATTTACATTCTTGCTCTTAATTTGCAGGTCACAGATCAAAAAACCAAAGGTAAGAATCTTTGATCCTAAGGAATACTTTTATTGACTTGAGCCAAGATTCAGATCTTGATCAGAACTGTTAGAAAAGGAGGGGGACTTCTGAGTCAAGATGAAATACCAAATATGAGTATTCAGGAGAAATGAAAGTTGAGGTGATTAAAATGGAGAACCTACAACTATTTGGCTGATGTGTTGTCAGCATCAAAATACTTGAAGAAAGAGTGAGGATTGTGGATAAGATAGGTCGCTGAAATACTCAGTCCTCTGTTTTACAGAGGTTTTAGACAAATAACCAAAGACTGAAACCACCCATATAAAGGGAAGGATAGACAGCAAAAGTACTGCTGGTAGTGAGGTACCAAAATGAATGAAGATTACTTGGGTTTGGAAACTTGAATTCAGGCACATAAAAGTCCAGTAGAGAAGGCAGAACTGATGAGTGAGCATCTTGAAAGTTGAACTTAATAACTTAGCTGAAGTAAAAATATATTTAATCTTGTTTTGTTCATCAGTTTTTGATAAATTTTGTGGGGAAACTGCCATTAGTGAAAGAAAAGGACTAAAATAGTAACTTGATTTTATGGCTAACAACACTTTTTTGGGGTTTGGGCAACGAAGCCTATATAGAGAAAACTGAAAACCCTTATAAAAATAAAATGTGGAGAATAGTGCATTCATGTTGCCAAAGAGAGACCCACTTGTCTTGATCTCACATTTGTAAAAGTTTTACTGATTATGCTTAGTTTGTCTAGAGGCTCTTAAGCAAATTTTGTGATGGCGTTAGCTCCTCAGGGATTTGTGGTTTTCTTCTCCAATACATAATAGTCCTCAGGACCAGCTTGTCTTTGCTTATAGGTGCACCTGGTGACCAGCAGAGAAACCTTAAGTGAGCCAAATACAGTTGCTCTGTGTAGGACTGTCTTTTGGGTGAGAGTCAGCTATTACTGCCTTACTTAAGAGCAGCACAGAGAACTCAAATTTGTTAACTCTGAATCCAAGAGGAGGCAGGTTATTTCCCATCTTTTTGTTTGTTTAGGCAGTGGCTATGTAGCCTAGTAAACAGGTGAAAACTTGGGTTCTGATTTCAGATCTCCCATAAAGATGATGCATAACAATCCAAAAACCAGTTGAAGATCAGGAAGGTGGAGCCAGTTATATTTGACTGCTCATATTTTAAAATGACTCATTGTCTAGGGTATATTCTTTGCCAGCTTTACATTTGCAAGAAATTTTGGGCTTAGAGCAAAATACTTGATGAAGGTAGAGTTTCATCCTGGACTGTAGAGTTCCACATGGAAGCAAAAGGTCTGCTGCTATGCTTATTCCTGCTTCTCTAAATTGTTCTTGGTTGTTGAGGAGGTGGAAGCTGTGCAGTATTTCAGAAATTAAATACTGAAAGCTAATTGTCACAGTGAGTGCTTGTAACTAACACAGGTTTAACTGGAAAAACTTCTGATTTTCATTCTTCCTGTTTTGCAGTGCCCGAAGTGACGAAACCAAGTTTAAGCCAACCAGTGGCTGCCAGCCCAATTGGCAACTCTCCATCGCCACCAGTCAATGGTGGCAACAATGCCAAAAGGGTGGCAGTGCCGAACGGACAACCGCCAAGCGCCGCCCGCTACATGCCTCGGGAGGTGCCGCCGCGATTCCGTTGCCAGCAGCACAACAAAGTGTTACTGAAACGTGGGCAGCCCCCTCCGCCATCCTGTATGCTCCTTGGGGGTGGAGCAGGGCCTCCCTCCCCAGCAGCACCAGGAGCAAACCCAAGCAACGCACAACCAGTGACAGGAGCACTGCTGCAGAGCGACAGTGGGACTGCAACAGGCGAGTGACGATAATAAATAATATTGAATGAACGTGTTGGTGCATGGCAGAAAAGGGATGGCTGAAATTGTGCATAAGCCTGTCATTATATAACAAAACTCCTCAGACTGCTTTTGGAGAGCTTCTTCTCTTTCAGTGTACATGCTTCTGTTGGCAGCAGTGGATATAATTTTTACTACTAGATGAAACAGGAGGTTTAATTTTTTTCAAGTATGTTTTGAGTGGTTTTAATTGGTTGCTGAACTGCTGCAGCAAGGTAAACACAAGGCATAAATAAAACAGCGTTTTATAGCTGTCACTGAGTAGTTCTTAATGGCTCTTCAGGTTTCTTTGACAAGCATTTCCTGTCTTGTCACATTTTTGTATCTGGTAAAACAGACGTGTAGATGCCAGGTCTGCAAAGGGCAGGTGTCTGTCAAGTCTTGTCTGGATGAAACAGAAAGATGACCTATTGCTCCTTACTTTTTTTTTTGGTAGTAATCTTGGGTTTTCTACTTAGATAAGCCTTTTTGTACAGGTGGCAACTGTTCTGTTTTCACTTTTCCATTTTTTTGTGTTCCAGAGGATAAATTGATTTTAGGACTAATTGTTTTGTGAGCATGGGGAAGTTATAGCTGCTCCTGAATTTTTTAGACCCTTGGTGAATTGCAGTAGCTGTAATATTTCTTCTTAAATTATAATAGTGGAACAAACAGAATTCCACTCAAGATACCTGCCTTTTAAAGAAGAACTTAGGTGACCTGCAAAGTCAAGGACAACTTCAATTATAACAACAAGGATGTTTAAAAAAGGAATATTAAATACTTGAAAGTCAAAAAGAAGAAAATAACAATACCAGTATGTCTGAGTTTTCTTTGAAAATCATGCCAGATCAATGAGATGGTGATTTTTTTACCATCATGGAAACGAAACTTTTTTCAGTGCTCTGTGGTTCGGAATTAAAAACAGACGTGACTTGTACAGAATCAAGTAAGCTAAATGGGATGGCTGCCCTTATGAATCTTCCTAGAACCCTTTTTAATAATGCCATTTGTTTTGTGGTTTCACTACTTGAATTCATTTGTAGGAAATACCTGTTTCACAGATTATTTATCTTGTCTTTGATAATTGCTGTTTAAGAGAGGAGAAGGTGAATGTCAAACTACAATGGCAAAATTTTAACTAATCAGTTTAAAAACAGGTTTCTTGGAGATAACTGCTTTTGATGAAACACCTGAAACAAAACATGCTCCAAAGTCTATTGTTCCTATATGAAATCCTAGCACTGGTATGCCTTCACAGTTAGTGTGGTAGACTAAGGAGAATTTGTGGCAGTGAAGCATTCTAAACATTTTCAAAACTTCTCATGAGCAACATGTTTTTGCTGCTGGGTGTACTATATGAGAACCATTTGGAAGTATTTTGAGAGGCTCCTTAAGCTATATGTAATTATTTGACACATAATATTTGCTTTTCTGAGGCTGAAATTTGATGTTACGAATTCTCATATTTTTACACTTCATTTAATGGTGCTTTAACAACTAAGATGTTACTTGGCTATATTAGCCAGTGGTTAGTTGCATTACCCTGAGGGAAGTCAGGAGTACCAAGAATATGGGTCCTTGAGACCTGCTTCACCTCATCCATTTTTCTGCACCATAACAAGTTAACTGGGCTGGGGAGCTGACTTGTATTAAAATTAAATCAGGTTGGTTTTTAAAGCTAATTTCAGTCCAGATGACTTTTCTTTTACCCATTCACCTAACAATATCAATGAGAGCACACGTGCTAGCATGTGAGAGTAGGTATGCCAAAGGAATGAGAATGAGCAGCTGGACAAAAGAGAGACCGGGGCTAACCTTAGGTGCTCCATCAAAGAGCTTATGGAAGTGCAGTGTTATCTGCCTCGTACATCATTTTTCCCACCTCAGATCTGGCTGTTGACAAACTGAACTTCAGGTTGGGCCCAATTCAGTCCAATATATGCACTGATACTGTGGTTAATTCATGCCACATGAAAGAAAACAAAAGCAGGTTCCCAAAGGGGAAGATAAAGTAGCTTACCTACTTGTTCCCATTCTTATATTCACCAGATGGTCATAGGTGGCGTTGGTGAGGATTTAATATTAAAAGTTAACGTGTAATCCTTCTCCATGTGGACCTTTTTCTACCAGGATTGAAATCCTTCTGGCAAAACTAGTGCCCTGAAAGATGACACCAAGTATACTATTGTCTCATACCAATACAGGGGATTGAGATGATGGGTGTTCTATGTAGTTCTTCCAATACCAATGATAATTCAGGACATACAAGACAGTTTTGGACAATAAGGTTTAAATGCTATTGGTGAAAGTCTTTCAACAGTTATGGTTATTGCCACTGTCAAATACAGCAAGGGAAAGCTGGTTTCCTGAAATAATCCACTAAATTGTGTCTTAGCGTGCTATATGTCAGCAAGCACCCCAATCTTAAATACTTTCAGAATGTCTTCACAGAAATAAAATATTCTGTTAAAGTCACTGTTTTGAAGATCTTGTTAAGTTCATAGCTGCCTATGCATCATGCATTGGCTCAACCATTTCTAAGTTCAAAAGACAGCAACCTTGCAGTCTTTTGAGCTTGTCTTTGCCCTCCTTAAGCTCTTCCTGTGATCTGTCTAATTCAGAAAGTTTTTTAATTGGAAGGGAAAAAAAAAGGGTTACTCTGTGCTAAAAAGATAGATGGGTAAAAATATCAGTGGAGTCATACTTCCTTGCTATTGTTCAGTTTGCATTTGAGGTTAAAGCAACAGAAGGAACAGAATGTACTTGGGAACTGCTTGATCTTTTGGATCTTGGTAGGTGGGGTTTAGTTGATGAAGACAAACTACTGTTCATCAATATTCAAAGCTTACAAGGGAGTTCTAACCTTGCTGTAAAGTCTGGATCCTTAATGGTGGCCCTCAGTGAAGGGGGATCCGGAAGGCATTAGCTGGATGTTCATTGTTCAAGCTAATGAACTGAACGCCTCAGACAGGCACTGAAAGCTGATCTTATCTTCTGTTGAAAGTACTAGCAGCCAGAAATGGTGGTCTTTGCTTTGGAATATATAACATAGAAATTGAGGCTAGGAGGGGAGTTACCCAGTTTTTTTAAGCTGTTTGCATATTTTCATGGAAGCTGTCGTATGAGCCGGTACTGGTAGTAACAGTATATATTCAGTACGAATACTGCTGCAGCTGTTACTATGGAGTTTATGCTCTGCAAAATAAGTGGGATAACTGATGTCAAAAATTTGATATTCTATGCTTGTAAATAATACGGATTATTAATGACCTCTTTGGGTGTTTGGGGTTTGTTTTTTTTTTTCTTTTAGATTCAGCAATTGGAGGTGCTGCTGCTTCAAATTATGCAAATTCCACTTGGGGTCCTGGAGCCTCCTCCAACAGCGGCACCAACGCCAACCCAACTCACATCTGGGACAAGGTGATTGTAGACGGGTCTGACATGGAAGAGTGGCCTTGTATTGCCAGCAAAGATGCTGAGTCTTCTTCCGAAAACACCACCGATAACAACAGTGCCTCGAACCCTGGCTTGGAGAAGAATGCTCTGCCAGGAAGCACCACTAGTAACAAAGGAAAAGGAAGCCAGTGCCAGTCTGGAAGCGCTGGAAACGAATGTAATCTTGGGGCCTGGAAATCTGATCCCAAGGCTAAATCTGTTCAATCTTCCAACCCTGCTGCCGAGAGTAACAATGGACTAGGTAATTGGAGGAACTTGAGTGGACAAGACAGAATCAGTCCCGGTTCTGGCTTCAGCAACTTTAACCCAAATAGCAACCCATCTGCTTGGCCAGCACTGGTTCAAGAGGGCAATTCCAGGAAAGGAACTCTGGAATCTGATAGTGGTAGCTCCAATGCACAGATTAGCACAGTAGGTCAGACCTCTAGGGAACAGCAGTCAAAGATGGAAAATGCGGGTGTTAACTTTGTCTCTGGCAGAGAACAGGCTCAAATTCATAACACTGATGGACCAAAAAATGGAAACACTAACTCTTTGAACTTAAGTTCACCAAACCCTATGGAGAATAAGGGAATGCCCTTTGAAATGGGCTTGGGGAACCCTTCCAGGAGCACTGACACCCCTTCTCAAAGCACTGGAGAAAGAAAGACTGGGAGTGTTGGATCTTGGGGTACAGCTAGGGGGTCTTCTGCAACTGACACAGTCTCTGGGCAGAGCAATTCTGGAAACCATGGGAACAATGGAAAGGATAGAGAGGACTCCTGGAAAGGAGCTTCTGTTCAAAAACCTAATGGGTCAAGAAGTGATTCTTGGGATAACAGTAACCGGTCTACGGGTGGTGGGTCTTGGAACTTTGGCCCTCAGCATGCAAATGAAAGCAAATGGGGTGAAGGGAACAAATTAACATCTGGGGTCTCTCAGGGAGAATGGAAACAGCTGTCTGGGTCTGATGAACTGAAGATTGGAGAGTGGAGTGGTCCAAACCAACCAAATTCTAGCACTGGAGCATGGGACAATCAAAAAGGCCACCCTCTTCCTGAAAACCAAGGCAATTCCCAGGCTCCCTGTTGGGGAAGATCTTCCAGCTCTGCGGGAAGTGAGGTTGGAGGTCAAAGCACTGGAAGCAACCACAAAGCAGGAAGTAGTGACAGTCACAATTCTGGACGCCGATCATACAGGCCTACGCATCCTGATTGCCAGGCAGTCCTGCAGACTTTGCTGAGCAGGACTGACTTGGACCCCCGAGTGCTTTCAAACACCGGCTGGGGCCAGACTCAAATTAAGCAAGATACCGTGTGGGATATTGAAGAGATGCCACGGCCCGAGGGGAAGTCTGATAAAGGAACTGAGGGGTGGGAGAGCTCTGCCACACAGACAAAGAACTCAGGGGGCTGGGGTGATGTACCCAGCCAAAGCAATCAAAACAAGTCTGGATGGGGTGAGCTCTCAACCCCAACGGAGTGGAAGGACCCCAAAAATACTGGAGGATGGAATGACTATAAGAACTCCAATTCTTCTAATTGGGGAGGAGGAAGGCAAGAAGAAAAATCATCTTCCTCTTGGAATGACAGCTCTAGTAAGGATCAGGGGTGGGGTGGACGGCAAAGTAATCAAGGATGGTCTTCTGGAAAGAACGGTTGGGGAGAGGAAGTTGACCAAACGAAAAACAGTAACTGGGAAAGTGCAGGAAACAAGCCAGTGTCTGGCTGGGGTGAAGGTGGGCAAAATGAGATTGGAACTTGGGGTAATGGTGCAAATACAAGCTCTGCTTCAAAGGGTGGATGGGACGATTGTAAAAGAACTTCAACGTGGAGTGAGACGGGTCGACAGCCCAACTCCTGGAACAAGCAGCAGCAACAGCACCAGCAGCAACAGCAGGAGTCTTCTGGTTCCTGGGGTCCACCGCCCCAAACTCCAAGTAATGGGCGGCCTCCAAACCCAAATTGGAACAGCGGACCACAGCCAGCTGCCCCCAAAGAGGAGGAGCCTAGTGGCTGGGAAGAACCTTCTCCACAGTCAATCAGTCGAAAAATGGATATTGATGATGGCACTTCGGCGTGGGGAGATCCTAGCAGTTATAACTACAAGAATGTGAATCTGTGGGACAAGAACTCACAAGGAGGACAGGCCCCACGGGAGCAGAGCCTGCCTACTCCAATGACTAGCAAATCACAAGCATCAGGTACTAGTCTTGTTCCTTTCTTCAGCAAGCTCCTATATATGACAGTAACCTTAATGCATTAGCGAGATGGTTTTAGATTCCTATTCCTGATAGTTTTATTCTATAAAGAAAACCAAATTCTTCTTTGACTATTTGGTTCTGCTTTTAAAGTCTTTAAAATTTGAATCAGTCAGTCCTCTGCTTGTTGTGCCTCAGTAACTGTGATCTGAATACTGGTCACCTCACCAGGAAAAGAAAATGTTCGCTAGCTGACAAATCTGCATATTCAATTTGAGCTCTGAAGAACAGGTTGAATTACAGAATCAAAACCTTTGAGTCCAACCATAAACCAGCACTGCTTAGTCCATGACTAAACCATGTTCCGCAGTGCAGCATCTACAGGTTTTTTAAATAACTCCAGGGATGGTGACTCAACCACTTCCTTGGGCAGCCTGTTCCAGTGCTGGACAATCCTTTCGGTGAAAAGTTTTTCCTAATGTACAATTGAAACCTGCCCTGGTGCAACTTAAGGCCACTTTGTCTTGTCCTATTTCTTGTTACTTGGGAAAAGAGACTGCCCCCAACATGTCTGCAGCCTGCTTTCACATAGTTGTAGAGAGCAATAAGGTCTCCCCTGAGCTTCCCTTTCTCTGGACTAAATAGCATTTTTTATATTTAATTATTGGAGAAATGGGGAGAAAATCTTTACTTATTTTTAGTCAAAAACCTTTTGCTCTGAAACAGTTGAAATTGAGCAGGTCTGTGACTCAGTTTTTTAGTTAAATTTGGCTTGGCTTTATGATAAAGAATACTTAGAAAAATATTTTCTTCTTTGGAATAAGGACAAGAAAAAGTTACATGGCCTGGAAATATATTAAGATATTATTGTTACGTAGTATTTTCTTCCGACTCAAAGTCACTTAAAGAATGCTATCTTGGTTTAATACGTACTGCAAATGTGTCCTTTCTCTTTATTCAGTATATAAAACCCCTAAGTTAGGTGCTTGTAATTAGCCACAAAAGTTCACAGACAGGAGGACAGTATTAGATGTGGGGCTCATGTTTAACCTGGGAGAAGAGTATTACTCATTGTAGCATTCTCTACCTTTTCATCCCTGGAGGTCAGTGCCCACTCTAAATTTGTTGTGAATGATTGTCAATTCTGTTGCACCCACACTACTGAGAACCTAAAGTCCTCAGCAAGAAGAATGAAGCAGTAGATTAATGATGTGGTGCTGCACTGCAGTAAATACTTCATTGTCTAAATGGTCTGTAATGAAACCTCTTTCTCCTTTGTGCAGTCTGGAGCAAAAGCACTCCACCTGCTCCAGATAATGGTACGTCTGCCTGGGGTGAGCCAAATGAAACCAGTCCCGGGTGGGGTGAAGTAGATGATACAGGAGCATCGACTACAGGCTGGGGGAATGCACCTTCCAACGCCCCGAATGCCATGAAATCTAGTGAGTATAGGCCAGATACCAGTTTCTTTGCAATTGCCCTGGAGATTTTTAGTGTTTGGCCTTTTGGCATAGGTCACCTGTGGAGGAATTATCTGAGGCCTAAAAGCAGTGTTGAATGTTATTACGGGATTTTGATGGATGAGTATTAAGTGCTTGTAAATTACTGAAACTTAGTCTTTCAAGGTAGTAAAAAATTTCCTAACTAAGCAATTAAATGGGCAGCTCTGATTCTGGAAGTGCTGAAACACTTTTCCAGTAAGGAAATGTGTGTTTTTCTCTTTTTCTCTGGCTGCCTACTTGTTACATGATAAGTCACTTTTTCTGATCATATCAGGAAAAGGAATACACAGTACTGACAAATTCCACTGTGGAGGCTATTACATGGTTATCTATGCTGTGATAATGCAGCTTGGCTTTGAATGGATTTTTTCAATTATATAAGTGAGAAAAATTGTAACTCTTAAGAACTGCACTTTGTGGTCAAACCTAAATGCCTACAGCAGTGTCTTTCATGAATGACATGTTGAAATATTTTGAAATTTTATTTCAAAGTTAAAATTCTGCTATATTAAGAGGTTTTGTGGATATTACTCTCGATGATGTACATTGTTTGTATAATTTTTATATCAGTTTTTTTAAGGAAAAAA
This sequence comes from Corvus brachyrhynchos, assembly GCF_000691975.1. Lineage (NCBI taxonomy): Eukaryota > Metazoa > Chordata > Aves > Passeriformes > Corvidae > Corvus > Corvus brachyrhynchos. Next base: position 5,434,361 of record NW_008238664.1, read on the forward strand.
CAACAAACAAAAGCAATGTTATTTCTAAACTCAGTAACATTTGGATGTGAAATTTCCTGCAGGATCTACTGATGATACACAAGTGTTACTGAATGTGACTGATGATGTGTCTGTAAAACTGTTTCCAGCCCAGAAGTTGCTTTTGCAACATGTAATTGTTTGAAATTAAACCCTGCGTAGATAGATGCTGTTTGGTCATTCTCCCTTCCTCCCGCCCCAATTAAATAATTTGGCCATTTCTGAAACAAAATAATCTTTGCTTCTTTAGAGTTATCATTGTAGCAGGCTTTTGTGGATGACAGGCTTCCCATGCCTGCCGCACAAACTTGGCACTTTGAGGATGCTAAGTTGAGTTTAGATGGATGTCTTCTTTTATCTATAAATAGACACCTAAATATAACCAAAATTAGAACTCCTGAAATTGATCCATTGAAAATTTTGTTGATTTTTGTTGATTTGATGCTTAATACAGTCTCGTAAGACTATACATGGTCATTCACATACTGTGACTGGTCTGTATGTGTGCCATAACCAAGGAACTGCAACATACACGTGCAGCTCTGTATGTGAGCTGTCCCCAGCTCTAGAGCAAAATCTAGGGACAGGTTACAGACTAGCTGTATCAGAAAAGGGGAAAAAAAAAAAAAAAGAAAGCAGTTTGGAGCCAAAGAAGGAAGCGTAGACCATTATCCACCTGTTTAAAATAGTAGGTTTACTTAGTTCTAACAGCATTGCATAAGAATATTGTGGCAGAAGTAGGAATGAATTCCGTTTTCTGTAATAGATTTTTTTTTTTTTTTGGTATCTTCACAATTTCATTTGTGTGCTATAGCTGTTGGTACCTCCTTACTCAACAAATGCAAAAAATTAAGTAGGTGTCATATAGACAAGTGATCTTTACGTCACTTCCAGATTCACGTTCAAGAACCCAAGAGAGTTGTCAGTGCAGAAAAATAATGTATGGTTATGTAGTTAAGATCAGTATCATAGTATATATTTAAGCACTGTCACCAGAAGTAAATTAAAGCTGCAGGGACTACCCAGTATAACATTTCCAGATTATATTCTTGACTCTGCAGTCATAGTACTTAAGTGTAGCCTTTTCTGTGTAAGTAGCACAATTAAAGGGTCAAGAGGTAGATTTTCTGCACTTGGACCAGTATGTTTCATAAGCAGCCCTCTGTTTTAGTACCCAAATGAACAGCCTTTAAAAAGCTGTTTTCTGTGAAGCATCTGCAGGTTTATTTATGATGCATTTTAAGGTATCTCTTAAACCACCATAAGATGCTGCTGTACTTATTTTCATTATGATCAGGGTAGAGTCCACCCAATTAGGGTGGACTAATTGCAATTCCTGACTTTTTTTATATTCAGACCTTCTGCTATGTGTGTTAATGTCCTTATTCCTGATTTCCACAGTCAAACCCCAGACAATTAAAGCATTAGTTATTACAAAGTGATGTTGATGATGGAAATCTTTTCTGAAGTAGATAAATGCTGAATAAATAGATACAGGAATAAATGTGCAGAATGAAGAGTTAGAGCAGGAAGAACAGTTGGATAGTGGACAGGATGAGGACTTGAGCTCCTGATGGCTTGTCAGTAAAGGTTAGAATTCCAAGTTGCGTGACAATGCTGGAGAATAGCAACAAGAAAAGAAGTAAAGAGGGAAAAGTCTAAACTGATACAGTGTGAAGTGGTTGTAGCTTTCTGATATACTTAAGCAGCTCTGCTAGTAAGTCTCTTTAGTGACATTGTTAAGAACAGAATTTGTAGTAGAGGAGTTTGGGTTTTTTTGCATTAAATTACTTTTGGTGTTGTTTGTACCAGAGGACAATGTCAGGTCCTTGCCTTCAGATCCTACTTAGTTGTTGTGCCTAAAAGTTCTGGTTCTGTAATTTTGTGGAAGAGTGTAGGGCAAGGGGAGTATTAAAGTTTTGAAGTGAGAGAGGAAATAATTGATAAACCACCTGAACCAGAGTCTTCAGCACATCTGGTTTTTGAGTGTGCTTTGAAGGCTTTCATTTGCACTCGAAAATAATAGGTTGCCTTTTAAATACAGCTGTATCTGTGTAAGAGGTCCCTATTGTTATTATATCTTTAAAGGTTTGACATTTCTTTAAAATAGTTGCAAAACATGACATGTGAACATGCCACCAAATCTCTTGGGTTTTGGGATTCATGCACAAGTTTTTACAGCTGTTAGAGTGAAGACACAGTTTTGAATTTTATTTTTTTTAGTTCCTTTGGGATTCTGATGATCTCAGCTAATGTTGCAGTGTCACAGTGCCAGCTGCATGGTATTGTAGACTGCTTTAGAGCTTTTTTTCCTTTTTCTAAAGGTTCTAAATCTATGCAAGATGGCTGGGGAGAGAGTGATGGGCCAGTGACAGGAACACGTCATTCCAGCTGGGAAGAGGAGGAGGAGGGAGGAGTCTGGAATACAGCAGGCTCTCAGGGAAGCAGTTCCTCCCACAACTCAACAAGCTGGGGACAAGGAGGAAAGAAAACACAAATGAAGGTAAAATGCTTGAGTGATTCATAACTACTGTGTTGTCTGAAAACAGTCTGACTGATATGTTAGAGCATTAGATAGTTATTTTTTTTAAGAAGGTTTTGCAGAGTCACAGAAAGATGCCACTTAAAATAGTGTAAAAAAATGAGAGGTTTTTTGATTTGCTTTAATATACTACACCTGTTATGACTAATAAATGTTCCAGTAGGTGTCAAATTCTTTTGGTTTGTAAGCTGCACAGCCATTACTAAATGGAAATAAGTATCCCAAGGCTATTTCTCTTCTCTTGCTGACACATCTTTCTGTGTTAGGCTGCTGCTGTTTTTCTTGCATAGCCTGCTGAAGTTTGGATTCCACAGTCCCTTTGGCACAGGCACTTCTTATTTCTGTCAACTGTTGGATTTATGTTTGCCTTATGTTTGTTGTTGTTAACATTTGGCCTCAAACAGGAGCAGGAGCTTGGCTGTAGTCCTGAGTAAATTTCTTTCTGAGGCTTGTTTGCATTAAAATTCTTTAGTACAGTAACACTTGTTACTGTATTAATATTAGAAGGACTGTGTTGTGTCTGCTTCTCACGAAATAGGTGGAGCAGACTCAAAAGGCGAGGCAGAGCAGTTTCCTAGGACATGGAAATACTGTTGTGACATGGTAGGGAGTTTTACGGTTCCTGTTCTGCAGCAGTTATTCTCAGGGACTTTTTTTATCACTTAAAGCTTTTTTATTTTAACCACCAAAACAACGGAAAAATTTCTTCATTGTTGAACTGTGTTAGTGTTGGTTTTGATGATCTGTAAATTACACTGAGGCCAAAGGGAGACCCTGGTCAGCACAGTGCCTGTGCAAGAGACACCATGCTAAGGGAAGAAAGGCAAGGAAGAAATCGGCATCTGTATGTACTGGAGTAAAGATTGTATTGAACTGTAACATAGGAAAATTTAAAAAATCTTCACAAAGCTTTCCAGATTACAGAATGAAACTGAAGGTGTGATAAACATCCTACATGACAATGTTCAATGACTTTGGAATACCTAACAGTGAGCAATTGTATGAGACAGAATATTTGGTAAATGTTTCCAAACATAAATACTTTAAATAATTTTTTTCATGAGATTAATTTCTCTGATACCAGAATTTTCATTTTACACTTGCTCATCTCAAGGATAAAGGAGAATTTAAGGAATCAAGAAGTTTCTTAAAAATATTTTTGTCTTTTTTTTTTTTTCCAGTGCGCATTAAAAGGAGGAAATAGTGATTCGTGGATGAACCCTTTATCCAAACAGTTTTCAAATATGGGCTTGCTAGTAAGTAAATTTTTTTTAAAAGGAAGTCCAACTTTGTGAGAAAGCTGTAAGCCTTAAGTAAGTCAAAAGATCAGCTGTTTCACAGTTATTGATCTCCATCTGCTATGCTGGGATGTTGATTATAATACCTGTAGTAGCTGGCTCAGAATGGCTTCTCAGAAAAAAACCCAAATATACTTTGATTCCTAAAGTTACTTTATGATAACTCTTGTTCTGAGGTTGCAGTTTCCTTGCAAGTAATAGATTTGGGAGGGGGATGTGTGTTTTCTTGTTTTGTCTGTTTTTATGGGGAGGGTTGTTGCTTTTTAGTGTGGGGTGGTTCTTTGTTGCTTTGGGTTTGGGGTTTTTTTACTTTTATTTTCATATTCATTATTTTCCTATTTCATGCTGTTTAGAGCACTCAAGGTAGAGGCTCCTGCCTATAGTGTCAGATATCTGTGGTAATCCAAGGTATTCATTCTGAATCTCAGCCACCTATCAGATAAGGAGATTTACAGTCCTGTGTCTGTCTTAGCTGAATTTATATTTGAAGTACAGCAGGGTCTTTTTAGAACAAAAAAGGCTCATTATGAATCCATAAATAAAAATTGTTTGGTAAAGTGAATAAATAAATACCACATCGTCAAGAAAAAGAGCCATAGGGAAGTATTTCAAAAATAATTATATATATACACTTTTTTTTGGAACTTCTGACAAGCTAATTTGTAAAATATTTTGCAGAATATTGTGCCAGTTGTCATCCTGTGAAGCAGGAATAGTATGTAATGCTGGCTAACAAAAGATAACAATGCAGAGTTTGTGTGGGAAATCCAGGGCTGCACAAGCTGTCACTGACATGCTTAGGATTAGTTTGCAGTGTCTTTTGGCTCCTAAGCTCTAATTCAGTTTGCTAGACTGTAGATGCTTTGGAAAGCCATGGGAACACCCTGTCCCAGGCTGCCAACTGAAGAATCCCATGGCAGCATGTTTCAAGATTTGATGGCATGACAAGTCATGAGGATGAGCTATCATTTTGGCCACTCTTTTCAGTTTTGTCACTCGACCACTGGAACATGAGGACAGAGGTTCATTTTTGGAGCATCTCTGTGTCCATCCTTCTCCGTCGCATGCATTCATGTGTCTGGTTTCGTATGGGCGAACTTGCCATGCACAGCATTAGGGGGTTGAGGCAGGGTGTGTCCAGGGTGATACCAGAAATCCCGGTGTTCAATTTTAGTTTAAAGGAAAACTTTCATTGGCACAAGCGTGTTCTTCCTGCGTTCCACCTTTCTGAAATACTTCTCAGCATTGAATAGAAGTCAGAACTGAATTGATTTTTTTTTTTCCCCCCCCAGAGTCAAACTGACGACATTCCAGGCAGTAAGATGGACTTGTCTGTAGGTGCGTATATTTTAATTTCAATGCATTTGAAATGTGAGATCATGTGAGATGCTGTACTTTGGAAGGGTTTGATCCTTACTTTTAGCACTCCTCATAGTATAAGGGTAGAGTAAAAAGCATCCTCTGTGTTGTCTGTAAGCTTTGACCCTGGTGTGCAAGATTGGGATGTATACCTGTACAGAGCAGAGCTAGAACTTGGGCCAGAGACATCTGTTAAGACTGTTTTAATCTTTTTAGTTTGTATTCATTGTTACTGTTTTAAGAAAGTGAAAACCTTTTTCATTTGGTGGAAGAGTACTGTTTTCCCTTTACGCCAGTAGGACATCCCATTTACTACAGCTTCCTGGAGGTGATGTGAGGGGAAAAAAATTATCCTGTGTCATTGATTTCTTCAGTTGCATGCCTCAGGCTATTACAAATTTCTTTTCAGTAGAACTAGATTTTATGTTCTGGATCGCTTCACCACAGTTGCTACACAGCTTAAGCACTGTGGGCTGTGTGGCACCAAAGGTAGAGCTGTGGTAGTCAAAACTTACCTGCATCTAATACCAGCTGTGGATTTGGTATTCTAATACAATCCATACAGATGGAGTGTCTCTCAGCTTAGAATTCATTGCATTCTTAAATTTCTATCACACTTCATAGAGGATTCAGTTGTTCATTTTTCCCAAAATTTCTGTCTTCCTCTGAAGAAGTTAAGGGTCTCAGTAAGAGGTCATAAAAATGTTTAGTTAAAATGGTACAACTCAGTTTTGTGGAAAGTAACAGTTCTTTGATCTCTCCAGTTTGGCCTCGTGCATCCTCTAGAATTCAGGCTCTGATTGTATCATGCTTCTCTAAAGAATGTCTAGGTAGAGATCAGTCATCTTCATGGACGTTTAGTTCTCGTCTGCCTTCAGATGCTGCTGGTAAAAAACAGATCTAAGTATATACAAATGAAGAGGATGGTAGCCTGGATTATGCTGATTATAGCTCTCTTGGTTCTTTATCTCCAAATTAAGGATCCTTTGGAACTTTCAAGGCCATCAGAGCTTCTGAGGAGATGGCTGCTGCTCAGAATATCCTGTGAAAGGGTGCAGGAAGGCTACATCTTTTACTTTGATATGTTGCACTTCTTTAAGTTCAGTGTGCCCATTAATGGTGGCATCCCTTCATCTTAGGTAGAGCCATTTAGTATGGCTGAGAATGTAACAGATCTTCGTAGGCTTTTCTGTTACTTCTGCTTAGCAGTTTTGCTCTTGTTGATTATGGCAGTTGTTTGTGGAAAGCTATAAGCTGTTTTGCTCAGTCTAGGTCTACTTCTAAACTTTAAAAGTTGGACTTATTGATGAGATAGGCTTGTTCTTCAACTGGTTTTCAGTCAAGATTACAACATACCAGGTTTTTCTGACAGATAACTGCCAGCATGATACTTCCCTAGTTTATGAATAAATGTACAGTTAAATCTGTGCTTGGAGACCACATATGTCAAAGAAAACTTGGACTTTGGTGTGCTTGGAGCACCTTGGCTCTGATCATCATGCACTGTCAGTAATTCTTACTACTTTGGTCTCAGTCTCCTTGTTGGAAGAGTGTGTTCCCTTTATTTCAAGTGCTAGAGCAATACTTTTATTTACTGACCAAGACAGAAAAGAGATGGATTGATAACATGCCTGAGGTAGATGTACTTCTTTTCTTTTTCTATCAAATCTCTGTAATGGATAGCTTTTCTGCTTTGAAAATAGGATATAACTTTTTTCCCATTGAAATATTTCCTATTCTGTAAGTTCTGCGATAGGAGGTTTGCTACAGTAAAGTAGCTTGTCAGAACCACTTAATATTTTGTATTTTCTTTTCTCCTGTTTGGCAATCACCTTTATCTCTTTTTTTAACATATTAGTTAAAACCTCTGCAGATCAGGGAGTTCTCAAATCACCTGTAAATACTGAGAAATGAATTTAAAATTTCTATTGACTCAAATGCAATTCGTGTACCTGGCTGTTGTAAATATATTACAAAGCTGTAATTTGATGTATCATTCAGATGAAACACCTCAATGTCTAAGTGCATGTGCTTGCTCAGTAGGCTTGGATGATGTAAATTTATGGTAAAGGTATAAAATCAGTATCTTTTAAATGTTTTTGTGGTCAAGCAGAAAATGTTTCAAATGGTTTTCTCCATTTGGGTTACCCCACTGGGTGTATCTGTTTTCACCATGTTGAAGTCTCTTAGGGTCTCTTGTTGGCAAATGTTTTGGGCAACTTTGCTCAGCAGCAGTTTCTGTCTCCTACTTCCCAGTGCAGGATCATATTATATAATTTTGCATGGAATTCAGATTTTTTTTTTTTTGTAAGCTCTGTCCATGTGGTGGGGGAGATGTACTTGATAGTGGGTTTTTCCACACTTGGGAGTGAACATCATCTTCCAAGTCCTTGTTTGATTTTGCATTTTTCACAGTGTTTTTCACAACTCTTAATAGTGGGGAAATCCAAGAACTGATAGGGTCTTCTTTTATGAAGATGGTTTAGCTTTTAACCTGTTCTATGTTTCTGCATGTAGAGAATTCAGGGCTTCATATTTATTCACACACAAGTGTTTTTGCCTACTGTAGAGGGTAATTTAGACTTTTCAGATTTTGACAGTTGTCTTCTACTACATAAGGTAAAGCTATTCTTTAGCCACCTACATTATTTATAGCTTTAGTTGACAAGTTAAAAGACAAAACTCACATACAGGTTTCAAGGTTGTATTAGAATTTTCTAGGAATGGGATAAAGGAATGCAATCATTTCTCTCAGTGAGGCCTTATTTATATTGAAGTTTAAGCAGCTGCCTCAGCACTAAGTGACATGCATCTGTGCTTGAAGCCTTCAGAGGTGCTCTTTTAATGCTCTGTGTGCTTTACAAGGCATCATTCAGTAATGTTTGAGGAGCTGTTTGGATCATCAGGGTAACTGGAGAGACAGAAGGGTGTTTCTGTGGCTTAGTCATCTTGTGTTGGCATTGACCCAGTTTCATTTCAGACAGTGATGCAACTATGCCTCGCTTTCAGTTTCTTTTCAAGCAGCTAATGGCTAGGGCTTCCTGTGTGGAATTAAAGCACACGAGCCTTTTGGTAGCACGTTGCTGGCATTGTGTGCAGTGGTTTGATGTAGGTATTGACAGCACTGAGCTGTGTGTGACACTATGTGACTGCTTTTGCAGAGCCATTTGTAGCTTTTTAGGATATGTTAGAAAGGGATCAGGGAATCGTGAGCTCATCCAGGTCAGTGTGACTCCAGTTACAAGCTAAGATACGTAGGTGATTTGTCAACTGTTTTGTTATGAATGAGGTTGAAGGCATCTGAGAGGATGAAACTGGATCAACTTTGAAAGCTGTGCAGGTAAGAAAAACCCATGCAGTTAGCGGTCAGTTTCATAGCTTCTTGGCAGTAGCATAGCTGTGAATATTAATAGATTGGGATTGGACATTAAGAAGAGATGCTGGATTTGAGAAGCTTTTTCAAGGAACACTGTCTTGACAGTATTAGAATGATTAGCTGACTGCTGTGTTTGATAAAGGTTTAGTGTTTTGTCGCTGGTAGGGTAGGTTATCACAAACTTCCTTTTGAAAATTATAGATTTTCTTGTTAATTGTGCTGACGCGTTTTTCAAACGGTTCTTGGAAAGACCATCTGTGCTACTAACTAAACAGTATTCTTTAAAACTAAAAACACCAGTCAAGCTCATTTCTGTCACATCCGTATTTTAAAACGAAGATGTTTTCCATCTATTTCAACATAGCAATATGCATCTGATAGCTTACAGGTGCCACATACGACCACAATAATTGTTCCTTGGCAACAGTTCAGTGTGTAAGGTAGAAAACTTCTTCCAGTCAGCTCTTCAGCTGATGATAAAGCTTTTAGAGAAAGTCGATTGTCTTGTTCACCATGTATGTTTCAGTTTGGTCATCTGTTATTGACATCTCCTCATACTCCACCAGGTTATTCCCTAAACAATGGCAGGAGACTTTAGCAGGTGTTTGGGAAGTGTCTCTGTTAGTGGCTGTGTTATTGTGTACAGGTTGAGGGAGACTGGTTGTCTGAAGTTACAGTATACCAGTCGATCTCTTGTGTTCCAGAGTTAAGTTCACTTAACTCTTGTAGGAGAATTCTGACCAAATGATATGCATGTGACCAAAGTTTTCAAAGCATCGCAAAGAATTTCTCAGTATCAAACCCAGTAAAGGCTAAGTAGAATACATGGAGAGCTTAAATGGTGGTCTTTCTACATACTGAATTCCAGCAAATGACAGTGCAGGTTTTGGAAGACATAGAGAACTAGGTAATAATTAATATAATTAGTTGAAATGTGTATGTTTATATCTGTACATAAATTGTGACAACTACTTCACATTAAACTCTATAAAGTAAATTGACATGTTCAGTGTTAAATGAAACTTCCTACATTAATTTTTCAACACTTTTAATACTAACTGTATCTATGCTAAGTTATAAGACAGATGTAATTTATATCCTGATCTTAAAGATTATTTCTTTGGCTATGAACCTGCTGTCATGAAACATGGTAGAGATTATTTGCACTAATTTCCTGGTTTTTTACAGGTGGTCTCCCAGATAAGAAGTTTGAGGTAGACAAACGAGCCATGAATCTCGGGGATTTTAATGACATGATGAGAAAGGATCGATCTGGGTTCCGTCCACCTAATTCCAAAGACATGGGAACCACAGATAGTGGGCCTTATTTTGAGAAGGTGAGAGAAATATCTTTAGATAAATTAATACCAACCTCTGTGTTCAAGGTCCCAGTTTTTACCCTACTTCTCCAGAGGTGCTAAAAATTCAATAATCCTGAATGAGCTCAGTAATAAAAGGTGTGGGGGAGTTATATTGGTAGAATGAACATGTGTATAAAACAGGTGTCAGGTGTGCATAGACAAACTAAATTGGGGAGAGTGAGGCTTTTTATTCTAGAATAGATTGTTTTTGATGTAGACAGAAATTACTTTTTTTTTTTCTTGGAAGGGTAAACTACTGGTAGCAATGAAATTCATTGTCAGTTTCATCATGATGATTCTTTTGGCTACTAACTACAGTCATCTACTGTAAAAAAAATTGGTTGAGATCTAAGTAAATATAAGTAATCACAGTCTTCCAGATTTTTTTCTTCTTTCATGTCTGGCATTTATTGGAAACACCCTTTCTAAATTCCACAACCCCTTATGCTGTATGTCCGTGTACTGTAAGCTTCTGTATGACATCTGTTTCTCTGTGACATCTGTTGTATGTTATGGTAGTGTTTCTTTCATATTCTTGCCTATTTTAAACAGAAGCTTTCACTGTTATTATCAATTATTAATTGCTTCACATTATGAATTGGAGAGTGTCCAATAGATTCAGAATGCTCTAGGGCTGTTTTTTTAAAATACAGTTTATCACATATAAAATGGAAAATAAATTTGGTTTAAAAATTCTGAGGGCGTGTTAACTGTCAAGGAATTTTTTAACTCCTCCATTTTGGTATAACAAGCTAAAAAAAAGTTTTGTCAACTCCCTCTGGTGGCATAATTAAATAAATACCATGAGCAAAGCTAATGCGTTTCCTAACAAATTATGCTGGTAGGTGTGTGCTAACATGAGGAATTCATTCAAGATTTGTTTATTTCTGTAGTGGTAATAGCCACTATCAGAAACAAATTTCATGAGAGTTCAAAATGTATTTTTAAAAAGAAAACATAGGAATTTATCGATTATCTCCTTGGACCAAAATCTTAATTGTCAAGTGATCGTTTGAATCAGAAGTTTTGTCCTTGTAACTGCTATTACAAATTACCTTTGCTTCTTCCTAGTCACTCACCGTCCCTCTTTCTCTCCTCTTGCATTCTGTTGCTTCACTAACCAACTCCTGCTGTTGGCTAACTGCTGCTTCAGCTGACTTTGCCTTTCTCCAATCAAGATGGGTGCCTTGGGGATGAGGCTCCCTGCTCTCCCTTCTCCCCTTCTCCCAGCTACAAGCTGTCTCCCTCTGGTTCCACACTATCCAACGTCGGCCTTGGGGCAATCGGCTCAGGGCTCAGTCCCCAAAACTTCGCTGCTAGACAAGTAAGCAGGCCACCTTATAAGATGCATTGTTATAAGGCTGCAACCTGGGCTTAATCCTGGTTAGTTGGTTGCTTGCATTTGTTTTTCTGCTGAATAGATTAAAATTGTTAATGGAAATTTCAGCTGTATCAGGCCATTGAGAAGCAGTCCACTTTGGTTCCTAGCATCAGAATGTACTCTGTCTGGTTTTGTTGGCCTCTTCCTAAATCACAGTGCAACAGCAGGTAGAAGTGCTTTTCAGAAGTCGTGAAGTTAGTGGCATCCTTTATTTTAATTGCTGGCTTAAAACCCAGTTAGAGGCTGTTGATGTGCCTCATCAAGCCCAACACTGAGTTTTTTCAGACTCCACTCAAAGACCTTGTATGTAGAAATGTGCCTGTAAAATGTTGCAGTGATTTAGCATTGTGCCTGTTCCCTTCTCCCTTCCTCACAGTCCAAAGTAAGGATTGATTTAGTAGCCTTTAAAAATTCCTGAAGCAGAAATATTTTTGTGTAGAGGAAAATGGTGGGGAAGAAATTAAGTGATTAACTGCAGTTTGGAAGAATTTCTGGCTATTATGTTCTGCATTATTCTAAAAGAAAATATTTTAGGAATACTAGGAAATGAAAGAATAGTACCTAATTATTGCAGCTGGTCTAGCTTATGTAGTCACATGCCTAACATGATGGTGTTTCTTTGTGTTGTCTTTCTGTTTCTATGTGACACAGTGTTGAACATCAGATTAAGTCCAAAATTTGCAGGCATGTTGTTGATCTCAGTGTGCAGAATTCTGTAGAGTTCTAGAGAGGGCTGAAAGTGTAACTGCAGCTTCAAGACCTCTCAAAAGTGTGAATGTGTAGTTGACTCCAGCTGGCTCTTTCCAGAATAAAATCTCTTGTCTTTTGGGGTTTTTTGTTTGCCTTCCTGCATGCTTAGGAGTTACTTCTGAAAGAGAAGACACTTTAAGTGGAGGGGGATGCAGATGAATGAGGCAATCCATAGTGCTGCTGGTGTAGAAGCAGGAGGAGTGACTTGTGTTTGAGCAAAAGGATAGCAGAGGATGCACAGTATTATGGTAGGAGTGTTATGCACAGTATTATGGTAGGATTTATGAAATCCTGGTGTATAAGGGAAGGAAAGGTTTTAGTGAAGGCCTGCACAATCTCAGTTTGGAAGAATGATGAACTTACGTTGGGTGCAGAAATGCTGGCATGGACAGGCAGAATGGGGGAATGATGGCTGAGGAGTGGAAAATATGCTCTTTAGAACCCCAGGTATCTGAGGGTCACAGACACCCTAATATACAGCAGGGAAATTCTGAGGGTCTTGAAACTGAAAGGACAAAATCATGGCACATAAGGGTGCTTTTGGAGTATGGGTTTCAGCTTTTAGAAGCAAGAGAGTGTAGCTCCCTTAGTGTAGGAGACAGTTTGTAACATTTCTTGTTGCTTTTTTTGAAAAATGGTACCAAAAGTCTGTTCAAGAGGCTGAAATCATGAAATACAATGACAAATATTCTTTGGTCTTTTTCATGCATTAAGGTTTATTACAGAAGTTGCTTATAAACCAGTAAATACTTCCCATAAAAAAACCTCAAACAGCAAGTCGTCTTGTGTTAGAAAACAAATCACTGAAGAAAAAAAAAAAAAAACACAATTCGTTTTCTCACTTGAAAATTTTCTCCAAATTTCGTTGGAGAAAAGGGGAAGGAAAATATCCAGATCCAGAATGCTGAAATTTTCATGGCAGAAGGAAAATTTTTAATAGGATTTTAGAACTCAAATTTCAGTTAATGAAAGGCCTGCAGAGGAAATAATAGCCTTATGAGTGATATCTCAGGCAAAGTACCTGTCTTCTCTAAAATGGGGGATCAGAATTCTTGCTGACACAGTCTTGTCATACTTGTAAGCCAATAGAAAGGAGTTTTTAGTTTGTTGTTTGTTCTCCAAGTTTCCATTTCCCAACACGTGATGTGCAAAATATTCAAACATTAGATTTGTCATGTGCTTTGAAGTAAGTAGATAAGCATGACCCTTCAGTGTTAGAGGAGAAACAACCTGCATCTCAAAAATGTAGTACAGTGGTTTTAACCCAGGCCAAATATTACTGATTTTAGGCAAACGTCGGTGATTCTAAGGGAACTCTGTTTAAGTCAGTACTTGGCTCATTGTTACTGATATGTAGTTACTAGCATAGAAATCCATTATCCTGCAGGATTCATCTTCTCACTACTGCTTTAATTTTATAGGGTGGCAATCATGGTTTGTTTGGAAACAGCACAGCACAATCGAGGGGCATGCACACACCAGTGCAGCCACTAAATCCTTCCCCCAATATCCGGGCGCAAGTGCCTCCCCAATTCCTTTCTCCCCAGGTAAGGAATTTATAGCAACTGATTACTTGTAAAAGTAGAGCTACAGCCTTCAGAGCACATCATTGAGGTTACTTATACACCTATCTTAGTCTCAACTTGATGTTAAGAAATGGAAAAATTAAATAAGATAAAACCATTAAAATTCGTAGTGAAAGTGCTGAAAACTCAGTGCAGAAACATTAGCATTCTATCATATTCCAAGGCAGTTGATGGTAAATGCTCGCTACCAGTATTTTTAAACCTCAAAAGTGGATTTGGGAATCATATGTCTTACATAGGCTTTTGCAAAGTATTTTAAGAAGAACAAATAAACGTGAAAGCTTAAAGTGTTTCTGAAGTGTGACAGGTTGCTTAATTTTTTTAAGTAGTCTTGTCCTGTGCTTCCTGTCCCCCCCAAAAGAGATGTTTGATGAAGGGCTACATGTTACATTTACATGGCAGAGCTTAATCTTAAGACCTCAGGGTCTCCAAATGTACAAGTTTACCTTCTGCTTTGGACTTGGTGAACAATTCTTGATACTCTCTTGAATTGTACTTGTGTAACTCTCAAATAATGCAGGGAGAAATGGGGGGATTCTTCTCCACCTACTCCTGTCTTTTACTATATCTTATTCAATGTACAAAGAGATTAACTCTTTCTGTGAGGCACTGTTTCTTTGCTCCGGTGACTGCCTGAATGCCTTTCTTTTCCCTTGTAAAGCAGTACATTTTTAATGTGATAATGCAGTACTGTGATTACTGGTTAGCTGCATATATATATATCAGCATTTAAATTTAGTGCAGTCTCTAGCACCTGATTGGTTGGGGGAGGAATCTTTGTGTGTGTGTCTGCATCTGCACATGTAATACTGTATACTGTCAATCAAGTGAGGTATTCACTCAGCCCAAGTTACAGATTGTGCATGTTTAAATGTGATGTGTTAATAAATCTGTAATGTCTTTCCCAGAGCACCATCGAAGATTGGTGTCATACTTGTTCCTTTATAGAAATACTTCTACTTCATCATCTTTTCCTCGTGGCAGTGCATTCAGGTTATGTAACTGGTTTCCATGCAGGTTTCAGCCTCCATGCTCAAACAGTTTCCCAACAGTGGCTTGAATCCTGGTCTTTTCAATATGGGCCCCCAGCTTTCTCCACAACAGATTGCCATGCTGAGCCAGCTTCCACAGATTCCCCAGTTTCAATTAGTAAGTAGCTAGTAATCTCGTGAAACAAGACTACAGATTGTTTACAAATTGTCTGCTGAAAGAGTTTTCCTCTTATGCTTATTCTGTTTTGGTCTGCTGATGTTATTTTGTACAAGTATTCCCCCTTTGTTAGAAGGGGTAGTAAAGCCCTGCTAGAAGGCAGCAGATAAACCAAATAGGCCCATGTAATTATTGTGGACTGCAGTGGGTTAGTAATGACTCTAAGCCAGGTTTTTGCACAGAAAGCAGTTGTTTGTTGATTTTTAATGAAGTTTTCTTCAGACTTGTAGTCATAGTGATGGTAATAAAGCAGGTACAAGTAATTCTGTTGCATAATGTTAAATTAGAAACAAGTGAAGGATGTGGTATTCTTCTAATGCCTTCATTGTCATTTTACTTGAGTGAGTGGAATGAGAAACAGTTTACCTAAGTTCTGAGCAAGGAGTTTGCTAGTGAATAGCTCCTGGCAATTACATTTCGCTTGATGAGCTCTGTATTTTCACTCTTCCCACCCTCACTTGTCTTGTAGGCTTGTCAGCTCCTCCTTCAGCAGCAGCAGCAGCAGCAGCAACAGCTGTTACAGAGCCAGAGAAAGTTATCTCAAGCTGTGCGACAACAGCAGGAGCAACAGGTGCGTGGCACTGCTTTTGTCAGTCATATGAAGTACAAAATGTGCTGGGGAAATGCAGTCTGCAGTAGAGATGGTGCTGGCTTTAGTAATGTCATCTGCTCTCTTCATATTGCACTTTATGGGGAGCAGGGTCTTTTGGATCTCTTCTAAGTCACCATTTCTTTATGTTTACTGGAATTCTATGTTACAGGATAGCATAGATGAACCAGTTTTTTCTTTCATTTGCAGATTGCTCGTATGGTGAGTGCCCTCCAGCAGCAGCAGCAGAGGCAGCCTGGCATGAAGCATTCGCCATCCCACCCTGTTGGGCCTAAGCCACATTTAGACAGCATGGTACCCAATCCTTTGAATGTGGGTCTCTCAGATTTACAGACCAAAGGGCAAATACCTGGATACGGTTCAGGTGGTAAGTGCTCTGTGGAAGGTGGTTTGGTGCATTGCCTGTATCTTCCTTATTATTAATATGGTAATTGTGTTAATCACTTATGGCTGGGTCCAGAAATGAATAATATATGTGTAAGCATTAGAGTGAAGGTTATGACAAGTGTCAACTTTGAATCAAATTGCATTATTTTTCATTACATGGGAAGAAGACAAACCTATGAAGAAAGCATATCATGGCATACTGACCTAACATGCTTATTTGGAAGATGCCCCTTGAACTTGAACATACCCTTTGCTGTTGTTGATTTTTTTTTCACCTTTTTCTTATGATCACAATGACTCCCTGTTTAAAGATATTTAAAAACAAAACTGAAAATGACAATGGAGTTTTGTTCGTTTGTTTCACAGGCTTTGGCTCAAGTGGCATGGATTAT
>NW_008238664.1:5450894-5467387 GCF_000691975.1 Corvus brachyrhynchos
AAAAATGGTGAGAAGGGGAATTTTGGGAATGCCCTTGTAGGATCATCTTGCCAGAGGTGAAATAGCTTAGATGAAGCTATGTCTTGCCTCAGCAGTATGCATCTTAAATATTTTTGGTTTAATATATCATACACCTAAAGATCCCAGCCTTTACTGAGTGTAAACGTATGTTTTTAATGCTTCAGGTGCAATAGTGCCCCCTGGAAAGGCTCGTGGAGGATCGCCCTACAACCAGTTTGACATAATCCAGGGCGACCCACTCAGCAGCCATGCAGGCCCTGCTGGTGATAGTTGGTTACCTGCCAAATCTCCACCAACAAACAAGATCGGAAGTAAATCCAGCAATGCCAGCTGGCCTCCAGGTATTACATAAGGGCAGGGGTTATGTCCTCTATTTAGAATAGATGTGCTGGGCCTTTCCTCATCATAGTTACTTAAATAACCATCGCAAAGAAAATACTTGCGTGGCTTGGCCTATCTTGGGTTTGAAATTTCTTCCACATTATATTAGAACATATATGTTGAATTTCCATTAAAAAAATGCTGGGCTAAATATGAACTAACTGCTGAATTGCCTGAATAGTGTTTGGCTTTTGTTAGGTAAACTCATATCTTCTGTGGGTTTGTGACTTTACATTTACAGAAATTTTCATGAAAACATGTGTTCATAGAATACACAGCACTGTCTCCCTTCTTTTGTACTGATTCCTTATTTGTGCTGTGTTAGGCTGACAAAGAGTGTAAAAACTTTTATTGGTAGTGTGGAATCAGAAAGAAAAATACGTGAAGTAGGGGTTTTTTGTGATGGTGGGAACACCACACTGTTGTGGTTCACCTTCGTTCATGTTGCATAAAGGGTTAGAAGAGTGTTGCAATGCTTCAGTTGTGCTCAGGAATCTTCTGGTTTGCTTGCTTTTGGGATGACAGGCTGGTGCACATTTTTTAAGTTTTCTGGTTTAACTGTCAGAAATTTATGTTTCTGAAATGCACTGCTAGAAAACTCTCTAGGAAAAGTACATATGTATTTGAATCCACGCAGAATTTTCTATATAAAACATTCGTATAAACACAGGGTGGTGTTCTTGAAGTTGCACAGATTAATCACCAATGCTGTTCAGCAAATAGTGGATGCTGTGATTTTTCTCTTGTTTGGAAGACAGTTGCATTCCAGGAAAACATTACTAACTGCAAACCCTCTGCTGTGTATCCCGTCAAGCACAAAAAATTAAAAGTCCAGGTACATCTCTTGGGTAAAGCAGTAGCACAGACCTTGCATCAGAAAGCCTAGGAATCTGTGTGACAGATACAACTGCAGGAAACCTAGAAAATGTGGCTGAAGATTTTTATGAAGGAAGCCCTCAGTGTCTAACTCCAGCAAGAAGACATTTTCTGATGCGCTAACAGAGCTAAAGAATTAGTTATTTCAAAAACATCTGCACATCCACAAATTTTCATACTGCTCACTGCTTTCTGTACAGGTGTATTTGTGTTACACTTCTGTCAGCCTGGTTGCTAAGTACAGAGCTTTTAGGACTGGAGTTGCTGTTCATAATGCCAGAAACTCCCAAAACGTAGTCTTTTACCAGACCTCACTCTCAGACTTCTTGTTTCCTGAACTTGTTTCCTTAGTCACCATTCCCCTGTATAATACTGAGAAACACAGTACTGCTTGAAATGCTACAGGAGACGTGTGAGGATCAGCTCTGCTGTGTTTCCAAGCTTTGGAGCAACCACTGGTTTTGGCAAGATTCTTGATACCAAAACTGTTACAGAAGTGAGAAGCTGGATAGCTGCTCTTTGCCCCTTGTTGATACCACAGATCTGTAGTCCCACTGTCAGTGATAAGTAAAATTTTTCTTGCTGACTGCCTCACCACTGTGAGAGGATAAGTGAAGTTCACAAATCCTGAACATAAAATTTCACTGAGATCCTCAGCACCATCCATAATTTCTTGTGTGAGCAGCCCAAGACTATGATTTCAGGCCTCATCTAACAGATCCTGGGTTTTGGCAGGTGGCATTTATTCAGTTATTGCTGTTCCACTCTTATGAGATCCATAGGCTGCTGGGACAAGTTACTGTTCCATAACCATCAGCCCGTTGAGCTGTCTCATAGTCTGTCTAACTTACAGACTTCATTGACAAGGAAAACTGAAATCATGATCTACTTTATTAACACAACACCCCTGAAGAATGAAGACTTAAAATGACTTAACACTCTAGGTCCTTCTCTACAAGCTTGTAGATGAGGTCCACTGTCAGTTCCTGGCTCAGAGATAGAATTCTTCTTCCCATTGTTGGAAAACAAATTATCAAAAATGAGTTTTCAAGAGAAAACCTCTTGAAATAGGTGCATTTTTCCTTTGAATGAAAACAGCAGTCACTCAGCATTCACCCTGACTACACCTTTCGCATTTTCCTCCTAAATGCCATTTGCTGCAGATATTCTGCTGTTCAAGAGAGCAGTATTGTTCAGCACAAAGATAAATGAAGTGGTGCCCAGTCAAACTGATATCACAGCTGGAGGTGAGAGCAAGTTTTGCTGCATTGGTGAGAACTATGTCTTTTGGTTATGTTGCACAGACTTGCATACTTAGGTAATACTTAGACTGTCATTTTCCCATTCGAGTTCAGTTATACTTCAGGCAAACTGGCCTGGATGTCATGGTTTTCACAATAATCTTATGTTTGAACTTCTTGAGAGGACCTTTCAAATATCAGTGGAGAAATGCATCTCATGTCTTCTTTACTGTCTAGAAATAAAAGAGCATGTCTGTAGACAAAAGTTGGTGGATGTGCATGATAATAACTATCAGCGCCAAAGAAAAGTTTGGAAATTTGTCAGTTTGCCAAAGTTCAAGGAAATGCTTTTCCAGCCAGGGTTACATTGATGAGTGAATGTGTTCATAAACATTAATACTCCTGGTCCTTGGAGCCTTGTTTGTATATTCATTAACCTTTTGATTAGAGCTTACTGTGCACTTAATTTTCAGTCTCACCAATTCTCAGAATCTTTACAGATAGAAGACTTGGGTTTCTTTTTCTTTTTTTTTTTCTCCAAGCGAGTTCTGATTTCCAGGTTTTAACCTGTGTCATAAATTCTTTGTCTCAGAACAGAGAAGATATTTTGAGTAGACCCAAGGGCTGTATCACTTCTTCCTTAACCATAAGGTGGTCCTGCTTGTCAGGGGATGGCAGTATTTTGGCAGTAGCTGAGCAGAGTCCTTCCTTGATGCTGTGCTGATTGCTCATAGTGTTAGAAGAGTTGATACCTGGATTATTTTGTTGAGTTACTAAAGATTGGAAGATGTAAGTGATGTTTATAAAATCATGAAGGCGGTGAACAAGATAAATGCAGAACTGTAATTCTGTGACTCCTGCAATGCTAGAACCATGGTGCAAATGCTGGAATTAAGAGGATATAAATTTTAAATAGATGGGAGCTTTTTTCCCATCTAGAGCAGTGAACTTCTGGGTTCTGTTGCTTTCAGAGCTTCTTGAAACAGGTGTTACTAGCCAATTGAAACAGTGATTGGATACAATGATGGGAAAACAGTTTTGCGAGCTGGTGCTAGCAGGTAGTAGGTATTTCTGCCATCTTAGGTAGGACAGCTGTGGATACTGGGAGACTGTGAGGCCAGTAGTCCACAGGCCAGGCTTGTGTTCTGTCCCTTAATGGTATTTCTCCTACTGCTGTTGACAAAATACTGGACTAGATGGACCATAGTTCTGACCTAGTGGGGCATTTCTTCTGTCTTCTCTCAGATTCTCCCATGCATTGTCACAGTCTAATACTGCCCTTGCTGTGGCAATTGTTTGAACCAGTAGTATCGTATTTTCTTCTGTATTTGTCTGTGAAAGTGATAGTCTTGACTATACTTCTTTGTTACAAAGGTGACTGAAATGCACCCTTCCATGCCAGATTCATCCTACAGTGCCTCATTCTAGAGGCACATCTTTGATGTCATTTTAATAATGGATCTTTAATTACACTCAAATATTCTAATTATTTCAGAAACTGGGGCTGGGAATTCTGTATTCTGGACTTGTATCTGCAAGGGATAAATCTGCCACTTTTGCACGCTTCTCACACTTACACAAATTGTCACATAGTATATGAAGCTTCTTTACTTGTTTTTGTGTTTGTCAGTTTTACTTTTGCACCACTGCTTCCAGAACTGACCACAGCACTTTATTCACTTAAGGAACTAAGTTACTGATCTTTCTTACAGTAACTGGAGTCTTTGTGTGTTCATATTTAATATAATTTATCATCTTGTCTTAAAATTCTGGCATGCCTGGAGCTATGGTTGAAACTAAAGCATGATAAGTACATCCCATCTCATTGTGAAGCATGAACAATGTCAATGAGTATGTACATTACTTTTATCACAAGGCATCTCACCTCAGTATTGATAAGTGATGTATAAAGTGTGTGTGTACGTACAGCGTGATGTGTCACGTGTTTACAAACTCCCAAGGTAAGTAGCCTTTCCTTGGGAAAGGCTTCTGTGCACAAAGTCTCTGTACAGAATCTAATCTTACATATCTTATACAGGATGCATTAAATCTATTGAAACCTCATCTGAATGTAGCAAAGCAGAAGCACTTAAAGGGATACTGGATGCACTTGTACCACTTTTTTTGTAGTGTAGGCTTGTATTCAGACACCAGAGCTAGTGCTGTGGGAGGAACTGTGAAACAGATTACACTTCTAGAATGAAGTCTTTTTTTTTTCCCCCTGAGGAACAGTGTAGAAGACAATTGTTTACTCTCCTAAAATACCTTCAGCAATTACTTCTAGTAAATGACATTTCCCTGGTTGCATCTAATTCCTTTTTCTCTCCTGTCCCAGAGTTCCAACCAGGAGTGCCATGGAAAGGTATACAAAACATTGACCCGGAATCTGACCCCTATGTGACCCCTGGAAGTGTGCTGGGGGGGACAGCCACATCTCCCATTGTAGATACTGACCACCAACTTCTGCGGGACAACACCACAGGTAAAACAGTGAACAGCTGGTCTGCAATTATCAAAGTCGCTCTGATACTCGGGATTATCGCGATGCTGCGGTTGTAGCAGGCGAATAGCCTGGTGCATTTGCCTGAAAAGGAATCTGTGTGCCTTTGCACTGTGGCTGGGATCACCTGAAAGCTTGGCATTGGTACAGTTGTGGCTCTCTCGGGGTTTAAGGGTGTTACAGAAACTCTGTGAACTTGGTCTCCTCTCTCTCTCTCCTTTTGCCTTCCATAGGGTCTAATTCTTCCCTCAACACCTCGCTGCCTTCACCTGGTGCCTGGCCCTACAGTGCCTCTGACAATTCCTTCACCAACGTTCATAGCACTTCAGGTATGCGAGCTC
Source organism: Corvus brachyrhynchos (assembly GCF_000691975.1). Taxonomy (NCBI): domain Eukaryota; kingdom Metazoa; phylum Chordata; class Aves; order Passeriformes; family Corvidae; genus Corvus; species Corvus brachyrhynchos. The sequence continues at coordinate 5,456,255 of NW_008238664.1, forward strand.
TGAAACTTACCCAGACAAAGCATTTTTCACTTAGCACTGGTTCATTCTTGTTCCACTTAGAGTATTTAGTCCCTCACATGTAACAGCGACTTGGGAAAACAAACACCGTAACTCTGAACATACCCCCCCTCCTTCTTCTTCCCCCAGCCTCCATATGCTGAGCATGACTCCATATGGTATGGAATATCCCTTTGCACAGTTGAGGTCAGCTGTCCTGTGTTTCCTCCCAACTTCTTGTGCATCCCCATCCCTCCCTCTGGTGGGACAATGTGAGAAACAGAAAAGGTCTTGATGCTGTGTAAGCACTGCTCAGCAGTATGACTAAGTCATCTGTATTATCCACACTGTTTCCAGCACAAATCCAAAACACAGCCCATACCAGGTACTGTGAAGAAAATTGACTCTATCCCAGTCAAAACCAGCATATTATGCAAGTTGAAGAATAGAGTAGTAGGAAGCAGCAGGTGCAAAAGAAAAATAAAACAGTACATGTACAATCTGTTGACATGTCATCATTTTTAAAATATACCTGCTTGTGTACAGGTAATATATGCACCTTGTAAAGGTGAGTGATTTATTTATTTTAACTTTAGAACATGGGAGTGATGTGAAGGGAATGTTTTTTGCCTGGCCTTTTATAGCAGTCATCATTCCCTGAAATCTGGACAGTGAGGACGTTTAGTCCTCTGGCTTTTAATGGTTGGTCTATAAATATAAACTTAAATATCCGTCTCAAATCTTTCATAAGAAGGTCTCCAAAGCTTTCTAGTAAAAAACTGTTTCTGCACACACTTCAGAGTAAAACACTGGAAATACTTGCTCCAGATGAACCATTGGGCTTTTAAGCTTTTTGCAAATGTCAGTATTTTCTTGAAGACATCATTGCCTTGTCAATTACTTAAAAGTGAAGAATTGTATATAAATAGCAGAGGTGATGAACAGAGCTAAGAGCTATAGCTAGCCCAAACTTTAGGTTTTTTCATCATACTGAATAAAAGCTGTGTTCAGGTGTTACCTCAGCATCTTCACAAAATGTGTTAAAAATGCTCTGTAGCCCTTAATGCCACCAGTTTGTGAGCTGACTTTGGTTTGAAGCAGTGTCTGTGTAGGCAGCATTCTAATGACATAGAAGAATCCTCTGTTACAGCCTGAGGAAAGGAGTGGCATGTAGCAACTTCTTGCCTTTGCTTAATTTTTGTCTAGCGCATGAGAAAGACCCAAGAGATAACAAGAAATATTGAAATCGTAGTGGAATTGAGGAAATTATACCACTGCCAAATACCAATTTCTGTTCATCTACTAGGCACAAGTGTTTCACAGTCAGAAAACAGATCATCTGAACTGGAATTTAGAATTCACCTATCTCTAAAGCAGATCTAGTGAAAGCAGGTTTTTTAAGCACTTCCATACACTTTCAGAGGTTAGTGCTTGAAACCTGCTTGCTACTGATCATTACTGTGTCATGGAAATACAGAGATCCAGCTGTAAATTGAAGCATGCTTATACATGCTGAGAGCTTTGTGGTCCTGGTTTCCAGATGTGTTATTTTATGATGCCCTGGGATATTGTAAATCTGTATTTTTTCACTTTGTTTCAAGTCAGTAATTCACCGCTGTCTGTTGATAATTAGAGTTAAATACATATATTTGCACACCCATACATGAGAATTATGGTTAAGATAATGTCTGACACAACCTTTTCCCCCAGACTGCCATGTCTGTGTTGGCTGGTTCTTATTGCAGAACAACGAGGAATTTTCAAGGAATTTTGACATTTGAAATATCCCTTGGTGTCAGAAGTTGTGGGAGAATTTGCAGTCTGTCTTTTTTTGGAAAAACTGGTTTAGGCAGAGCTCACAAATATTCATGACCAATAGTGGTGTTTTGGAGGGTGCTTTTATTTTTATCTTTTATTGCATTTCTTTATAAAGAGTTCTTGAAGTGTGTTAAGGATATCCACTACTGGGCTTCTAATAGGCATCTGGTAATGCTTTCTAGTGAAAAAATGCTCTATCAAGATTGTTTAAAAGTCCAGCTGTCACACAGCTAAGTAGCCTTCTTTATGTGTTACTGCTGGGTCAACATTGTGTGAGATTTGTGATTCATGAGAAAGCTTTGATCTTGTAGGGAGGACATCTTTAGGAGATAACATTAGCTTACTGGACCAAGAATAGTAAATACTCCTTTTAGTTCTCTGCAGGTTTTTTTACTTGAAGAAGGTTCAGTTTCATTCAAGCTCAGTAGTGCCCAAACTTGTAAGAAATTCTCAGGCTCTCAGGTGAAATGTAGTGTGGACATAAAAGTTGCTGTTCATCTAATTAATGATGTGACATGCTGCAGTCAGCTACATTATCATAAATGATCTAGGTGTATTACTTTTTTCTTTTTGTCAGCATATATAAAATAAGCAAAGATTAACTTATATGTAGCATGGGGGGTTTTGGTATCATACATTAACTATTGTATGGTTCTGTGCTTCATGTTTTTCTCCAATATAAATTCAGTCAAAAGTTTTACCGTGATAGGATAGGTACTTAATCTCACAAGTTTCTCTAATACATACAATTTCTTTAATCTTCTAGCAAAATTCAGTGATTACAAATCAACATGGTCCCCAGATCCCATAGGACACAATCCCACTCATCTCTCCAACAAGATGTGGAAAAACCATATTTCCTCAAGGAACACTACAGGGCTGCCCCGCCCACCTCCTGGCCTGACCAACCCCAAACCATCATCTCCATGGAACAGCACAGCACCCCGATCGGTCAGGGGCTGGGGGGCACAGGACTCAAGGCTTGGCTCTGGTGAGAACAATCAGCTGGTAGTACCATTGGTCAGACCTGAGCACTGTATGTTTTACAGCACCAGTGGTTTGGAGGAAAGAAAGTTGCAGTTGTCCGGTAAAAGGAAAAAAGAGAGTTCCTTCTTGGAATGGAAATTCGCTGTCAATAATTGGGGTGGCTGGGAGGTGGAATCCCAGGTCTTGCTGCAGGGAATGTGTGAAGAAGGGCTGAGATCTGCCAAAAGAGAATAGGGCCTTTCAAGACTAGATGCTTGCTGTGAGTGGGAAACTCCTCAAAGGTAAACTCTAGTGAAATGAATCTTGATGTGAAATGTGAGGAAAGGTGTGGTTTCATTTTCAGGACTGAAGATTAGACTTTTGTGTTTTAACAGGGCTGGTATTGCTGGGTTTTTTTCTGAAAGACCTAACTGTAAAGAAAGATGTTTTTTCTTTGTATCAAATCTTTCTTGATTGCTCTGTCTTATAATTTGCAGCATCTACTTGGAGTGATGGTGGCTCAGTTCGTCCTAGCTACTGGCTGGTTCTTCACAATCTCACTCCACAGGTATTTTCTGTGATTGTTTCTGGGAACTTGTTTGCTTTAGCAAGGATTTGTCAATCCTTCAGTTGTTTCTCTTCAAATAAAATCTGACCAAATCATATTTGTCAGCATATATAACATATTTCTACTAAACTGAGCTGCAGTCTGACTGGTTTTTCTTTGTAATCTCTTCAGCTAACTTTAAGATGTTCAAGTTTTGCTATGTGACGGTTAAAACATTTCTTTACTTAAGAGTTATAAAAAATTATTGAACAGAAATATTTTTCTTAGAAGTGAGGGCAAATTTCATGACCAGAATGTGGAATGGTTTTATAGCTGTTCTTTGGGATGTTGTCAGTAAGAAATTTGATGTAACTGCCAGTTTTCACTTTAGTGTTTCCATAGTGAAACCACTGAATTTTTCCAGCACTCCTGCCAAAACCACTCTAGTTAGGTTATTTCTGCAAGTATTCTTCAAGCTTGCTGCCATTCAAAATTAATTCCATGGAGATCCTGGTTTCAGCATTCCCAGCTAGTCCTGTATTCAAGGGCTAGGAAAAGCCTGTATGATTATCAGTGGCACCCTGAGGTCTAGACAGAGGATCCCCTGTTCAGCGGGATAATTTACCATGCTTCTACAGTCTACAAAAAAAGGTTGATGTGAAAGGAAAAACCGAGGTCTCCATTAGATCACCCAAAATGGTGAACCATGCTCCTTTCGTAGAAAATACTGTTTTCCTTGATGTGAAGGAAGAAGTGGTGTGAGGAAAAGGCACAGTTCTAAGTCTGGCTCGTGTAAAATACTTTAATGCTGCTTTAGGAATTATGTAATGGAAGAAGAATGTATTTTGGAGGCATTTAAGTTAGTAGGAAAAAGAAATAGATCATAATTGTCTCATTATGGATTCTCTCTTTATTGTGGATCAGTACACTAAAAAGAAGTGTAAAGGTTCAGGTGAATTCATAGACTCAAAGAATGGTTAGGCTTGGAAGGAACAATATGTTCATTTCAAGGTTCTCTGTTTTAACTTTGACCATATTTATACCCCTACACAACTTCCTTTTCCCTCATTTGAAGCTGTATTATAAAATAGTGGGGAAAGAAGGAAGAAAGTAGCACTTCCTTAAGTATTTGCACATACAGAGCCCATTCATGTGTCCATGTTCCCTGTGGCACACCAGGAATGGAATCTGTCTGTACAGAACACCTGGGAGAACAGCTGTTACTGGAGGTAAGTAGCAAGCTGTTACTGCTGCAGAAGGAATGTAGGCAGCAACTGCTGTGAAAACATTCGTTCAGACGGAATGGACATTGGTGGGTTTGGCAGGAAGATCACTGACTCTTTCTGTCACTGTTTCATAAACCACAAAGACGAAGAAGCACCAAAATAAATTTTCAAAAATTTCATTGTAGATGTATTTCCAGTTTTGCAAAAACCTTTTAAGTGCTAGCTTATATAAATTCTGCCGAAATCACAGAGCTGGAGACTAAGACATTCTGGTTCCTTTGGTACAAATTCTGATGCCTGAAGATGGTGAGAAGTACAAGATGTATTTAACTACTGGAAAAAGCTGTCAATGTAAGGATAGTGACAGTGTAAGAAACTCAGTGAGAGGGGGAGAACTGGACTCAAGCTGGAAGTAAACAGGAAAGATAAATCAGATTATTCCATACTAAAGCAAACTCCATGTAATTGTGAGAAGTCAAGGCATACCAGTTCTGTTTGAAAATCAACTTCTGTCACCTTTGCTTACTTCACACTGCTTTCATCTGTTTTCTTTCTAAGAGCAGAATATCTTTCAGTTACTGTGACGAAGTCAGGATTGAAGTATGTTTGGAGAAATAATTACAAACATCTGTTTCATTCTGGCTGTTCTTCCTCAGATTGATGGGTCAACCTTGAGGACGATCTGCATGCAGCATGGCCCACTGCTGACATTCCATCTGAACCTGACCCAGGGCACCGCCCTCATCCGATATAACACCAAACAGGAGGCGGCCAAGGCCCAGACTGCACTGCACATGTAAGCAAGGTTTTGAGACAAAAATCTTCAGGGGCTGTGAGGGGTTGGTGGTGTAAGCCCCTAAAGTCAGTGAAAATTGAATTAACTAATCTCTTGCAATTCAAAGGCTTTTAACCTATTCTTCATCTGTTTTGAAAGGTGGCATACATACATTTACCTACGTGGTATAGGCACTTTTTTTGCGCTTGGTGTTAACATTCAGGGCCTTAGTTTAAATTTTTAAAGATTTTGTTCAGGCATAACTGAATGTTGGGGCAAGGGGGTTAGGGTGTTTTTGTTTTGGTTTGGTTTTTTCCCCTTATAAAATGGAGGTTCCTGTGTTTTGAGTGAGTTTCACTGTCAAAAACAGCTGAAGTTTTCCATGTCCACTCCATTGTAATGATGTAACTGGTACTTCCTTTGGTTTGGGCACCTATTAGTGTTGTTCCCATGCTTTCTGAATCCCTTCCCCTTACCTTTTGGCTCTAATTTTTTTTTTTTTCTTACGTGTATCTTGCCTTGTAGGTGTGTGTTGGGAAACACTACCATCCTGGCTGAGTTTGCCACAGATGAAGAGGTTAGTCGCTTTTTGGCGCAGGCTCAGCCCCCTACACCTGCAGCAACCCCGAGTGCACCCGCAGCGGGCTGGCAATCCCTGGAGACAGGACAGAACCAGACAGATCCAGTTGGACCTGCTTTGAATCTCTTTGGTGGGTCAACAGGGCTTGGGCAGTGGAGCAGTGGTGGCGGCGGCGGCAGCAGTGGGGGTGATCTCACTGGCGCTTCATTGTGGGGGCCCCCAAACTATTCTTCAAGCTTGTGGGGGGTCCCAAGCGTAGAGGATCCACACAGAATGGGCAGCCCTGCTCCCTTACTACCTGGAGACCTTCTGGGAGGAGGGTCGGATTCAATCTGAACTTAGAACTTTCAACTCTGACCTCGTGACCTTTTTTGGAACAGCAGCAGCACTAACTTGACCTTTTCGTTTTTTTCAACTTGCAATAAATACATTTATAAAAGGAAAAAAGAAAACGGAGAAAGAAAAAAAGGTGGGTCATTGACAGACTGTCTGAGCACATAGTTGCCTCCCTTATATAACTTCAGTTTTTTCGTTTGGAATATGAATCCAAAAAGAGAACATATCACTCTTGAAATACTTGAATCGTGAACGCCAACTTAGAAAGACAATGTGAAGCAAGTACACATACCATTTAAATTTAAACAGAAAAAATTAAAAAAATTAGTTTCTAGTTTTTCACTTTTTCATGTTATACGGAAGTTGTTGCTAAGAAACATATATACTGAAAAAATAGCTTTTTAACTTTGTTTGCACTGGGTGTGTTTCCGTCCTTAGGTCTACCATGTTGGGTTGGGGTTGGGGAGGGGTTCAAAAGAATAAGGGGAGGGAGGGAAAGACTTGACGGAGCCTCACTTTAAAAACAAAAAAAAAAATAAAACTAAAAAAAAACCTAAAAAATTTAAAAACCCACAAAAAAAAACAAAACAGAAAAAACAAACAAACAAAACAAAAAAACCAACACTTTGTGATTGGCTGGTTGATAAGTACCAGTGTGTTCTGGCACATGTAACTGCCCACGTGTGCTTGTTTCTGTGTGAGTGCGTGTGCACATATTTGTGTGTGTGCATTTTTTTCTCTATATATATAATCTTGAAACGCTGCATTGCTGATGGTCTACGGGCTGGCTGGCCATCTGCATGTCTTGATTCTGAAAGCAAGACAGGCATGGTGGAGTCCCTGTGGCTGAAGCGGAATCCAGTTGGGCTGGATTAAAATTTGTCAGTAGGTTTTTTTAAATTCATTTTAGCAGGGTGCTATCTCAAATCTGCAAATCATACAGAATGGATAGTTGCTTCCTAGCCCTTGTTCTAACCCTGTGGTAGAGCAGAACACTGCCATATCCAAAGGCTTTGGTGAGAGGGGAGACAATGTTGTCTTTTGAGTAATAGTGTCTATTTATGTCTGCATGTGGGGTTTTTGTACTGAATGAACCCTAGAGTGTTTGTTATATAATGCAAGCCATTTATTTCTTCCAACAAGGGGAAGAGAGGAGGAAAGAAGACATTGCCATTTTTTGTGCAGCTAGACAAATGTTTTCAGTCTCTTGCACGCTTCAGTACCTTTAAAAAAAATGAGTGTTTCTTTTCTCCCCCAGACCTAAATAAGCACCCGTACTCATTCTAGAGGAATCCATCAAAAGCTTGAAAATCCAGCCCAACCAAATTAGCCTTTTAATTGATTTACTGCTTCTGTTAAAACTGACAAAAAACCAAATGGTGTCAGCAAAGTGCTGGCCGGCCTGCCTCATCTCCTGAAAGCACATGCAGCTAACTCCTTCCTGCGTCCTTCATGGTGAGCGTTACCTGTGCCAGGCCTTGGTGTCATTACAGCGCCAGACCATCACTGACAGAAACGTTTACTTACGAATGTTCTTAAACCAGTGTGTACTTCAAAGGTTTCCTTTTGTTTCTCTGTGTTGTGTTTTTTCCTGTGTACGTGGTTTTGCTTAGGGAGGTATATAACTAGCAAAGACTTTTTTTTAAAAAAAAGTATTGCACCTTTTTGTTTTTTGTTTTTACTTTTTTCTGTACTGTTGCTTTTTAATTTCTGTATTTAAGGAAAGGTTTGGGGTTTTTTAGCATCAGTGTAGTAGTACTCTGGGCAGGATAGGGGTGACCTATAATCCACAGTGATAGCCAGTGTGTGTGTGCGTGTGTGTGCTGGGAACAAAACTTCTAAGACCTGTTGTTGTGAAAAGAGTTGTAGCAGACTTGAAGGAACATCCCTTGACACAAAGCGGGAAGTCTTTTGTGGGGGTGGGGCCGGGGGAAGAGGGAAGAGAGATGCCGGTACCTTTTCCATAAGTGCTAGGACTTCCATGTGGCATTGTCCAGCTGTTATACTGTCTAACAAAGTGCCGACATTCTGTACCAGCACATACCTGTCCATTCCAGCCCTCAGAGGGAGCAGTGCTTTATCACCTGGCAGAGGGGGGCAGATAGAGGAGTCTGTTTCTTCAGCGTTTTCATTGAAGGATACAACCATGTCTAATACATTTAACTCGTGGGTTTGGTGGGGAGAAGCAAAAACAGATGCAAGTCATGGGGGGGAGGTTGGTGCACGTGTGTGTGTGTGTGTGTATGCCTGTGTGCTTGGGGTGGGAGGGAAGGGCTAGGGAATTACATGGCTGTTTTATTTAATTTGCCCTTTCTGTGTAAACCCAATGTCACAAGGAAGACTGACTGAGGGAAATGCTGCATATACACATGCCTGTAGATTTGTATGCAAAGCGTTATGTGGTAAAAAATATGAGTAGGTTCGTATTTGTTTAGTAAACTGGAGTGTGCAGCATACTCTGGCCCCTTTGGAATATGCTTTCCTATCATGTCTCCTCCTCCATCTATCCCACCATGCACAAAGAAACAAAACGCTCTCTTTCAGCTCCTGCTAGCTGGCTAGTGCCCCTCGTGTGCAGGCATCTGTACAGCTTTGTTTCTGCTCAAAGACCAAGCGCGCTCGGACACGCAGAGCAGGTTCCTAAAAGTCCTGTGCCAGCAGTACTTCCTAGTGAAGCACCTTTGGCCTGAGCAAGCCAGTATCTGTTCTGTCACATGATTTGCTATACATCCTGGTTCATTGCTGTATTCCACCCTCACTTCTCTCTCCCAACCTGCCCTAAGGTCCCTTTTCCTGCACTTTGGGCTAGTTGAGTTCATTGCGATACTACGGTGAAAGCCGGGTGCTAGAGCCCCTCTTGTTTACAAGACATAATGAGGGATTTGAAATATTTAAAAAGAAAAGCTAAATTGTTCTTCCATTGTAAGCTTAAAGGGAAAAAATTAAAACGTACAAAAAAAAAAAAAAAAAAAGACAAAAAAGAAAGAAATGCATATATATATTTTAGATGAAGACTAACTCTGGGAGCATTTAACAGTGTTTTTGTTTTTATTTTAACATTTTGTTTTCCTGCTTTAAATTTGCAAGCATTCTCAGGAATTCTAGGGTAGGAAGCCAGTTTTTTGAAGATGGTTTATTTAACCTTATCCTAGATAGATGGCTGTTTCTTGTTGATAAACTTTTACAAGTTCCTGAATCTTCAAAATGTTTGAAAGTTTTTACTTTAAAATAAAAATGCTTAAAAAAAAAATAAAAAGAAAAAAAGAAAAAAATCTCCAAATGTTACTGTCAAGCGAGGGATCAAGAATTTTAAAGACTTTCTAAATTAAGATACATTAAGAAAACTTCTCAATATCAGCAACAGGAATTCATTGCAATCTTAAACAATTTGTGGGAGAAGGGTTATCATTTATTGTGCTTTGTTACTCACGCAGACGTGTGCAGTTGCATGGAGAAGAGAAGTGTGTGAATGGAAATCTACTATTCCCTCTCGATTGAAACTAAACAAAAATATTCTTCCAAGCACCTTTTTAAAAGCAGAGTGAAAGTATAAACCTTATTAAAATGCAGTAGAGTTTAACTGAAAGAATCCTCGGTTAGGATGACTAGCAGGAAATACACGATGGTGCTTCTTTGAACCACTTCTGAGCAGTGCTAAAGAAAACCAGTGCTGACAGAATACTCAGTAATGAATTAGTTCTATTAACCTGCCTTTTTCAGTACAGAAAAAAAAGAATATGGAAAACTCCACAAAAATGTACATTGGAAATCAACTTTCCTGTTTTCAGCTACTTGGTCAGTTTAATTCCTCACTTGGAGATTTGCTGCTTGCTTTTCTTCATCCACCCCACCTCCCAGTCTTTCTGTTTCATTTTATATGAGGGAAATAGCTGTTAAACTCCTCTGTTCACCCTGTTGCTGCTGGCTGTCAGGGCTTACAGTCTTGAACTTCAGAGTTTGGTGTTGGGATGGCCAACTTCTGCCTCCCAGCTCTAAGGGTCAGGGGCTTACTCTGCCTGAAACGGCTCGGCTCAAACCACAAAAACCGCGCTAGTGCCTTGTTACATGCACCCACATGCCCTACAGTAGGGGAGGGGAGGGAAGATGAGGCAAAGTGAGGCAGTGTAGCCACTTCATGGAAATAGATGTACCTGTTCTTAAGGGAAGAAGAGCATGCCGTGTGAGCAAGTCGTGCAATGAGTTACTTAATAGTAGTTGAGATAAGTTGTTATTATTATTAAAAAAAGAAATCAGATGCCAAATTCTGTCTTTCTCATAGCAGTTGCTCAGTGTTTTCATGTTGTGCTGCGTGTGCATGTGAGTCTATTGAAAATAATGCATCAGTAGTAATAATAACGTGCTTTAAAAATCCTGTCATGGGCCAGTAGAAGGAGGGTTTACTTAGAAAGCTTAGGATTTTATTTTATTTTATTGTTTGTTTTAATGAGAGAATTTGAGTGCTTTGCCAGAAGCTGTGTTTTGTCAAATCAGAAGTGTCTTAAAGAGAGGAAACCGTAGCATTTAGTCAAAAAAGCCGACACTTGACATTCACTTGGAAGTGGATTGTGACTGACTGCTGAAGGGTTGACAGTCTTAAGTTTCAGCAGTCTGCTGGGTCCAAACCTATTGTAGTACAACAGTCTGCTCCTCATTTCCTGAATGTGCATCCTGTAAGTGTTAGTGACTGTCTCCTTGGTGACAGTTTCCCTGCATTGTCAAAGTAACATGAATCTGTTTTCCAGCTACAGTTGAGAGATCTGTGTGGCTTAGTCATGGCACTCCCAACCATTAGAAGTGGTGTCTGAGAATTGTGCTAACCAGACGCAACTGCTGGGGACAACCATTGCTTAATGTTGTAAAAATTCTGCTGCCATTTGAGCTCCTAACA
>NW_008238664.1:5467412-5468856 GCF_000691975.1 Corvus brachyrhynchos
TACAAGTCTGTTCCCGGTACAGAGTCTGTGGCAGCACGTTGTTGAAACATGTTGGCAAGGTATGGAGAAGAGGCTGGGGAAAGCACAGTTTGGAATAGACTAAAGGCATCTCTTTCCAGATAAAAATCCTGCCACTTTGCTCACCCTACCTTGCAGTGTCTTATCAAGCTGAGAGTGTTTAATCTGTTTGATAATTCTTTGCTCCATTTGAGGATTTCATCTTAGCAGTGACAACAGAGTCTAGCAAGCAAAACAGAGTGTGGTACAGCTCAGAAACCTGTTTAGACTTCTGACATTTAATTTGGAATACTTCCCATCTTTTCCCAGTGATTTTATGTTTCTACCTGGACGCTTGCCTAGCAGTCTTGAGAGTGGGTTTTTTGTTGGTTAGGGGTTTTTTGCAATCACAGGGTGTCAGGTTTTTCTTGTAAGTTTTTTTGTTTTTTTTTTTAATTATGCTTCACATTAAGTGGCTTTTGTAATGAGTAAGAATATTAAACCAAGTATGTTTTTACCTCTGCAATATAAGCAGGTTGTTTTCAACAAACTGGCTGGGATAACCACCTCGAAGACTAAATAACAATTAAGCTTTTATATTAAGTTGGCCTCTTTTTTTCTTTTTTTTTAACCATGAAATTTCTAAGCATTTATTTCTTAGAACTTTTGCCCTATTTTTTCTTCCTAAAAATGCTGCCACATCTTCCGCTGCGTCCTTATAGTGCATCCAAATAGTACTGTAGGGTTTTTGGGGGACATTTTGGTTAGGTTGGTTTTTTTGCTTTATTCTTTATTATGTTTAACTCTTTAAGTTTCTGGTTTTGTTTGTGCATATTGTTTTTCTGTTGACTTTAAGAGGAGCACTGTTTGTGTATCTGAGGTACCCAAATTTGACCAAGCCTGGTCAAGGAAACCAGCTGGATCAGGGTCAACGTAGCAGATGAGGACTTGTTGTGTTTCCAGTTCGTGTTGCATTTATCACCTTCACTGTAAATCATGTGACCTTAGTATCCAGGTTCTCAAGTGGATTGAAATGCAGGTTTTGTGGAGGCTGGTTAACATCTCAGGGTAATAGTCCTGACTGAGTAGATGGTAGGGGTTTTTTTCTAAAGATGTAAGGTTCCCTTAACAGAAGCAGCTTTTGTAATTGTAAATATGCATGCATGATTTGTGGGCAGGAAAGTAATACCAAGACAACTACGTCGAACTTAATTCCAAAAAACAAACCCCAATAAATAAATGCTGTTGAAATGCAACTTTGGTCCTGAATCTGAAGCAACATACACAGAATCTGTTGGTTTGTCTAAATTGATTTTGCATGCAATATCATTTCAGTTCTGTAGTTTATTTGCCACTGTTTTGCAATTTTAGGAACTGATACTGTTAGATCATATCGGTCATTCCCACTGTGATCAAAATACAGATATTTAAAACCCAAACTCTCTTT
>NW_008238664.1:5468936-5475868 GCF_000691975.1 Corvus brachyrhynchos
GAAGGATGTTAACAGTAATGGGGAGAAATACGTGAAGCTTCCCAGTGTAGACAGAGCTAGTGCTCCCTGTTGTCCTGAATTCACATCCAAACCTAAACCACGAAGCAGCAGTTGGGCTGTAGCAGACCTGTTGGTTGGAGTAAACGACAGGAGCCAAACTGGAGATTTTTAGCAGCCTTGCTAGTTCATCACAATGTCCTTCACAGTGTTTTGCATAAGTGTCCCACCACTGTAAATACCAGTGTTGCAGAATTTTACCAAAGTTCCCTTGCAGTAGATATTAGGAAACAGGTCCATTTTGTAGTGACTCACCAAGCAGAAGTTTGCCTACAGTAGACTTTAAGGGTCTGTCTACATTGCTGTTAAAATTGAGTCAGGGTCCTGTTTAAAATTATAGCGCTCTATTTTGTGGTGTTACGTGACTTTAAACTTTGTGATGTGGTAACTATAGCTTCTGATCCTTGTATGAAAAGTGATTTGTGGTTTCATCTGTGCTACAAAAAACGCCGCAGCTCCTGGTGGGTTGGAGCCTACTTTTAAAACTTGTCAGGCCACGATAGATGCAGTTTTATCTGTAGCACGCAGCAGACAGCATCTGTTTGCATCCAGTTTGCCTGCGCGTTGCTTTTCATCGAGCTATGCAGGAAAGCTTTTCTCTAAAAGTCTCCCAGAGTCCTAGCAAGCTTCTAGCAAATCAAGTGCCCTCTGCAGAAGAGCCATTTTTGCCCTGTATGTGTGATAGTTGGGACTGGTGACATTCAGCAGTGTTAGGGTTCCTGTAAACTTTGTAGTGAGAAAGGGAGTTTTTTGACTTGCCTCTGACAGCCTTTCTGTAAAGTAATGCAGAGCACTCCAGGGAAAAAGAAAAAGAACAAAAAAAAGGGAAGAATGCATTGTGCCAACCAGCGTTAAGTATTTTAGCAGCAAACATTCTTGACTGGTGGGCAGAGGGGATGAGACTGGAGAACTTTGCGTGAGTGCGCAATACAAGGAGGCCGTGTTCAGCAAGAAATGTTTCCTTGAGCACTAAATGCCTCTTGGCTATTGGTGTGTATTGTTACAGTCACAGAACTAACTTCCTCATTTTTTAATGTTTGTTTTTATTAATTGAGACAAAGTGGAAGCTCCTCCTGTTTCAGATGAAACACAACCAACCATTCTTCATCATTTACTGTTGAGCAGGTTGCACAGCTTGTTAGAATAGCTATTTTAGTGACATGGTTATGATATTATGTGCTTTCTTTCCCCTCCCTCTCCCTGCCAGATATGGCTTACCCTTTCTATATAAGGCGCTGTGTGGGTTTTTTTGTTTTGTTTTGGGGACGTGTGGAGAAGAAGCAAAATGAAGTGAAAATGCAAGCCAAGGTAGAACAGCCTTACTTTAGGGGGTAGCCTTACAACAGAGCTTTATAGTGAGTGTGCTGTATTCCAAAATATGTAAGCCAAAAACAAACAAAAAAAAGCATTCATTTATGCAAAAAAAAAAATTAAAAGAGGTGTTGGAAGACTTCTTTAATATGTACCTTCTAAAGGTGGAGTAAGGTCTCACCAAGTGATACATTATTGTGATACTTCTTGCTGGGTCAGTCGGAATGGGTTGGGGTGTAAGCGCTTAACGTTTCCTCCTATGTTTTTACAAGCAGTAAGTTCAATGTGGTATTTATGAATGTGCCTTTGTGAGTATAGTGACTGTCTAACTGAGGAGACCGCTTGGGCTGGAGAGCAGACAATGGTCAATTTATTCTTTCAAGAGGTCAGACATTGAGATTACAGCCCACTGGTCCCTTTCGACGAGCAGCATCATTGGCTGGTCTCTACACTGCACAATACGTATTCATATGTGGTAGAGATTGGGGTGGGGGGTGCGAAGGGATGTCATGTGATGCACAGAAGCTGTTGATAGTTTTAGGCTAGTCTGCTGTTGCAGGTTGAGTTTGTATATGTATTATGTGGCTTCTCTTTATGTTTGTGTGCATGAGTATGAGTGCGTGTGGCTTTGGTTTTTTGTAAGCACTGGAGAATTGAAACACAGCAATGTTTGAGACAAATTTATACATGTAGAGAAGATAATGTTTTGTAGCTTCTGTTAAATAGTGGGTGCAGGCACACTTTTACCCTCTCTGCCCATGTCCTGATAAGCAAAACAGGAATTTATTTTTTTTTTCAACCCTTCAACTTCCAGCACACTTAACGTTGCCATTTAAATGAACAGGGTATTACACAAGAAGAAAAAAAAATAAGAGTTTTTGAAATGGTGAGATAGAAGTGTTTAAAAGGAAAAAAATCTGAAGTAATTTTTTTGTTTCTTTGAAGCTGTTTGTAGCTAAACATGGGAATCTGCAGTGTCTCCTTCCATTTGTTTTTTTTTCCTAATAATTCACCTCTTCGTCCCACCCAAAACATGAGGTGTACAAGATCAAGAGCTGTTGTTGTAGCGCTTTGTAATTCCCACCCTGAAAAGAAACTCCAGTGGGATCCCTCAGCTCTATTCAGGAAGACAAAGAGAGGAGAGACTCTGCAGTTTTCTTTGCTTCGCTCTCATTCCTCTCTAATGGCCTTGAAATGTATTATTATGCAAATGTGAATTTTGATACTGAACTTAAGAAGAGGTTGTTTGTTCTTTTTCAAAAAAAAAAAAAGGTCCCATATGTGGTCAGCATTGCTTCTTTATTTTGTAAGTGAATTGTAAACTATGCATTCTGCAAAGGGGGTGTAGGGGACAAAGATACTTTGCTAAACTGTTAGGAGTTTCTGTGTCCATGGCATATCCATTATAGTTTGGGGAAGTGGGGAAGTGATAACTTTGAATTAAGAAGGAACTGATAAGAACCTTTGTTTTGTCAGAAGCTGGCCAATAGATAACTGGGCAGAGATTTGAATAACTAATGTTGGCTGCAAAACAAAAATCAGCTCTCAGCCTTGTAAAGGGCTATTTTTCAGCCACACAGTGTTAAGCCAGGGCCAAAAGGATGAATGGGACACCAGGTCTATCTGGGGAGTATCTACCACCTCCTGTGCTCTGGCCCTTGTTAAGCTCAGGAAACTCACTGCCACAGGCACTGGTTTTTTTTGGATTTATTACTCGTTTTCCATTTCAGCAGTCCTTGTGCTCTTCCAGGAGAATTGGAACGTGGCTTGGCCTTGATATCTATACTTCCTTGTCCCTAAAAATTTCTTTGCTGCTGTTTCTGGCACAGTTCATCCAGTGACCGTGCAGCTGTGGGCAAGATGGTGGAGATGGTACTTACCTTCTAGTGCTGATCAAAGCCCAACTATGAGGACTGTGTTTTTTTCAACATCAGCAGCTACCGGTGTTTTGTTGTCTGGTGTTGCTGCCAGTGACTTAGCACTAATGTTGACAGTGTGTGAAATTTTAGGGAAGGTAGACTGATCTGTAGACCAGGTCCTCTCTGTTTAAAAGAAACTATCTAATTTTTCTATAAGGTGATATCGTAATGGTCATTAAAAAGGATTTACTTCCCCACATCTCCAAAATGCAATCATTGTGAATTATGTGCATTCCTTGAAGCTTGCTGAGCTTCCAGGAAGAGTCTCCTCAGAAAAATGTGGATCTCACTGCTCTCTCTGTCATTATAATAGGGACCTTTTGGCTTGACTTTTTTCTTTGTCCATGGTGAACCATGGTATCTGCATTATCCTTGGCATTATCTTAGGTGTAATATCATAAACTGAGAGATGATCCTGCCTGTATTCAGTGTTTTCATGCAGCAGTTTTATTTTTGTTGACATTCACAGTACTGTAATAAGTAATAGACTTGATGATCACTCTCGCATCTGTGCCTGCCTTGCAGATGTGATCTTACCAGGGTTCCACTCTGTCAGAATGCCTTTAAAAAAAAAAAAAAAAACCAACAAAAAAACCAGAAAGGAAAAAAAAAAGAAAAATCTGAAGCTTAAACTCATTCACAAAAATACCTCGTGGTACATTTCCCCTTCTGATGTAACTTTTTAAATCTTAGCTCTTCTTCTACACTTGATGGGCTTTTATTTCCATCTGTTATCTCCTTTGTAAAAAGATATTTGAACTAGTGGTTTTGAGCACAGGTCCGGAAGCCTGAAACTCCTGAATTTTGACATTGGCCATTACTCTTCTCTTGCCTTGGGCAAGTCATTTAACTACTTTGCCTTTGTTTTTTCACCTGTAAAGCGGGGTTGTTAATAATACTTACCTACCTCACAGGGGTTTTGTGAGGATCAACTAGTAATGTTTGTCAAGTGCTTTAAAGAAAAAAGCATGATAGAAGTATTATGAGGTTTTCACAGCAAGATCGCTAGTTCTTTTTACATTGTTGCTTGTGTGGAGGGAGATAACCCTTTTTTTTTAAATTACTGAAGCCATCAGACACTCAGATCCTAAATGATAGAACTTGATAGAGATTCAGTTACTCATACTCCTCAGTCTTTATGCCTGTTTCCTTCTTCTCTTCTTTATATAGTTATGCCAGTTGCTACAGGTCACGTGTCTCCAGTACTTTTAGATAAGCTTCAGAATTGAAGTATTTTGAGCTTGCTGCTTCTTTCACGAGACCACCAAATCATAGTAAGTTTGTGTACTTCTCCCTGCCATTAAATGGCGGTTTTGGTAATGTCATCTTTCAAGCAGACACATCTTTTACTGCCATCAGGAAGGGGAGGTGGTGGTGTGTAGTTCCAGAGCGGGGACTGTAAGATGAAGAACCTGGCCAGTTTATGCTGCTGCTCCAGGGATAAAGGGCAGAGTAGCTTCCTATGTCCTTCCCTGAGTTAATTTCAGTGTGTTACCAGTCACACTTCAAATGCAGTGTCTCTTCTTGTCCACAATATACAGAAGCCATCACCTGCCAATACAACGTAGGAACAGAGAGAATGATAGTAGATGCTGCTTGTGTATATGCCTTACAGCTCTCCCAGAATGTGTCTGGGAGGGTGGTGGGGGAAGAGGTCTTCAATGGGTAAATCCCACAGCTGTCAGGGAACCTCTGCTACTTTCTCCCCTCTCAATCACATGGTCGCTGTTTCTTCTTTCTTGGATGTGCGTCTCAGGGATGTGCATATGAGCCCATGCCTCTTGGAATTTGGCGTTTGAAATATCAAGAATATGGTTTCTGTACCTGAAACCTTTCTGACTGACACTCCCTGGTCCTCTCTGTCCTGCATTGCTCCCTGTGGCCTTAGGAACATCTCTCCACTGTTGCCCTATGCCACCCTCTCCATCTCTGCCAGTAATCAAGGTGAAGTGTATACAGTGATTCTGCAGAGAAAGAAGCTGAAGTGATGCATGTGCGCCTGTGGGATTTACACACACGGGTATCTTGGTTTTCTGCTGCATCTGCTCTAAAGCCTGCAGAACATCTAATGCACAGTGCTTTTTCTTTCTCGTCTAGAAAGCAGAACGAACAGCAGTATAACTGATGATGGTAATTCTGTAATGTTTACTTTGAACTAAATGCTAAGTATTTTCCTCAAAGAACCAAAAAAAAAACCCCACCTTCTAACAAAAGTAACCAAATGTAATCTTCCTGGGTGAGGAAGAGGAAAGGGGAGGAGGAAAAGCAGTGACAGGGGAGCGTTCTGATCTATTTTCATCTCCGTTGCTCGGCTGGAGGTGTGAAATGCTGCTTTGAGTTCCACAAACATAAGGGATTATGTTTACAAAGGTAAATGCCTTCTACCTGTTCAGGAAACTGGCTACTGGTGGGCATCAGGAGTTTGGCAAGTTTCTCTTCATTGCGAACAAGTAATGGGAGAAGGGTGTGTCTGGAAGAGGAATGGAGAAAGAGATTCACTTCATCTAGTCTTCTTGGTAAAATAATGCCACCTTCTTCTCTCCTTATGGAATGGAGGGATGAGATGGCTGAATAGAAAATCAATGATGTCCAATATGGCTGGATTAGAAAAGGCAGCTTTTCTACTTTGCACATAAATAGGTAACAGGAAGGTACAGCTAAAGTCCTCTTGCCTGAAACACTGTCCCTCAGAAGCAGACATTGTAATAATAAAAATAGTGGCTGTGTGTATATTGATGCTATTTGCAAGTTACCTGTAAGTGTTTATTTTTTTTCTTATACTTGAAATGGCTTCCTTTACTAAACTCTTACCATAGTTCTGGTTTCTCTCCTCCTTCTACAGTGTGCAGTAAAGAAAATTACAGGACAAATGGGGAGAATGTAGAGGAGATGACACAATGTCTAGCATATCCAGGTTTCATCTTAATTTTCATCCCATATTCTCAGAAATGTTTGAACTTCCTAAGGGTTTTCCATGGACACAGAAACTCAGCACTTTAGAAGGTGCTCTTGTAAGGCTGGCTGCCCCGTTTTCCTCCTTTTCTATATTTTTATTTTACTTTTAGTATAGTGGTACTTAAGATCACTGGTTCACTTAAAAAGAAAAAAAAAACCAATAAAATGTTTAAACTCTACTAATGTACAAATAAGCTGAAATGTTGCATTTTATGTGTATTTTTGCCATAGCAGGTACTGTATTTCTCATGCTGGATTTAGAAAAAAAAAAAAAAAGGAAAAAAAAAGAAAAAAAACAAACAAAAGGGTGATGTTTTATTGGAGTGTGACAAGTTAAGAGTAATAAGGAATTAAGTCGTCGTCATTTCATTGAAACTGAGAGATGGTGTAATACTTATATAAGTTTTCTGAAGGTTTTGTTGTTTTGTTTTTTTTTTTTTTTTTTGGCTTTTAAACAGCTTTTTTTCGTTTTTATTTTTTCTTTTTTTGAAAGATATGATTGTATTATGTGCAACTCAGTTGCTTACATTATAACTACAAACTATTTTTGGGTTCCTGGAAAAAAAAAAAAAAAAGACTAATAAATGTGTTTGGCTGCTAAGAATTTAAAGCTCGTGTTTCCTGCACGTTTTTGTGTCCCGCGGCCGTGTCGGGGCCCCTCAGGCCGCGTTGGCCTCCGAGCGCGGGGGG
>NW_008238664.1:5475928-5494998 GCF_000691975.1 Corvus brachyrhynchos
GGAGGAGGACGCGATGGCGCGGTACCGCTCCCCTCTGGTGTCGCGGTACGCCAAGCGCCGAGAGGCCTTCAACTTCAGCGAGAGGAAGAAGTTCGGCACCTGGCGCCGCCTCTGGCTCTACCTCGCCCAGGCTGAGAAGGTAACGGCGGGACGGGCGCTGAGGGCAGAGCGGCCCGGGGTGGGGGGAGCGTGGTGCCGGGGCGTCTTCACGTCCCGATTCCCTTAAGGGCTCTGGCAAAGGAGCGCCCGGGAGCTGGCGGGAGCCGGCCGTACCTTCGCGGAGCTACCCTCGGGGAACCGACCAGAGCAACTTTCCAGGCGCTCCTTGGCGTATTCCAGGGAGGAAGGGGGCGCGGGGGATGGAGGGGTGTGCGAGTTCAGGGTTACCCAGCCCTCTGTACACAATCCTCCGCGTACCTGTCGCCCCTCAGCAAATCACTTCTTCTCGCCTCGTACCTCCCCTTGCACTTTTGCCTGCACTATAAAATTGGTTTTGTAAAAGCTTTGCTAAGCAATCTTTTGTGAGGCTTTGCCTTTGAGCAAACATCGGTGTCCTTCTCAAGCGCTCGGCTGTTTGCTTTCCAGGAGGTGTGACGGATGAGGTGCACTGTCCCGTTCAATCCGATGGCTGTCAGTCCGAGCCAACCGGACCACCCCCTGCATCTGCAGTTGTTTTCAGATAACCCTTTTTTCCGAGATAAGTTTACTTTTGGCCAAAGTGAGCAGAAGTAGTTGTGATGTTTCTGGTAGGCAATACCACAAAAGATTGGCTATTGTGTATTATTAGTTCAACTATTAGGAAGCAGCAACTAAGAGCATGTCCATTTGATTGCAAGCCGTTGTGTTAGTAGAGTATATGAAGTTAACTTTCTTAACGTATAGTTTAAGCTAAACCTTCTGACTTGGACTGTGGTCCTAATTAGGGATACATGTACAGTCATTATTACATCTTAGTTGAGACACAGTCAGTTTTAAGATGCAGTAACTTGATTCCTTGTGACTCTTACCAGGTTTTTGACAGTGAAAAAGCTGTCATGTGTTCCAAAAAAAAAAAAAAAACCCTCAAAAAAGTCACAAAACCGACCCACTTTCTGACAGAATGGCTTTACCTTTCAGACTCAACAGGTGCCCATTTACTTTGTACAGGGTCCAGTTTCTGTTTTCAAAGCCCTGGGATTGTTAGGAAGAAACCCAAGCACTAGGTCTGTCTGTTACTGTGAGTACAAGGGTAGAGAAGCACTATGCTGGAGAATGAACAAGCAATGCACAGTGTTACCTTGTTCCTTCTCCATGAAGGATCGTGTCACTACAGCAGCTTTGTCAATAATATGCTGGACCAAATGTGATGTTTCAGAAGCGGAAGATGTACTTACACAGCTGTGCTAAACAGGAGTCACCTTCTGAAGTACCACATGCCTGGTTTTGTCACAGTTTAGATGCTGGAGTGAGAAAGCTGCAAATCTTATCTAGCACAGGAAGTGCCAATACCATGAATGCATGCTTGAGGAGCTTTGCATGTTGGAAACATGACAGTTTAAACGTAGTCATATCAATTCCAGCAGATAATCATCACTTTTTCTTCTGTTCAAGAACAGGATACGTGAGTTGCCCAATAGGAGAAAGCAATCTGCTTGAAAGAACCAGTTTGATATTTCTAGGTTTCCACTCCCAAGCCCTGAATTCGGGGCTACCCCATCTCTTGACCCTTGCTATGCTTCCTGTTGCTGCCCCCGAGTTTTGTTCCCAGAAAGTAGAGACAGGTCTTAAAACTTCCTGAGCTCTCTTTTCATAGTGGGAAGAGGGAGACTACTATTTTTATCTGTCTTCTCATTCCAGAGCAGTTTGTAATCTAATGTCAGCTTTGGACTAAAGGAGGAAGAGTCAGCTACTTCTACCACCTGTTACCTCTGTCAGTGATCAGTTAGTTACAAGCAGTTTCTCTAGGTTCCTTATAGAAGATGCGTAGTATTTCTATGAAAAAGAATACCAATTCCAATACCAGGTAATAAATGAACTATGGCAATTTACTGCAGCACATATCCTCACTTCCAGGATATTCATATGTTGCTTCTTCAGTCATTCTTACTGAAGATACATAGTGTATCTTTTCAGATACATTAAAAACCAAACAGTAACAGATAAACTGTGGCCAATGGCAATACTTACTTTTGTCTTCTGATAAATCAGATCTAGGAAGATCTAATCATAGGTTTTCTGAAAGTTGCAGAGAGTAGTAATAGAGAAGACATGCAACTTAGTGGTAAAATTTTAGGTAAAGTACAGGGCCAGGCTGATGGCTTCAATATTCACTCTACTTAATAGGTGAAATTTTCAACTGGTCCACTTGGAATATGTGAGATAAGAATGGAAGAATTATTTCAGTAGAAGCTGAATTTGGCAGAGTCTACATAGTGTTTTGTTCCTTTCAGCAGGCAATAGCAGGAGTTTCAAAGAGCAGGCTTAGCAAAGTGTGCGATTAGTAAGAAAAGCTTATTTTTTCCCAACTGACAGTATTTAAAGTTTGGGTTAAGAGCTGAATTTGTACCCATCCCAAAACTCTAGTTTAATTTTTTTGCATAAATTCCTTTGTATTATGATTCTTCTGTTAACACTTTTTATCTTGAATTCTTGACTTAATTGTATTTGAAAGTTAAGTACAAATTTCCTGGAGCTCTTCCTTCTTGTAGAAGTAGCTTTGACATCCTGCAGCATCAAACTGATTTACAATATGTTTTGCACATGTGAAATAGAAATGTTTTCTCTCTTCCTATAGTAACCCTCCATCTATTTTTTCTGTCCAATTCAATTTTCAATATTTTTCTGTTCTTTATATGATGAGCAACCCAGTGTTCTCATTCTGTGTGCAGGAGCTGTGCCATGTCATCCACCTGCTCTGCCCCATCCTTTAGGAACAGTGATGAACAGCCGTAGCTGTTAGAGTGGCACATCAAAATATTGGGACAGTCTCGAGGGAATGACACCCTAAAAGCACAGTCCAGAGAGCTCATCACTGACCTATGGTGCTTTGGGAAAACCTTGTGTTCTCTCCTTCGTGTAGTTTTCCTACTTGGTTTTCTTAGGTACATGGGTTTGAAGGACGTTCGATTGCTTGCTTTCTGAGGTACTGCCAATGTCAGCAAAAGCTCATAGGGAAGAGGTCTCACACATTTGTGGACAGATGAAAACATCGTTTGTCTTGGCACTACCCTACCTTGCATGTGTTCTGCGTCAAGTCATCCCTTTTTGGGGGGTTATTTCCTTGCTGTCTATATGACTCTGTACTATGGTCAGCTTTTCCCAAAGGATCACAGATGTCTGAGCAAGGCATGAGATTTTAATCTTGGCACAAGAGTGTATTCCCTGCTGAGCTGCCTGTGCTTTTAGGCAGTTACAGTCTGTATCAGTGCACCTCAAAGGCAGCAGTCTGGGGCCCAGTGCTTTTCCTCATTTAGCTGGACACTCACAGTCATGTATATGCTTGGAACAGAATAAATTTGGGTACTAATTATCTGACGAGGATCTTGACATGTCTGCTTCACCTGCTGTCTTCTTCAGTTCCAGGTTCCATGTCTGCAAAACATTTTTTCAATCAGTTTGATTCTGAACAGAACCAGTTTTTGAAATACTTTGAATCCTGGAAACCTCCTGGTTGGTGATTTCTCATTATTGATGCACAGGACAATACAATTTTAATTTGGAAAAGGCAGTAATGCCAAGTTCATTGTGAGACGTCTAATTTCTCAGCATCAGGAAAAGACCTATTTCTCATCTTAGTTTGTGCAAGAATTACACCGGTGTATAATCTTGTGGTTGGATATCTTTGCTTTTAAGTCAGCTTGCTGAAAAGCTCTAGCAATTAGTCTCAAACATGAACTAGGAGCATTCATCTCCTTCTTCCAGATCAAGTAATTGATTTCGCAAGGTTTCATATTCTGTCAGAGATGAGGTACTTCAGGACTTTTGAAAAGGTACAAATATATAAAACATATATACCTTTCCATGTGTTCTAAGCCCCCTGTTTACAGTTGTGTAGGTCTAGTTGTGGTCCGGAGTGTTTCTCCTGACACAAGCTATTTAGTCACATGGTAGCTGGATCTTTCTTTACCCAAAAGGTAAACTTCATTAAAAGAAGTTTAAACTATACTATTTTTATATCACTTTTCCCCATGCGTTTTAGTTTTTGTAGTTTTCACAGGAATGTTACATGATTGAGGAAAGTATGAAGCCCAAGAGGAACATCTAAGAATGAACACTGTCCTATCCTATTGGAAAAGGCTGGAGAGCCCTAGAATGAAAGCATTTGCTGTTACAGCTCAATTATACCAAATTGTCACGCTTCTGGGAGATGTCACATGGGAGTAAACTATTTAAACAGCTTCTGTCTCAGTTTGTTGGTAAGGAGAAAAAGCAATAGAAGTTCTTTTCCCCTTGCAGTCACTTGGGCTTCCTATCACAGATGAGCAGATACGGGAGATGGAAGCAAATCTGGACAACATTGACTTCAAGATGGCAGCAGAGGAAGAGAAGAAGCTGCGTCACGATGTGATGGCCCATGTGCACACCTTTGCCCACTGCTGTCCGAAAGCTGCAGCCATCATTCACCTTGGAGCAACTTCCTGCTATGTAGGGGATAACACGGTAATATAATATTTCCAGTTTCCTGCCTGCAGAGCTGGGCAAAACAAAGCTACAGTTGTTTATTTTAGAGCTCTTTATAAACTTTTCTTTATAAAATATTAAATGGATTTTTCAGACATTATTGTTAATTTTACTGTTGAAGTTAATTCAGTTCCCTAACCTGGCTACCCCAGGAAGGCAAGCTCCACTTGCCTTCTTTCTTCTGATGTGATGCAAGATCTATCTGGAAACTGTTCCCTCACCTCTGCTCGCGTGTTAAATACTCAAGGAGATAAGAGGGGAGTTGTAAGCACACGAAGAAACATGTGAACTGTGTGATTTATCAGTTACAACACTGGGACAAGAGGTCACTGACTTACAAAACAAGGTCCATGAGCTTTCAATTTGTTCTTGGAACCCCTGCGTAATTCAGGGGAAAACAAAGAGAATGGATCAGTGTTAAGTGAAAAAGGAAGTACTACTATTCTATAAAAGTGTAAAATATTTGTGAAAAACCTCATCTAAAACAGAGTGCAAACGGAAGCCTCATTTCTCAGTATATGTTTCTGTTCCACTGTTGAAGCCACTGCAACTTCACAGCTGCTTTTGTCGCATGAGAAGCTCCTGTGTGATTATTTTTTCTCTACTTCTTTGCAAACCTGTTCAGCTTTTGGGTAATATCACCTTCCTTGTGACACTTGTGCCCAGCTGTACCTCAGTCACAAAAGAAGGAGTAAAGATGACTGGTGCCTCATCAGTCCACTTACCCTCCTGCTGTCTTTAGCCTACACTGCCTGTGTTTTTCACTGGGGACGGTATGATTTAGTCTGTCATTCCATGGGCAGTCCCAAGAACCTCAAAATAATCATTCATAGGCACTTGGTGGAAAAGGCCTTCCACCACTCATTATGACTTTCCATGGACAGTATAAAAGGAGCAATGGTGGATCCAGCGTTTTTGTCATAAGCAAGTTCAGTGCAAGTTCTATTACAAGACGGAGAGTAAAGCTTTAAGAAAGTTTTAAGAGGAGACTTTTGAGTCTACGAAGCAAGATCTGTGTCCTCTCTGAGAGAAACTGTTACATCTGGTCCTTTAGACATGGCCCAAAGTTCTTTTCTTTGCTTCTTTCAGGATCTGATTGTCCTCCGCGATGGGTTTAACCTGCTGCTACCCAAGGTGAGAAGGCGGTTCTGCAGTGTCTCAGAACTGGGGAGCACTCATGTCCTGTGCATAGCCTGTGTTTAACTTGGATTTTCCTAAACCTTTGTGGGAAGCTAGGAGGAGTTGTCTGTCTGGGTTGTTCTCAGAAAAGTGAACAGTTCCCTTCCTTTCCTTTCTCAGGTCTTTCCCCAGAGCTTTTCTGCTCACAGTGGGAATTACAAGCCTCTCCTTGTTTATCTGTGCCACAGGTACTAGTTTCAGAAAGCACTTGTATTGCTTTCAGGATTATCTTAGTCTTAGCTGTATTCTTAGGAGTGTGTCAGCATTCAAGAAACTATATAATAAAATTTTGTGAGGTCAAATATGGCAGGAGTGTAGTGCAGTGGTGTCTATCTGACCTGAATGAGTTGGCATCCAATTTGCCCTGGACTGTATGTGTGTCGATTATACCCAAACCAACTTTATTTCTGACCAATTCCAGGAGTAAAGAAAATACCAAGGATGAACTAACTGCAGGATTAGGTTGGGCATGAAGATTAGACTAGTTTGAGCTCAAGTCCAATGACTTGTGTTAGCTCTTGCTTGAGTTTCGTAGCAAGCAGAAATTGTATGTATGCCCTGAAGAACTGAAACACACCATATTCTACATTCTACATCAGTTGGAGAGGGCTGCCCTGTTGCCCCTCAAAGTCCCTCCCTGCACAGTTGTTTCCCTCCCCTTTTTTCATAATGTTGTGCTTAAGCATGCTAACTTCTGCTGTGTTGTTTGGGGTTTTTTTCTGTCTCATTCCACCTCTTTTCTATCCTTCCTGCTTCCACCAGCTTGCAAGGGTGATCAGCCGGCTGGCCGACTTTGCTGAGAAGTATGCTGACATGCCTGCTTTGGGCTTCACTCACTACCAGTAAGTAGCCATCAGTCTTTGCTTTCTTTTTGTTCTCTGTGCTTTGATTAAATTGACCTGCTACTGCTCTTTTGTCATCCTTTTTCCCATCTCTGACCAGTGGCAGTTGGTGGTTCAGAAAAGGCGTATGTGCCTGAATCCAGGCTTGTCTCAGGAAATTGGACTGCTGCTTTGACTTGCTGTCAGCAGTTGCTTCAACACAGCTTTGTAAAGGATGACTTTCAGGCAAACACAGATGTGCATACTCTGGGCTGTTTCGAGAAACTGTAACACGGGATTGCACTAAGCCTGTCTTCCAGTCACATTTTCTTTGTTTTTCTCTAAGTTATTTTCTGCTGCAGCCTAGAAAGTTTTGCTAATGGCTACTTGTTACTACAGATACTGAGTCAAAGGACAATGAGATCTGGGTGGTTCTCTTCTTGGGGTAGTTTAATCTCCTGCTTCATGAAGACTGTTTTCAGAAGCATTAAACTACACCATGAGGTAAGCCTGGATCTTCTACCCCAGTGATACAGGAACAGAAGAGGCAGGGAAATTGCGCACAGGTCGTGTCAGGCTCTGTGTCTGGCACATTTCTCCCAAAGGAGAGTGAAAGGTCAGGTCTCTGATTAATTGTCTTGCTGTACATGCAGTGTCAGTTCCATCAGCTCTAGTCCTAGGGCCCTCTTCTTCTACAGCTTTTTGGAGGAGTATCTGTGTTGGTTTTATTTTGGCTTTTGGAAAGAGGACAGAGGAGTATTCAAGAAGTGTATACAAGGTGAAATCATAATTGATGCCTCAGCCTTTTCTGTGTCGTTTGTTAGCAGAGCCTTCGCTCTATTTACAATTAGGTCCATGTTTTCCCTAGCCTTCCTTTTTCCTGCTTCTGTACTTACAGAGGCCTGTCTTGTTGCCTTTCACATCCCACACTAAATTCATCCAGGTGGGTTTTGGTTTTCCTTGCCCCATCCCTGCAGTGTGGAATAGTGTCTTTGTATTCCTCCTGGATTGCCTGTCCCTGCTTCCAGATCTTACAAGCTTCCTTTTTATGTCTGAACTTAATCAGGAGCACCTTTTTCATGTGTGTATGGTTTTTTGAAGTAGTATAGAGGTTTTCTTTGGAGTTTGTGGATAATTTGAAATATTTCTATTTCTGGGTTCTGCGTAACACCCCTGTTTTTGCCTCAAAGCATTTTCAGGTGGACTGAAGTGTAGCTGAAGCTTGCAGTTACTTATTCCAAGGTAGAGGTCTTACAAGAAGTGTTGGCTGACAGCACTGTTGAAGTGTGTTTGCCCAGACGCTGAGGAACACATTTTTATAAATAAGAAGGAATGGTTCCTGAGAGGAATCATTTAAAATCACAAAGTGATTGCAGATGTTTCTGTGCTGAGAAGTTCACACCAGTGCTGTAAGTCAGCCAGGGTGCCCCCCGTGCCTTAGGTGAGCGGAATTGGGGTGGGGGACTGATGCGCCCCTAGTCTGTCCCAGCCCCTGTGGGCCGGCAGGGGGCGCCCGCCTGGCACATGGACATGAAATTGCTGTTTTCTGGTAATTCTATCTAATTCCTGAAAGGAATGATTGCATCTTCAGTACCATTTACTGCTGACACTGGTCCATCCTTCTGCCTAAGACAAAACCTGTTAATTTCTGCTCAAATGAGTTGAGATGAATCTGTAGGGAGGTCCTAATGTCAGACTCAGCAGTGAAGTGTGATGCTTGTGCAAATCCTCAATGAGTCATGTTGTTTTCTTGATTGTTTTCAGACCTGCCCAGCTCACCACTGTGGGAAAACGCTGCTGCTTGTGGATTCAGGACTTGTGCATGGACCTGCAGAGCCTGGAGCGGGCTCGGGATGACCTGCGCTTCCGGGGTGTGAAAGGCACCACGGGCACTCAAGCCAGCTTCTTGCAGCTCTTTGAGGGAGACCATAGTAAAGTACGTCAGACAGCCCAGGGTGCAGACTTAGTCTTAGCTATTTTCTGTTCTGGAATGCTGTTCTCTTTGAGGGAACATTGAGATTCTGGCATTGAATTTACAAGGGCACCGTGATCCTTCTGGGGCTCACTGACAAGGCTCTGTGTGAAAGTGAGCAGCATTTGGGAAGGGATGTTTCACAGAAAGTAAAAGATTTTTTGACAGTAAACTGAGAAAAGCAAAGGATCGTTTTTGCTCTTGCTGACCTTACCTGAGTTGTATTTTGAACTCTTATTTTTCGCTTCATCCCAAGGTTGAAGAACTGGACAGATTAGTGACTGCAAAGGCAGGATTTAAGCGGTATGTAACAAGTATTCTTAGCAGTGTGTGACTCCTGCTGGTGGTGTTGGCCCAGATTCCCCTGGTTGCCAAACCGACATCTGTGCTGCTGTTCACTTATTCCCCCTTGCTATCTTCCATTCTCAGTTGCATTTTCCCACATGAAGCTTCACCTCCTAAATAGGCCACTTCTACTTGTCTCCCTGTCAAAGCACAGCTGTCCATTTTTCCTCTGTTTACCTCTCTCCCATCTCATGCTGCCCTA
Organism: Corvus brachyrhynchos; assembly: GCF_000691975.1. NCBI lineage: Eukaryota > Metazoa > Chordata > Aves > Passeriformes > Corvidae > Corvus > Corvus brachyrhynchos. The sequence goes on from NW_008238664.1 coordinate 5,485,107, forward strand.
AGAAATTGACAGCCTGAATCCAAAGTCGTTTTCATCAGGGCAGAATGACAGCCCTCCACTTCAAGAGCCATGTCATTCCTTGCTCAAAGTCTTGCAGTATTGTTGTGTCTGGCTGGAACACTCAGCTTGTGTGCTTGTTTCTAGGGCTTACATGGTCACAGGGCAGACTTACAGTCGCAAGGTGGACATTGGAGTCCTGGCTGTGCTGGCCAGTCTGGGGGCTTCTATACACAAGGTGAGCACCCTACTTGCATACATTGAGAAGAGGGAGAAAGATTTCAGATCTTGAAGGAGCATGCTCATGGTGCAGAATGCTCTTCTCAAGAAATACTGGTGTTCCTTGTTCAGCTGTCTTCTTTGTGATTGTGTAAATTCACCGCTGGGTACACACCTGGTACTCAAATCTCAAAGATCTTAAGACCAGTGACAAATAAAGCAAGTTAACTGAGCAGATTCCAAGATGGGTTAACAACTCCCACACCAGATATTAGTCTAATCTATGCTAAATTGATCCCATTAGAGTACATGTCTTCCCTAGTGGTGTGTGAGTTTTTAAATTTCCCCATTTGGTCCTAGTTAATTGCCTTTCTGATAATGGTGTTATCCTCTCTGTCCTTGTGGATTCTTTTCATTGATTTATTTCTGTTCCCTCCCTCTTCCTCCTCCTGGGCTGAAGTAATCTGTGGTATTTTCTTCTGTTTTGGTTTTTTCCCAGTTCAGTGAGCACACATTATATGTGTTTGCAAGTCACCGAGTAATTTTGTTATGCATTTTCAGTGTTCTCTTCTGATCTGTATTCCATTCCCTGCAAACATTTGCCCTTGTTGGAGTCCTGTTCTCATCTAATGCTGTTTTCTTTGTTTTCTTGACAAACATTTTTAGGCCAGGAAGTAGGATTGCAGTGCCAATTTTTTTGTCAAATTTTTCACTGCTCCCAGTGTACTTCTTGCACATAGATGCAAAGATTCTCCAAGAGCACTGAGAGTAAGATATATTGGTGTGTGTCAGTTTGGTTCTGTTTTGTTAATTTCTTATGCTTTCTTTCTAGATTTGCACTGACATTCGTCTTTTGGCCAACCTGAAGGAGATAGAGGAGCCTTTTGAGAAAGACCAGATTGGTAAGGGATGAGAGAGATTTCCTGGACTGGTGTATATGTCTTTTCATTTATGTGGTGTGGCCTTTGAAACAAACTTAGAAATGTCACTGACAGAAGTTGCTTTAAATCAACTGGAGTTGACATTGTTAGTATTTTGGGTCCTTTTAAAGCAAAAAGAAAGGGGGGCAGAAGAAAAGGAAAAAGAAGAAAACACCTTACCTAAAGGTTTCTGGATATTAAGTAATTAAAATCAGAGTTGTATTTGTGCACTTTCCGTGTTTGGGGGGAGAGAAGAAGTACTCATGTATGTCCCATTGCCTAGAGAGGAAGACTTGGGTCTGAGGAGTGCGTAACATTTTCCTGTCCTCATGAAGCTGACTGGAAAGTAGGTTTTCAGCTCAACTCAGCATTTTTATCTTTATAAGCAGACAAATTAGGAACAATGGAGCTAGGGTGGACCCTTTCACCCTTGCCAGAAGAATACCGATGATGTGATTCTGACATTGCTAGAGAGGGGAAAGGAAATGTAGTGTTTTGGCTCTTGGCTGAAAGTTCAGATCCCCTAAATAGTTGTATAAAATTGAATCAGCAAATTAAGCCTTAGTCCTGTCTAGTACTTGTACCATTCTACATTCTGTGGATGATTTTAATATCCATTCACTAGAGCAACAGGCAGCAGTCTAACCATCTGACTTTGAAGGACAGTGTTATTGAACAGATGGAGGCTCAAACACTGCTAAGATTACCATGGGTAGCCTTAGAGAGATGGTGCTAAATACTACATTAAAAAGTAAGACTATTTGTCCTTTTTATGTGGTAGTACTTCCATTTTGCAGAATTGCAAAAATGTATTCTCACTCTTTCTGTGCCCACATTTCAATGTTTCTGGTCTGAAGGGGAAAGTGGTAGTGTCATTTTCGTTATTACATATTGCCCTTAGAAAATTGTTGTGTTTTGAAGCTTTAGTCAAAACTGTGATTCCTGACACATTTTTCTTTCCTGGGGGAGGACCTTCATCTCTTCTTGCCGAATGCACTCCTGCTGTTGCCGTGTTTGCATCCTTTTTCCTCCTTTGACAGGTTCGAGTGCTATGCCGTACAAGAGGAACCCAATGCGTTCAGAGCGCTGCTGCAGCCTCGCTCGGCACCTGATGACGCTGGTGATGGATCCCCTCCAAACAGCCGCCGTGCAGTGGTTTGAGCGAACGCTGGATGACAGTGCCAACAGGTCTGTTCAGATTGTGCAGTGCAGCAATTGCAGATGGCCCTGTGCAGAAAGGTCCTGTGCTCTCTTTAGAAAATACTGCCTTTAAACTAAACCCACAAGATACCACCTTGACAAAAAGCGGTCTCAGTAGAACCTAGAGACTACAAACTGGTTTCCTCTGTAACAAGAGATAAAAACTTTTAAGTTTTTTTTTAATGTCAAGATCTTCTGCTAAGTAAACCAGCAGTGAAAGGGAGGGATACAGAAGCCAGGGTAATAAATTGCTTTCACAGTCTTCCTGTTTCAACAGCATAGTATTACAGTACTCATATTTCTCAAATTTTCCTCCTTGTTTTGAATGTGGTTTTTTGACCCTGCTTTTTTTGGCCTCTTAAAGAATAGTTCAATACCTTAACCCTCCAAATAATCTAAACAAACATATCTTAATTTTGAAAAATGTTGTTCTTTACAATAAGTAGTTCAGATCCTAGAGAAAGAGCATAATTACTCTACTTTTTTAAAAAATGTTTCATTAAAATCTGCGCAGGTCTTTAGGATATTGCTCAGCAAATTTTACTTTGTTTTATGATTCCTCATCACCATTATTTTGAGTTGAGCAGAAGTTATCTGCAATTATTATCAAGTAAATTACAGCAATTAAATTCAATACTTCCATCTTTTATTTAATACTAAACCTGCATAAAGCTCGTACCTGCCTTTGAAACATTTTAGCTTCAAAGTCATATTCTGTTGCAGAATTTGATCTCTTAGAATCTTAGAAATCTCTATAATTCCAAGGTATGGCACCTGTGAAACAATGAACAGCAGCAGTTTTGGCTGTAGATTAGCATTAAGATTGCTGATGAGAACGTTATTTTTAAAATGTCTCCACAAACGTAATACCTGCATAAAATTTCATTTTAAAAAAGATTTTTCCCAAAGGGACTTTACTCCACAGCTCCTAGTCTCTTTGAAAAAAGAGTTGCATAGGCAGCAGAAAACAATGTAAATTTAAGAAATTGCATACTGGTTGATATGGTGTGTTTATTTCCCAATAGCTACCAAGTGTTGAGAGATGTACTGGAATGTTTTTAAAATTTTATTTTCATCTCATCTAATAGAAAGACTCATTTGTCCACTTCATTAACGAATTGTAAAAATCTGTGCCCTGGATTTTTCTTGTTAAAGCTATAGTGTTTTGGAAGGAGAACAAGCCAGAGAAAGTTCAATCAATCTACAGTCCAGAAAAGTTGTTTTAAGACACTGTGATAGAATTGGAGGGCCTAGATGTAGCACAAGGTTCGAGAACTAGAACGTTTTATAAGACCACAGTTTAGAATGGGCCAGGCCCTGCTGTCACAGATGGATGATGCTGTGTTTGCTGCACTGTGATGCAGAGCATTTTGCCTGATACAGCTTAGTCTCCACTACTCCTCTTGCTTCCCTCCTCTCCTTTTTGTCAGGAGCTACCTTTGTGGCTGGTTGTGACTGAGAGCTGGTTTCTTGGAGGAAGCCCTCACCAAATGCATGGATCCCTTTGGAAGTTCCCCACTGAGCACAGCATGAGCATGCAGCATGTCTTACTCCTGCAGGGTAGGATCAGTAGTAGACAGTTCAACACAGAACACACAAGGGAAGATACTCTAGATTGCTGCCCTGTTTCCCATCTGTGTAATCATGGAATTACCTTGGAGCTTTCTGTGTGTGCCTTCACCCTTTTCTCTCTCCCTCTGTACTAACCAAAAAGAAAAAAAAAAGAGAACAGTTCCAGTGTTAGGCCACAGTAAGGCTATTTACAGCATTATTTACAGAACCTGAAGGATCTGAGGTGGACTGGAACATGGCCTTTGTTGCTGACCAGGGCTCTGGGTATGTGTGTTTCGTAGGCGCGTGTGTCTGGCTGAGGCTTTCCTCACAGCTGACATCATTCTGAGTACGCTGCAGAATGTCTCCGAGGGACTCGTGGTGTATCCAAAGGTAAAGCAGGAGATAATGGACTTCCTTGGTAATGCTACACCTATGCCAAAGCGTATAAAAATGCTCCCACTCCAAGGATTACATTTTTATCTGTTAGTTCAAATGGTTTCTGGATTTTACTCTGTTCTTGCCATATTCTCATGTTGTAGGACATACATGAAAGGTCTCTTGTGAGGTCAATAAAAGAGTAAATACAAAACTTCTCACAAAGGATATTTTTCTCTGAATTACAGAACGGATCTGTATAACTTAGCAGCAAAATATACTGTCTAGACAGATCTCGTCCAGTCCTGTAACTTACTACATCTTTTCCAAAGTAATGTCTCTTACAAGATATGGCTTCTAAGCATTATCAACTTCAATATCTGGATTTCCAGAGCTAAGTTCAAAACAAGAATTTGTCTTTGAATCAGGGGGACAAACTTTTTACCAGGGCCTGTTATATAGGACAAGGAGTAACAGTTTTACACTGACAGAGGGACAATTTAGATGATATAGGAAAGAATTTTTATTACAAAGAGGGTGATGAAACACTAGAAAAGGTTGCCCAGAGAGGTAGTGGATGCCCCATCCCTGGAAACATTCACAGTCAGGTTGGACAGGGCTCTGAGCAACCTAATCCAGTTGAAGATGTCCCTGCTCATTGCAGGGGGTTGGACTAGATGGCCTTTAAAGATGCCTTCCAACCCCTACTTTTCTGTGATTCTGTGACCATTGTCCAGTCCTAGAGATTCAAGGGGACAGGAAAAAAAAACCTCACTGCGAAGTTTTTGGTTGTCTATAGGCTTTCTATAATGCTGTTTCTTTTTTTCCTGGTTGTTTTTTTTTTTTTGTGTGTGTTTAAGGTGATTGAGAGAAGGATCCGGCAGGAGTTGCCATTCATGGCCACAGAGAATATAATCATGGCAATGGTGAAGGCTGGGGGCAATCGTCAGGTATAAATGAAGTGTTCACGGCCTGGTGTTTGTCTCCTGAGAAACAAATGTATCTGGGCTCTTGTCCTATCTCACCTTTCTCTGCTCTTCACCTGCTCCCATGGAGTTGTTATAACTACACTGCTGCTGCAAAGCCAGGGTCTGTTCTCTGAGGGGAGAGCACTTGTGGAAATCCCTATTTTCTGTTAGGAACACTGTGTGTTTGAGCTGATCTAGCTGGCTGTGCTGGAGAAGAGGGAGACCTATTTTTATAGCTGATACTAGTAGGCGTTTTCCTTTTTTAAGTGTTTGAAGGAACTTGGAACATAGGCCAAGCTTCTTTAAATGGAACATGTTGGCAGTTGGCTACCTTATAAATTAGAAGAGGATGAATCAGTGCTGTTAACAAAAAAGCAAGTAAGACCATCTGAACCACTCATTCATGTGTCATTCTTCCCTAACTCAGTATAGTGTATTAACCACTTTGTTTATAGTCCTTCATTCGGCTTCCTGTGTTCAAGCAAACTGTAATTAAATATTTTCCTTAGTAAGTAAAGCCAGACACAATTAGATTATATTTCCTTATCATTTAATTTCACAATTCAGGTCAAAATTGATAATTAAATTTCCATCGTAATAAAACACCTTATTTTCACTTACCTTTTAGATAGTAATTTTTCCTTCTATGATTATTTCCACATCAAGGACAGAAGTTAAAACTTGCAAGAATAATGAAAGGGTTTGATAGAAGCTTTGAGCAGAATAGTTCTAGTTTTCTGAAACACTTGTGGCAAATCAGCCACTATATTAGTCACTATATTTTTCCCTTTTTTCCTTTCCCCTGTGTCTCTGATGTCAGTGGGTCAGTGAGTAAGCTTCCTGACTAAACACATTAAGGGTCACAGCATGTGAATCACATTGTGTGATTCATTTGTGTCTCTTGTTGACCTGCCTTCTTTCTGGTGCTGTTTAAATACACACCTATAGGGCTTAGTACATTTGTAGAAGGTGTTCATGTTCACATTCATATGTTCTGTTTTCCTGTGGTGGGAACTTTGGAACAGCATATTTTCTAGGCTTTCCCACCTCATAGCACAGAAACTCACTTCCCCACTATTAAACAGCTCCCTCTTCTAAACATCCAGAAGATAGATCTGTTCACCTGAGGCAGGTCAGTGCTGAAGCCAAATGATATTTGGATGGAGGAAACAGGATAATTTTTGTCCTAATTGTAGATCAATGATAATACATTTAAGGAGAAGCTTCTTGCATAGCTGTAAATGCAACCACATGGCTGTATTTTAGGACCGCATGGCAATATCTGATTTTGCAGGTGGTACCTGACTACAGTTGGGTTCCCTTGTTCTTACCAATTGATTGCAAAGGAAGGGGTTTTTTTTCCTCTCTATGTCCTTACATAAGCCATAGTTTGCAAAGTCTCACTGCTTGTTAAGTTGGACAGATTCTTTTCTTTTCCCTTTTCCAAATCTGTAGAGGTTTTACATGGTTTACAGTTGAAAAAAAACCCTATAGTGACTCAGAGTATTTGGGAAATTTGAAGAAGTATAAATGATTCCAGTGTCATTAGTTTATGTTATAGTTCAACAGGGAGTGTATGTGACATTCAGACTGTTTCAGCCTCAAAGGACAGATTTGAAAGCATGAAGAAAATCTTGTTTTAATGTAGTGGCATGTGAGACTGCAGTCCAAAATGTGCCGTCTTTTTGCACTGTCCAGGGCAATACACTTCAATATTTTTCCTCCCACACAAGTTGGCGAGATGACCATGTGCTGTCAGTAGCAATGGAATTACTTTTCCCATCTTCTTCCCCCTATACTTACAGGACTGCCACGAGAAGATTCGTGTTCTCTCTCAGCAAGCAGCAGCTGTTGTGAAACAGGAAGGGGGTGATAATGACTTCATTGCCCGTGTCCGTGCTGATCCTTACTTCAGCCCTATCCATAAACAACTTGAAAGCCTGTTGGATCCCTCCTCATTCACTGGACGTGCTCCTCAACAGGTAAAGTAGTGGGAAGAGGCTATGGGTTGTAATGCAATGTGTACTTAATTCCTGCATCCTTTTTGTATGCTACAGAGTGTACATATTATATAACTCTGGCCATACTCCTAAGGAAGACACATTTCTCTCTTTTGATTTCCTTGGCTTTCTTGTCTTTCTTCCCTGTGGCTTCACACTTTTGACCCTGGACATACCACTGTTGAGTGTCTTTGTGAAAGAGAGACCCCAGTGAAACAAGCAGTTCTAAGTGGGGAGGAGGAGGCAAGCCCTTTTCCTAATTTTATTTTTCTCATCTTGAACAGGTGGCAAAGTTCCTGAAGGAGGAGGTTCGACCTGCACTGATTCCATACCAAAGCCAGATGGGTGGGAAAATTGAACTGGCACTTTAGTTATTGTCTGCAAATGTGTGTGGGTACAGGAAGATAATAAAAGCCTTATTGACCAGGTCTGTTTACTGTGTCATGTTATTTTGGTTCTCTACAGTACATTTAACCCCCAGAGCTTACAGCCACCTCGATTCCAGATGGGCTTTTCGTTCTTTGTCTGCTGTTTGGTCAAGCCTCTGTCTATAGTGTGCTGAGTTACTGAGAAACACCCAATTGTGACAAGGTAACTTTATCACAGCACCCTTCATTGGCACCTTACAGAGCATTGTCAGCTCTTAAAGAGCAATGCCAGGTGCTGCCTGACATTTGTGTAGGACTGACTTGTTGAAGAGCAGAGGTAAGGGGAGCTGAGTCCACTCCCATTTTCATCTTTCTTCCCATGCCCTGAAACTTTCTTCATACGTGTCTCAAAAGTTGATAAAAGTTTGTCCTGGCTTTCAGAGTACTGTGACTTGGGGAGCAAATAGGCCAAAATATTAAAAATAATGAGAGAGAAGCCATAGAACTTCTTGGCTCATCAAACAGGTGCTCCTTCAGTGCTGCTTTTATAGTTTAATACTATAGCTGTGGCTCTGTAGCTTCTGAAAATCGCATTTACAGGTGTGGGTAAGAAACAGGTGTTTTGGCTGTGATTGTGGTCCTTGGCTGTAGGTACTTGATACTGAGTGGCAGGTGGACTCTGGCATGTGAAAGTTGTTCTCTACTACAAGTTTTGTCTGATAAGGAAAGAAAAAAGATAATGAAAATTCATTGAATGCCAGAGAAATTCAAGAGCTTTGGGTTTATTTCTGACATTAATGATCTGTTTTGTAATGTCTGTGCTTTACTGGACATTCAGTACTGGATCAAACTCTTCTCCCTTTGACTTATTTACCTCTTCTTCCAGTGTTACTACATCACAGAGCATTTCCTCTGCATCAGTGCAATATAAAAAGCTCCCTCTTGCCTCTGTTATTTATTCAGACTCTCAGAGATGACACGATAAGGATTACTTGATTTTTGAAGTGTGGTTGCTGAAGAGAATTAAGCAAAGCAGAAGCTACCTGCTGTCCTTCAGGCCATCCTTGTTGAAAGAGGATTTAAAAATACTGTAGGTTTTAATAAGGCTTGTCGTTATTAAGTAGTCAAGAGTAATGGGAAGCTTCAGGCTGTGGTCTCCTTCTATCAAGATTGCTCTGGCTTTACCTTGCCCCTAGAATATGGCATTCAAAATGTCTCAAACATTTGTGAGTTTGATGGTGTTTAAAACATTTTGCTTGCTTGGGCTATTAACATTTAATTACCCATCTGTTTGAAAGGATAACTCTAATTGAACCCTCATAATTTTCAGGCTATTACTCAAACGGATAGCCAAGAAAGAAAACAGACAGATGCGTAAGTCCTCCTTCTTTGGTCCTCTTTCCTCCTTAAAAAAAACCCAACCAACCCTGTGTGGAGAGGAGGAACAGCTAATGTATCTTTTCTCATCATTGGAAATAAATCTTTGTCAGATAGAGGCTGCCAGCTGTGAGCTGTTGGACTTGTTTTCCTGGAAATTTTAAAAAGAGTAACTGGTAGAGAGGAAATGTCATCCTAGAAAACTGGCATGATGCGCAAATCCTTTAGGAGACTTCTACTTTCCCACAGAGTTGGCAGTGGCACCAGCCAGAGATTAATTCTCCCCTCTGCTTGGTTGTTGGGAGGAAGTCACCAAGCAGTGCTTCAGCTGTACAGCTCTTGATTCTCCCTCTGTACTCGGCACTGGTGAGGCCACACCTTGAGTACTGTGTCCAGTTCTGGGCCCCTCAGTTCAGAAAGGACATTGAGGTGCTGGAGCAAGTCCAGAGAGGGGCAGCAAAGCTGGTGAAGAGTCTGGAGCATGAGTCTGATGAGGAGCAGCTGAGGGAGCTGGTGTTGTTTAGCCTGGAGAGAAGGATGTTTAGGTAAGTTGTCACTCTCTACAACTACCTGGAACTAGGTTGTAGCCAGATGGGGGTCAGCCTCTTCTCCCAGGTAACCAGCAACAGGACAAGGCACAGCCTTAAGCTGCACCAGGGGAGGTTCAGGTTGGACCTTAAGGGAATTTCACAGAATGGGTGATTAGACAGGGTGATGGAGTCGCCGTCCCTGGAGGCGTTTAAGGGAAGACTGGACGTGGCACTCAGTACCATGGCCTGGCTGCCAAGGCGGTGTTCGGTCAGAGGCTGGACTCCACGACCTCAGAGGATTTTCCAACCTAATTGATTCTGTGATTTTGTGACAGCTTCGTGAGGCCAGATCACACTTTGGGCTACTCGGTGCATGTCGCTGCA
>NW_008238664.1:5495540-5499665 GCF_000691975.1 Corvus brachyrhynchos
CTCCTCTAACCCGCCTCTTCTCCTGCCTGTGGCTGCGACTCCCGGGGGTCCTGCTCTGCCATACTCATCTGCTCTCCACGCCTGCGCCTTTTCGGAGGTGCCCCAGAGGAGAGACAGTCTGTCTCCTGTCTGGCTGGGGGGAAGGAACAGTCACGAAACAGAGATGGAAATATGGCAGTATGCTCTAGGTAATGGGCACAAATAGACGTGCTGCAGGCCCTGTGATTGTCAGCTGTAATAAATGTTAGAAGGAGAGCAGGAGGCAGATGTAATTCTTCGTACCTAGTGATGTAAATCTGAGGGAGCGAAGAGCCACAGTCACGCGGATTTTAATCTCGTTGCAGGCAGTGGCTGTGGGCTCCGGGACGGCTCTTGATGTCTCTTCACAGAACTGGTAAGGGCGGGACAGAAAAAATTTCCTATGTGTCGGCTTTCCTTCCTTCCTAATTTTTTGAGGGATGCCTGATTTTAAGCAGCTACTTCCCTTCTAAAGAAGTCAGTTTAAGTGTTGGTGTGGGGGGGGTTTATGCGGTGTCATAGCTTCCTTCTCATGATGTCTCAGCCCTACTCTGCATGGCTTGCTGTGATTTTTTTTTTTTAAGGGGGGAAGTGGGAATAAAGTAATAGCAGTGTCTTGAGGAAATGGAGGATCCTTTAGTGCAAATAGATGGGAGAGCGAAGCAGTCTTACTGGAATTAAGATCAGTGGGGTTTTAGTAGTGCAAGACTAGGTCTTAAAATCACTCAAGAAGGAACTGTCAGGCTAGCAGGAGTGGGGCACTGCTGTGCTTTTGCTGAGCTGTTGATCAGAATACAGTTGCTGGATAATCTGAATTCTAGAATAGTTTCTCAGCTGCTACAGAGTCTGGAGTGGTTGCCTGGAAAGAAACAGCCACTGACACAAAATTCAATTTCGTTATTTATTTCTGGATTCACACAATGTATGTGTGACTGTTCCTGTGCAGAAACAAAGGCTGGAGAATTCATGAAGTAAAAGGAAAGGAAGAGGGTGAGAAGAGGCATGACATGTAATTAAAGAGGTCAGGGTGGGGACTGGTTGTGTCATGTTAATACAATGTTTATTCTGTATTTAACAGATTAAAATGACAAGTGCTGCCTTTCTTAATTCCTGTCTATGATAATATTTTGATAATGTGGTTTGATATTCTTAGTGGGATGTCATTCATAGTGACTCTTCTTCTGAAGAAGGATGAAGGGAATCCCTGAGGGGAGCAGAGGAGGGGTATATTTCTGGAGGAATTGCACTGGTCAGGGAATGATAGAGTTGAGGTGAGGAAAGTGCTGCACACCTGCTCAGGACTGAAATAATTCTTCAATTTTAGAGGTCTCTGCTAATGTTGTTTAGGTTTTTCTTCTATGCTGTGTTTTTAACCTGTCGCCTCCCACAAGATGGGATCTTTTGCCAATCTCAGTGTTCTAAAGGACCATGACAATCTTAAAAAACAGAAAATAATAAAAATATTTAGCTTTTAAAAATTAGTGTGTCTTACCAAGGTGACATGGTAACAGTAGAGATTATTGGTTAAGAGATCTGTGTGAGAGCTGCCAGTCTTAGTCCCATTCTTGGTGAATTGATTTGTGTGTTGCAAAATTGTTTCCCATGTTTGGTATTTGGGATGCTTTGACAAAGGAATTGGTGATACCATGTTTGAGGCAATAACTGTCTTGGAAATGGTTGGAATGATGCCTCTTCCCGACTGTTAATTGCAAACTTCTCACCTACACATCAGAAGTAATGAAAACTTAAATAAATCCTAAGGAGCATTGCAACTTTATCTGCAGTGGTAAAGTTCAGATGCTTTATATTTTGGTGTATGTGGTCCTACAGCTCTTTTAGCTAAATCAGCAATGACCCTTGCTGGTGATCTGTATCACACTGGTTATTCTAGATCCTACCCTAATTCAAATGGATATGATACAGAGAATTTGCAGCTGTCCAGAAGGAGGAGGTAAACAAACAGCTTCATTCTGTGTTGTGAGTGCAGTGTCCTAAGTGTCCCTTAAGAGATGGAGAGGTGTTGGTACTTCAGGTTTGTGTCCTCAGCCACACAAAGACTTGCCTAAACTTCTTTCTCTGCCACTCTTTAATCACAAGGTCAAGGGTTTTGGTACATAAAGCTTACACAGGGTGAGTATGTGGGAGCACTGGGGAAAATCTCACTTGTCAGCGTGTTACTGTTGATACAGGGTAGGGAAGAGAAGGATGTTGTCTTGCCAACATTTTTGAGATAGTTGAAGAGAAGAGAGTATATTGGTATTAGTATGACTACAAGAACTGTTGTTACTGCCCAGTCACTGCTGGCTGGGAAGTATTTGATGATTCAGAGATGAGAGAAAAAGTCCATAACGTGATAGTCTTTTTTTTTTCTGGAGAAGAAATCTTCCTGATCCCCAGAATCAGGAAATATCAGAGGTTTTGTCTTGTTTTGTTACAAGTGTTAACAATCATTGTATATTTTGCTTTTTTTCCTCTTAAGTTATCTGTGTATATAAATTTCTGCAGGAGCAAGATCTAAGTAGTCCAGCATGACATGCTAGATAAGAGCTTTGCAAACAGTCCTGAGAGGTGTGTTGAGTGTTACTAACCTCTTCAGAAAGTTGAGTCCTGTAAAGACAGAGCCCTAAAGGAGAAAAGTTTTGAATACTGTGGGATATACTTGCCTTAAAAGGCCATTTTCTGGAGCCAAACAAAGTGAGACCTGCTTAGAGTCCTGCAAAGTGAATCTGACTTTTTTTGCAAATACCAGAGCAAATAGTAACAAAACAGAGCTACGGGAGAGTGACCTGAATCGAGCCTTTCCTGTGCCTCACCAAGGTAACAGCAAGCCCTGACAGCTGAACCTCTGCAAATCCTCTGAGGCTGTATCAAGGAAGAGCTGTTCTTCAGGCCCTTGTTGCATTGTCACTGGAAGCAGTAGGATGAGACAGCTTGAGAATCAAGCTTCCCCCTGTGTGAGCCTACAGGGCTGGTGATGGAGAGAGCCTCTGATGGCATTGCTTCTCACCACTCGGGACAGGAGTGTGAGACGAAACACTTCGTAATACCTGACTTTAAGGCACTACTGTCAGTAGTGTCTTTCAGCCTTTCTTTGATGGGTGCAGCCCTGCATCTCTAACAGAAGTATTTTCTTTCAAGCTTCTGTATTCAAATGAAACTGGACAGTTGTGATTGCTTTCCACAGATATCTCATAAATAGTTTGCAGTCTTGCAATGGACCAGAAGGTAAAAAAGTCTTTGGAAAATTTTTTGGGAAAACAAATTTCTGTAGAGCTCTGCAGAGAAGTGCCCTGGCGCTGCACTGTGGTTATTTGGGTGAAAGTGCCCATTTATTGTGCAGTACTTGACTCTCATGGAAGATATGTTTGGGGTCTCCTTAGACACTAATCAGAAACCTTTGGTTTATATTTGCATAGTGGTGTCTAACATGGAATTGCCTTTACCCTAAGTCTTGAAGACTAGAGTGACTGCAGGCTTGCCTTTTTTGGCACATACAGGTTTTCTTGTCTCTGTGTTAGAAGCAAGGAGAATTTTGCAGTGCAGAAAGGATGAACACCATGCTAGTTTGTATCCTGGCCTCTTTTTTCTAACCGCATTTGATGCAGATAGAAAACCCCCAAAACTGTTGTTCCAGTACTCAATTGTAATCCTCCTGTGTGAGTTGCAAGAAGCACTCTATATTCCTGTCATGGATCTTTTCACCACTCAAATAATGGGAGTACTGGGAAAGGGGAAACTCCTCCTTTTCCGCTGATCCCAAGGGTCTTGGCTAACAAGAGGTTCTCCACAGAGGTGCGGTTCATGCTTAGCTGGCGTGTTCTTTGCTTTGGAACCAGGTAAATAAAAGGCAGTTCTGCTCTGGGAATAAAATACCTGCTGATATGTAGGAGACATCTGCATTCTACATAAGTAGGTGTTACGTAGGGGGGTTTCTGAGACAAATTTGACACACTGAACTGTGATCAGGAAGTCCATCTGTGGTCTGTCTGTCCAATGCATAAGCGGTAGGAAGCAGGATTCCGCTTTTTCACATCCTTATTTTCAAAATGGAGATGCAGTGGGAACAAAACTGAAAGTTACTGTTTTGTTCCTTTTGTGTAAACTGAA
>NW_008238664.1:5499703-5511726 GCF_000691975.1 Corvus brachyrhynchos
AGTGGGCATTGCTGGACACTGAGCAGTGCAAGGAGCAGAGCTGTTGCATGGAAGTACCTTTTAGTTACATTTCTACACTGAATTACATTTCCGAAGAGACCAGGAATCTACAAGGTGCTTTATGGCAGGAGACACAGAGTTCCAGTTTACCTTTTGCTGTCTCTGTTGCTTTAGTAGTGCCCTGAGGCAGCTGGGAGGAAACATTTTCCTCTGCAACATTCCTGAAGACTGGGCAGCACTGGAGTCCTGGGTGGTGCCTCTGGAGTCAGTGGCATAACCTGTGAGCAGCTTGCCCTCCTGCCTGCCTGTCCACCTGGCTCTGCAAGCCTCCCCCTTGGTGCTCTCCGGGTCTTGCATCCCCATTTTGAGACCTGTCCTAGGCTTTTGGTGTATCTCTGGTTCACTTCCAGTGCCACACAGAAGTGGGCTGAGGGTAGTTAAAGTTCCCAGCTCTTCATTCCCAGTCATGTTGTCGGGAGGAAGCATGAAGGCCACCTCAGCACCTCTGGCCTGCATTTGTATGTGTTGCTCAACACCCAAAGCAGTGTGAGGATGGTTGTGGTTTGTAAGCCTTGCACAAAAAGTTTGGGATGAGCCAGGTTCACTAACACCATATTGACTCCTTAACCAGGAGCTGGGGTGTGTCAGTGTCTGTGTGGGATTCTGCATTTTTTCCAGTGCCAGGGTGCGAGGGCCAGGAACTCCCTGCATCTTGTCTGCCCCTTGCTCAGGTATGTGGCTGCGCTTTGCTCACTTATGTATTTGTGAAGTTGGAATTTTCTTCTGACTCTGTGTGCAAAGCAAATATTGACTTGTGGACTAATGGCATTTGCAGCTCCAGGATATGCCTTTGCCTGACCTGAGGGAGACACTGATGGGGGAAGGGAAGGAAGGCCAAGGGCATCCTGCTAAGAGTTTCCCTTGGATGTTTCATTGAGCAAGTCAGGATTTTAATTTGGAAAATGTAAGTTTTCTGGTTGTGAGAGTATGAAATTGCACTGCCTGATTCATGCAGAGCTTTTGTCTGATTTCTGAGAGAGGGAGATGTTAAAGTGGATCCAATCTACTTGGGATTTCAAAAGCTGAGCTGGAAGAGGCTTCTAGAACTACACCTAAGTGCATAGCCTCCTGATGGCTACGGTGACTTTCAATCACTTTTCTCTCTTCCAAAGCTTTTTTTCTTAATAAAGGAAGAGAATAGAGAGCAGTGGATACCAGCTGACAGTCCAGAGGTGGCAGTGGGATTTACTGCATACACTGTTGCTTTCTGTTCATTAAACGTAAAGGAAAATGGAGTTTTTCTCATGCGAGCTTACTGTCAGAAGAGGTGTTGTAACCATCAGAACAGAGGTGCAGTTCTTGTAACAGTGGATGAAAATTATTTTGGAAAGAATTATTATGCTTGTTCTGCTCCTTCTGATGATACTCAGTGGAGGCTCCTGCACAGTTACTGGTTGTAAAGTTCTCAGGATACAAAAACATTGCTTGATAAAATGTTTGTCTTCTGCACAGTCTGCTAGAGGTATGTTGCCTTTTTGGTGGATCCTTTTGTTGTTGCTGTTGTTGTTGTTGTTGCTAAAATCAGTGGGTGAAGAACACTCCTGGGAAGGAGCTTCTGTCCCAAAATAAAGATCCTACTGAAAGGCTCCAGACAGCGTCATTTTGTGCTTAGCACATCCAGGCCCTACCACCAGAGGCTTAGGTGGAGATCATGTGGCAAAAGAGGCCAAGCAAGTAAAACACAGGCAGCAGGAGATTGCCATCTGGTGTTTGCCAGGAGCCAAGTAATTCTCTCATACTACAGCTGTGGTGAAGAGCCAGTGTGTCCAGAGGAGGCACAGAATTGCCAAGTGGAAGTAAATTTGCAAGACTCCTTTGCAAACATCAATTTCCAAAGGACACCTGCACTGGAAAATAAACTAATTGGATATAATCCTGCATGGTGTGTGCTTGCAATTCCAACAAAGGTGTTGCAGGTAGAGTTCTTCAAATGGTTGTTCCTGGTGCTGACTGCATGCTTCCTTCGCAGTCTTCTTTTTCAGGTACACACATTCATTACACCTGTCTTCTAGCAGGCTGGAACCAGTGGTGGTGTGATTTGTTTTGGACTCTGAATTCAAAAAGTAAATCTGTGAATAACAGGTATCATTTGCATTTTAGCAAAAAGTACATTTCTTTCAAAATGTGAAGACTACCTGTGGTGTGGCCAAAATTGCTTAATACAAGAAACTTAAATTGCCTTTAAACTTGGGAGATGCTCCTTAATGTGTGGGTGGAACTGGTTTTAATTTTGTAGTACTGAGGGTTTGGGAGTTGCCATTAATATTTGTTGGATCTGATGTGTTTTTTCCTTTGTATTTCTTACTGTTGCTTGTTTTCAGAAATGTGTACACTGCAAATAACAGCAATTTCACACATGTGGTTTCATAAGCTTTTTGTTACTTGCTATCTCCTGGCTAGGAGAGCTTGAGAGTTGCTTTAGGTTTATATCCCTCAGTCAAAGGAAAGACCTTACTGTGTCATTCCCATATACCAGGTATCCTCCTCCTCCTCCTGGCCTGCACTAGGTGGTGCCTGGCTGTGTCAGTTCCTGTGGTGCTGGAAGGGCTGGTATAGTGGTCTCAGCACCTTCTCTTGGAGATACCTGGCCCTGTGGGCAGTGCCCAGGGCAGTGTCTCCATGTGCCACAGCAGGAGCCTTCCCTTGGTGTGATTCATGCCTCTCACCCTGCCCTTCTGCACAACCACGCCAGCAGCAAGGTAAGCCTCACGCTCTCTCTGGGCTCTGTCCCAGATGGGTGCTTGCAGGAAGGTTTCTATGGGAACCAGGGGCAGGAAAAACCTGCCCACCAAGTTCAGTGCTGTAAAGTCAGGGACAGGAGGGCAGGCAGGGGAGTGATCCCCAGCAAGGCGGAGGCCAGTGTGTGATGACGTGGACAAGGGAAGGTGTTCCATCTGCTACACCTGTCTTGGGACAAGGAGAGACTCACTCAGTGCTCTCCTGTTTCCAAGCACTGTGGTTAATTCCCTTATTATGGGTTTTTTTCTCAGCCGCATGCCTGACACCTTGGCCTGGCTCCTCTGCAGCAGGTTGGGTCAGCAGTGGTTGTGCATGCAGTGAAGGTTAATAATGGCTGAGGGGAATCCCTGCTCACAGGCTTGAGGCACTGAGGATGGATTCGGGGCACAGGCAATGAGAAGCATGGCAGACATACCACATGGTAACTGCATTCCTAATAAAAGTCATTGGGAACAGGGTTAACTGGGCTGAGAACAGGCAGGGGAGAAGAACCTTGCAGGCTCAGGAACAGAACAGCCATGGTTGCAAGGCAGTGAAAAAAGCATTAAAATACCTTCACAGTGATGCTGAAAGGAAAGTAAGTGTTGTCTGCCAATTTACCTGCTTGGGGTGCACACTGTGTGTGTTCCCAAGTAATACAAGCATGCAGATGCTCATTTGGTAATTGTTGAGTCTTCAACTACTAACCGAAGAGTTGGTGCTAAGGGAACAAATGGGACTAGAGTGATGGGAAGAGCAGACAAACGTTTGCAGAACTGGTGGATATGCAACTGACCATCCTGTGGACAGCATTACTTCTCAGAAACAAAAGTTAGATTTTATTTGTTTGTTTGTTTGTTTCTTTGTTATTCTTTTTCCCCTAAGAGTTGGTGTCAGAACGGAACAGAGTGTCTGTTCATCCATGCTGGCCTTTCTCCAGCAGAGAGCTGTTTAAATCTGTGAGGAGGAAACCTTATCATTTGTGTTCCTGGACACAGCTGCTTTTTATGCTTTTGCAGTGCTGTACAGCTGCTTATCTTGGAGTGCTCTAGCAAGTCACTTCCTGGCTGCAAGTGCTCACTGGAAAGCTCACTAAGATGCAAAGGCAATATAACCTTGTACTAACCAGCACTGTGAAACAACTTGGATAGGGCTTGTGGGATGAATCCCTGGGGTTCCTCCTTTTAGCACCTTACAGTTACAAGTAGCTTTACTGAAAAGGGAAGCTGGAAAAACCATCCTAGATGTGCAAATGTTAGTTTCTCCCAGGTTCTTTCCCAAGGAAGTGTGAGTGACTGATATATCCCAGCACTGTATCTGCTTGGTAGAGGTGGCTCTTGCTGTCTCCCACACACAAATTGTAAGGTTGATCTTAAAAGTCCAGAATCTCTCTCTTTGATTACTGAAATATTCCATTGTTTTCCTGGAAATCCCCATAGAAATCCCCATAAAAATCTGCTGTTACCGAGTGTCGGGAAAGCAAGGAGGGGAGCTCTGTCGCCTGATTTAGTTCAGAGGAGCCTGGTTCCAGACTCATTGCAGAGGTACTTGATAGCATCTTGTCCACATCCACATCCTTCAGGGAGTTGTCCACAGTCCTACACACTTTACTCCTGGTGCTGCTCTGAAAATCTCTTTTGGACTTACTGCATCTAATGATACCCTCTTAAACCTTTTTCACCATTCCTGTCCCTTCTTCATGGTTAATGTCTTCAGAGAATGATGATGTATGGTGTGTTTTTTCAGTTTACATAATTAAATACAGGACTCACAATGTGCAGTGGAAAAGGTGGTAAAAGTTGACTTGTTTTTGACATTCTTTCAATCAGCAATGCTGTTATTTTCACAAGAAATTTGGCAAATGACAGTGTGCTCTTTCTAGCTGGTCAGTAGGTATGAAACCAAAAGGAAATTCCAGTCTCTGGAATTTATTTTTTGTGGGGGTAGAACTTAAAGAATTTAATTTTCATGTGAGGAAGTTGTGTGTGAGGGGTCTGTCAGTCCCCCACCACGTTCTTAGATGCTAATTGAATTCTCTCATCACCCTTTTTTTCTTTTTATAACAGGAATGTAACACCTCTGTGGACAGCATTTCGGGACCTGCTGACACCTGTGCCACTCAGCCTTGCCTAGTGCGATGTCAGGTGAGCACACAGAAATGGCCGCAGTATCTTCTTGTTTGGTTGCTTGCTCTGTCTGCAGCTGAAACTTCATTACAAAGGTTTCTGGGTCCAAGAGCCATTCTTTACATGAACATACTTTCTGGTCAGATTGAGAGAGAGGAAACTTTGTGACCCAGCAGCCTTTTCACTCAGGGTGAACTCAGTTCCTTCTCTTACCACACAGAAACTTTTTCAGCCATTGAACAGAGAGGAAGAAGGAGGTTGCAATGTGGTCTGCCTTCCCCATTTTTCATTAAGATTTGCTTGGTTCTGTTCTCCTCCCAAGATTTCCCCCAAAGTGAGTGGCTCACAATGACTGTGAGAGATTTTTGCTGTACAGTGGTAGCTCTAGGGCAGGCAGAATGCTGAAGAATAACTGGAGTTCAGTTGTGGACTGCTGAGATACAAGCTTTACTAAAACTAGGTCTTCTCCTTCATGTAAAAGCCAGCTTTCCCACCTTGTACTTTTTTCTAAGCCTTCCTTCCTGGTCCAGCTGGTTATTTCAGGGCACATAACCATGGGGAAGACAATGCTTCAAAGCCAAGTAAACCTTTGTCTTGCTGATAGAACAGTTGAAGACTTGAGACGTGTTTGTCTGCTTCAACTGCAGTACTTGTTGTCTGCTTGTATTCCAAGGGAAGCTGTTCACTGGGACTCTGCCCAAGTCTGGAAGGGTGCTTGTCTTGAGCACAAAAGACCAAGATCATAGGCATACTTTCATTGCTACAGCTCTCTACACATGGTCTGACAATATCCCAGCCGGCAGGGAAGAAAGGGAGCAGTTGAGCATCTTTCTGAGGACTCTGATTTTCCATTCTGGTACCTGGGTGACAGAGTTTCAGGGAACCTCTGGAGTGCTGCTGATGCTAGTCCATAGGAGGCATTTACTTCTGCAAAGTAATAGTTATTTGGTGATGATTCCCCTGGCTTGTTGCTGATCACAGAGCTTTTCCAAGCAGGTGAGTGATCATATGATGCCATGGAACTATTTCTCTTCCCTATGAATCACTTTCTTAGAGGGAACTCCATTTGGCTTTTTTGCCTCTTTTGCTCAATAATAAGGAGCAAAGCCATCTGAAATTACTGGCTTCCTTGGTGAAGTGGGAGCTGTCTCAGTGTCTAGAATAGCAGTAGCAACAAACTGATGAGTTAGTCCTTCCCATGCTGGAACAGTCTGTATTGACACCAAGGGTGTTCTTCCAGGTTTTCACTGCTACGTGTTGATCTCTTTCTGTTTAGGCCATCACACTCCCTCTGCTGGGGGTCCCTTCTCAGCACTCACACCCAGCATTTGGCCTCAGGAGATCCTGGCAAAATACACACAGGTACAGTGTGGGGCAGGGTGGGGATGTTCTCTGGCTCTGCAAAAGTAGAGGGATCCTGGTGTTTTCTGGTGGTCTCTGAAAGCCACAGGGAAAAGGAGGGAGAGGTGCACTTTTCCTCCGGTGCTTTGGTTGTGGACTTCACATGTTTTGTGGTTGCATCCTGGCTCTTGCAAGAGGATCTTGCAGAGTACAAAGAAACTTGTGTAAATTATTTCCCTGTTGTTTTGCAACTATTGCTCCACTGTAAAAATGTTGACACCCTCAGGGAGCCTCTGTCATCATCAAGCTACTCTGGATGGCTTGTGCATGGCAGGAAGTGCTAGCCTCAAGCTTGTTGCCAGGTGGGTAGAGCAGGAAGGAAGGAAGCAGCTGTGGAATTTTGTAACTTAGCCACAGTGTTTGCTGAAAGCAGAGTAGAGCTTTTTGTGAAGCTATGTGGGCAGTGCTTCTTGCTTCTTGGGTGCTGCCTGGGTGCAGTGCTTGCGAGAGTCCCCACAGGAGGCACAGGTGGGCTTGTGGGAAAGGGGAAAGAGCAGTAGGTTTTTACTCCTGGAAAAAGCCTGGTTGTAACCTCCAGTGCATATCCCCCAATACGCCCCAATGCCAACCATGAGCACAGATGAGGAAGGTTGAGATTTGGGTCCTGGACCTTAAGTTTCTTTGGCCTCTAATTTGGACTTGCCTAACAGGTGCAAATCCCAGTTTTGCCCACTGCCTTTCAAAGGAAATTTGAGAGCAACAGGCAGGAGATGGAGTGGTGCAGGAAGCTGAATTTGCAGTGTGTGTGCAGAGGTAACAGGAAGGACTGCTCTGTATTAGTGATGCAGACCATAAAGACCACTTCAGCTGCTGTGTGTATATTCCTCAGTCCATGAGGAGGGCTTCCTATTGCTCCAGGGGGGCAGTTCTGATCTTCATAAGATGGTGAGCTTAAGTCCTGCTGGGAAAATCTGTAGGTTTTTTCCATGGAGAAGTCAAAATGGGAATGGCATGCAACATCTCCTCAGCTGGAAATTGTAGTGCAAGGCTTTAAAAATTAAAGGGCCAAGGGCTTTAGTTGCTCAGAGGACACAGTGTGGATAGTGGTGGGATGGGGCAATATCCACGTGTCTGTGTTCAGTTATTCAGTGATAAACTGCAGAAAACGTCTGTTTTCCTTCCTCACATCTCCCAGAAAGAAGAATCTGTCGAGCAGCCAGAGTTCCGCTACGATGAATTTGGTTTCCGAGTTGACAAGGAAGGTAAAACTGGTCCTGTCCCTCCAACCTGCACTGTGTCCAGCCCTTCCCATGCTTTCAAATGTGGTGGGATTTTGCAACTGTCCTGTACTAGATCTTGTCTACCCACCTGTTTCTGTATCCTGCCATTTGTAATCAAGTGCATTAGACGTGCTGGCCTTATGGAAGTCCAGAGCATAGACTATGCAGCAGTCATTTCCATCCCCTTACATTTGTGCCACGGGTAAGAGGGAGAAAAGTTGAGAAGTTACCATTTCCATTAGCAGCTGCATGCTGGGAAAGGGCAGCCTTCCCAGTTCACAGTGGGATCTCCATTGTGTTCAGTAGCACTGCAAGGGCTCATAGCAGGCACAGTGAAATGTGTTGTCTGTTGAAAAACTCATGACCAAGGTGAGTGGTGATATGTTCTGCCCACCTCAGCATCTCGGCGAAGTGCGGGGTAAACTGTAGGGGAAAAACCTACATCCTGGTTTTTCTGCAAGCTATGGAGGCAGGCAACCACATAGGAGGAGGCATGGAGTGCTATTGCAGCTGAGCATTGAACTACAACAGCTGGCTGCCTTAGCAAAGAGGAAGAGAAAGGAGTGGGAGATGTAGGAATTGTTTCATGTGCTCTGGGGTCGGTCATTCCCAGGGCTCAGGCTATATAATGTAAGGGGAGAAGTTGTTTGCGTGTGTGCCCTGAGGCACCTTGAGTCATAGAGGATCCTCTTTGAAGCAGTGACCTGAAGATGAGGACAGAACACAGTGGTTTCTTTCAGCCAGAGCATTTGGTAGACCTGTGCATTATAAAATCAGCAGAAATATTTGAAGCACATTATTGGGATGTATTATATGATGAAGGACAGAGTGCCTTATGTCAAACCTGTCCTTGTGCGAAAGTATCTATTTTGGGAAGCCAGCCTCAGGTTAAGGTGCTCTCTCATTGGGAATTTGGAAGTGTCCTTATTAAAGCTTTTTTGGTGATTAAATATCCCCAGAGTTAACATTTTGCACCTCATTACTTCCATGAACATATAGCTTCTGCTTTCCAGCTCTGAGGCTTGCTATGCTTTTGTCAGCCTGATTTACAGATCCTTACAAAACCCAGCAGGATAACTGCTTCCAGGATCTTGTTTAATTCCAGCCACACTGTGCTCTAAATCATGAGTAAGTAGAGACTAGAAGGCTGCCGACAGCTGCTTAGTTCTCAAGGTCCCAAGCCTTTTGCTTATGACCATAAAAATTGCTGCATGGAGTAGGCAGTTAGAAACCAACCTTTGCCTTTCCATGCTCTGACTGGAAGAAATTAATGTTTTGAATGTGCTTTTTTCAGATGGCCATCCTGTTCCCCACCCCGCCTTGTGTTCATTTCCTCTCCTGTTCCCTCTCTCACTTGTCTCCATTCCTTTCCCTTCCCTTTGCTGAAGCAGATGGTGCTGAGCCAAACTCCAGCAAGCTTTTGGGGGTCCCTCTGACGGAGGAGCCGCAGCAGAGGCTCAAGTGGCAGGCTCATCTGGAATTCACACACAACCATGATGTGGGTGACCTCACCTGGGACAAAATTGAAGTCACCCTGCCACATTCAGACAAGCTGCGCTCCCTGGTGCTGGCTGGCATCCCACATAGCATGAGGCCACAGGTGAGAGTGCTGCCTGTTCTGGGCAGGCACTCCTGCCCAGAGTACGAGATCATGGAGTGGGCTCTCTTGGTTGAGGGGGTGCCAGATTATGGCCTTCTGTGGCTGGCTGAGTGACTTGTATCTCTGTTCACCTTGTCCCCCCAGCTGTGGATGCGCCTTTCAGGGGCTTTGCAGAAGAAGAGGAACTCAGAGATGTCATATCGGGATATCGTGAAAAATAGCTCTAATGATGAAACCATTGCTGCCAAACAGGTAGGAGATACTTCCTAGTGCTGAGTGGGAAGAAGGGCAAGATTTGCTGTGTGAGGGGGAAGGGGTGTCTGCCTGACACCTGCAGCAGGGGCAGTTGGGAGGATGTGTGGTTAAATCCTACTAAAGCTTAATCCTGTGGGGCATATTTCTTCTTGTTTT
This sequence comes from Corvus brachyrhynchos, assembly GCF_000691975.1. NCBI lineage: Eukaryota > Metazoa > Chordata > Aves > Passeriformes > Corvidae > Corvus > Corvus brachyrhynchos. The sequence continues at coordinate 5,509,240 of NW_008238664.1, forward strand.
TGTTGGAATAGCAATTGTTTAGCTCTGCTCTTTCCTAGGACAGCGGGGAAAGGGTTTGATCCATGCTACTTGTAGACTAGAAAACAATGCTGCAGTTGCATCTCAGCAAACATCCCGGTACTCCCTGAGGGAAGGGAAGGGTGAAAGGCTGGCAGGTGCACCCCTGTTGAGGTTGTGGCAGCTGCTTTCCGGGCTTGTCTTTGTTCCCCCAAACAGAAAGTTTCCAAACACCAACAAGACTGTTAAAGGGTGTTTTCCCTCTTCCTTTGACCTCACAGATTTGGCCAGGTTGTTGGTTTTTCTCTGGAATACGTTTGTTGGGAAGGCTTGAAATCCAAGCAGATGAAATTCCCAACTAGTGTGTGTTTACTACTGTCAGTGGTGAAACTAGGGTCTGAGTTAGGTAAGTATTTCTAGGGATTCGGCAAGTCACTGTCTGCGCTGGCATTTTCCCACGTGTCAGTGAAGGCTGTTTAACTGACCTCAGGTGCTTGGACAGGGCCACCTTCTTTGGTGCCTGAGGACTTACAGGTGGGTGTAGGAAGGCAGAGTTCCCTGAGGCAGGGGTCTAGGTGGAAGTGCAGAAAGCTGAAGGCAGTTTTTCAGATGCTGCAAGCTGACTCTGTCCGTGTTTATGGCTGCCTGACAGATTGAAAAGGACTTGCTACGCACAATGCCCAGCAATGCCTGCTTCTCCAACATGAACAGCATCGGGGTGCCACGGCTGCGCAGGATACTACGGGGACTTGCCTGGCTCTACCCAGACATTGGATATTGCCAGGGCACTGGCATGGTAACCTGCTTTCAGAGTGTCTTTGTGACAGGGATCAGTTTGTCTCTGGTTGCTACACCAGAGAATGATTTGAGGTAGTGCTGGCAGATACTGTGGTCTCCAGATGAGCTGAAGAGAAATCCCTTCCACCTGGAATACTTTTCCTAAGGAGGGGAGAGCAGAGTAGCATCACACATCCAAAGATACGGAAGACTTTGGTTCATCTGTTGGGGAGGGGGCAGTAGTTATACTGAGGAGAAGTCCCTTCATTGGAGATTGCAGGAGAGCTCCTGCAGAAGGAAGATTTTTGTCACTTAGATACTGGTCTATCTCTCCATGTGAGAAACTGGGGAAAGAGTTCTATTCCTCTTAGGACATGCAGTTTTTCTTCCTTCAAAATCCTAGGTGGCTGCCTCTCTGCTGCTCTTCTTGGAGGAGGAAGATGCCTTCTGGATGATGTGTGCTATCATCGAGGAATTGGTTCCTGCCTCCTACTTCAGCACCACCCTCATGGGTGTGCAGACAGACCAGCGTGTCCTGCGGCAGCTCATCGTGCAGTACTTGCCCCGCCTGGACAAGCTGCTTCAGGAGCATGACATTGGTAAAAGTGTGCCCTGGAAACCATAGCTTTTCTTGCCAGGGTGAGATGCAGACAAAGAGTTCTTTTTTCACAAAGGGGAGCATCAGGGAGAGGAGCAAACCTCCTGCCCCTGGAGGCAATGCATGGAGGACAGCCCTTAGAAGAGTCCACCTTCACTGATTGACTGACTTCTTCTGTTGTGATTATTTTCCATGTCTCTGTTCACAGAGCTCTCCTTGATTACCTTGCACTGGTTCCTCACCTCTTTCGCTAGTGTTGTCCACATCAAACTGCTGCTGCGTATTTGGGACCTCTTCTTCTACGAGGGCTCTCTGGTGCTGTTCCAAGTCACTTTGGGCATGCTAAGTATGAAGGTAATTCCCAGCTCCTCTCCCTCCTTTATAGTACTTCAGTGTTTAACTGAGATTTTGAGGCAAGAAGGTTTTGTATCCACTTGCTGTATGTGGTTTGGAAGTGTGTTAGGGAAGACAACTTCCTGCTGCCTTCAGAATGGGAGGCTGTGAAAAACTTCTAAGGCACCTCACAGAAATTAGAGATTGCTGTTTCCTGTGCATATCTCATTTGTTGGCACATAATTAAACCTCATCAGCTGCCATCCTCTAATCAGTCCAGATCCCAACCTGAGAGTCCATCTTACCTGAACCAAGATACCTCTTGATTTTGCACAGTCTGGGAGGAGAGAGAAGCTGAAGTTGTGATCATCTGGGAAGTTTTGGATGGCACTGCTGAATGCTCTAAGAGATGAGCGTTGTCCTGACTGCATTTGATTTGGCTGCCCTGATCTTTTCCTTTTTTGTGTGAAAAACAGTTTTGTATTCAGTTTGCTGTGTGAAGGACAAGGGTGATCTTGCTGGGAGTAAGGGGAAGTTGGAGCACAATTTGACATGGTCGGTGCTCCAGAGTGCAGCTTCCATTCTCTTATCCCTAGCAAGATCCCTGCTATGACCGGTCCTAGTGGTTGGTGCAGAATAGGTTTGAGTTTGGTTTTCTGTGCTGATTTGATTTCCTTTCAATGGTGAGTGCCGTGATTCAAAAAAATCCCAGCTAGAATTCTGGGAGGAGAGGGCAGTAGAGTAGTAAAAGATGCTGTCCCCCTCTCAAAAGTAGCTTGAAC
>NW_008238664.1:5511769-5520459 GCF_000691975.1 Corvus brachyrhynchos
CCTGCTGAAGGGTTTTTTAATGTAATTTTCTGGTTGTACCTGCCCAGGCTGTACGCTGAATGTAAAACTGCATCTAGCAGCCTCAGGAGCACAGCTGTCGTGTTCACCACTCCATGAGGCAAAAATAACTGTGTTGTTGCAGGAGGATGAGCTGATCCAGTCCGAGAACTCTGCCTCGATCTTCAACACGCTGTCAGACATCCCGAGCCAGATTGAGGACGCAGATGTGTTGCTGCGGGAGGCCATGCGCGTGGCCAGCTCGCTGACGGATGTAGCGGTGGAGACCCAGCGCCGCAAACACCTGGCCTACCTCATCGCTGAGCAGGGGCAGCTGCTCAACTCCAGCACCACAGCCAAAAATCTATCCAAAGTGAGTGCACAGAGTCCCACCTGCCTCTGCTGCTCCCTTTTTACCATTCCCTTATGTATTCCCACCCAATTACGGTTTGTGAGCAAGAGGTCTTCCTGTTTGGGAGGATTTTTGGGTCCAAGGTAATCGTTATCCAGTGGAGAAAATGTATTTGGAAGTTCTATACCAATTAAATGGTGCCAGATCTGTCCTTGTTGATAAATCCCCAGATGAAAGGGATATTGGCAATGATTGTAATTATTATTCGTGAGAGTTATGATGATACGTGATGCATTTCATTAATGGAAACTTAAAGAAACAACATATGCTTTTGGCAGAATTTGCTTGAAGCACACAGAGAGTAGGAACTGGGTTTAATCCATTAGTAAGAAACTGGTATGCTAAAATAACCTTGAGAGGTTGAGTCAGAAAACAGCAGCAGCTGCTTTTGAGAAGCTGAATTAAAAATGTGCCTGTGTTTAATCTTGGACTGAGATCCACAGTTGCAGACAAGACACTCAGGCAGTTCTAAAATTTAATAGCTATCCACTTAGAAATTTATATACAATTACATGTGGAACTGCTTTTGACAAAAAATAGAAGTAGAATTAAAATTTTTTACATGGATCATGGTTGATTCTTGGACTTCAATTATGCCTTTGTAATAATTAAGGTATAAATAACCTGTTGCACTTGGAGCAGATGAAGCAGTAGAGCTGATTCAATGTGTTAGGACTAGAACAACTCTTGTCTAAAACTGCCTCTTCACTGGCCTGCCCCTTCTAGAGGTAGCTGTCAGGACCCCTTGCCCAGAGCTGACTGGTGTGGAGGGTTGCTTTATTTTATTTCTGAAATCTGTCCTAATGTGTGCACTTTGTTCTCTCTCTTCCCTCTCCCTCAGATTGTGCGGCGCAGGACTCAGCGCAGGAAATCTGGCATCACCTCTCTGCTTTTCGGTAAGGACAATCCCACACCTTTCATGTGTTGATGTAGTTGATGGCTACAGCAGCTTAGGACGGAGGGGGGAGCAGGCAAAGCAGGGAAACATTGGGATAGAGGGATTGGAGAGGAGGGAGTCAGAACTGAAGAATGAGAGGGAAGAAGTGCAGTTTATTACTTGCTTTCTTTGATTTGAGCCCAGAAAGTAAATTTTAGGTTAGACAGTCCATGAATGGTAACCAGCAGCAAATGCAGCTCAGCCCAGCTGTAATGTCCTTTTTGCACTGACCAAAAGGTCAAACACATTTTCTGGCAGACCTTCTGCAGCCCACAGTCTGGATGTGGTACTCTCTGATCTTACTCTGCTCAATTCAGGAGCATCTCTGAAGATCTGAGACAGGACGGGATGTCTAGTGCGTCACCCATCAAAATTATAAATGAAAACATCATTTTATTTTCCCTTACTTATTCTGAGAGTTCAATGTTGTGAATGCTTTTGACTCTTAATTTTCTTCACTTACAAGCCAAGCCAGCGTATATCCAGAAAGGGCATAGTCAGAATAGCTTTTGCATGGGTTTAAGAGTAACTTATTTCTTGACTCCATGAGAGCCCTCTCTCCTGTAAGCCCCACTGTCATCACCTTACTTGAAATTGGCTAGCTTTCTTGAAATTGCCACATGTCACCACAGGAATTGTTTTTCCAGAAGAAGACAACATACTGAATTTACAGGGCTCAAACTGTGTTCCTGTTGCGGTTGAAAGGCCTGAATAAATCTAAAAATGGGCTTTACTGTTCTTTCCACAGAGCAGCTTTTCTTATGTTCTCCAGGAAGCTGATATACTGTCACAGGCTTCCTACAAGTGCACAGAGCATTACATAGAAAATACTCATAATGCTGTAAAGTCAAGCATGCAGAAGTGAAGAAACACAGGAAAGTTGCTTGTGCAACCTAAACTCAGAGCTTTTGTATGTAATGTTATCATACAGTCGGTACAGACTGAACTGGCAGGAACTTGGCTGCCACATGCACCTTTCTTGTGTCTCAGTCTCCTTGACTGTGTTTGAGTATTTTTATGGAGGTGATAATGAGTTATACACATGCACAAAGATAAACTTTAAGTTCAAGCTTCAAAATATATCAGTGGCAGAACCAAGATAATTGATAGGGTTTTCTCATTTTAGTGGCGCTTCTGTACAATGACCATCATGTTTTTTACCTACATTATTCTTTATATTTAAAATGTTGGTTAAAACTGAGAAGTTGTCATCCTGCAGCAGTTGACCACAATGGAAAAATTCAGCCCAAGTGAGAGGAAGGAAAGCTTGGGTGTGATAAATCCACCCTCTACTGTGAACTGACAATCCATCCATCCTAAATGTAAAGTCTGCTGCCTGTGATAGTTACTGCTTAGAACTGGTACTTAGCCCTCATCTGGGAGGGAATGAGAATTTACCCAGAGCTTAATTCTTCTTCGATTGAATTCAGATGTGATAGTAACTTGGACAGGAGTCATAGAATCACAGGAGCACTGTTTAGAAGAGACCTCTCAGCGTCTGTATTCCAACAGCTCCTGCTCGAAGCCAGACTCTTGCTCATGCTAGATCAGGTTGGTCAGGGCTTTCTCCAGCTGAGATTCAAGGAGTTGAACCAGATTTCCAATGCAGGAATAGAAAGAAATAACGAAAGGTAATTTGGTGGAGAGCAGAGTGAGCCAGATGTGTTTTCCTGTTGTGTGGGCATTGCACCAAGGGAATGCAGTAGAGCTCATCCTGTGCAGAGCTGTGCAGCTCGTCAGCCTTTGAAGGCTCAACGTAGAGCCTCCTCACGTGTGGCTGATCATGCACTGGTTTCCTGTTTGGAAATGTACGTGTTGAAGTTTGAAAGTGTACGTGTTGAGTGCAGTGAGGTGAGGCTGGGGGACATGCCAGCTGCCTTCCGCTGTACCATGTCCACTCTAACGTGGGAGAGTGTGGAACTTGCTTCCCATGTCTCCTGCTTGTGTTTGGGTAGGATTGATCTGAGAACAGAGGGAAGAGCATGGTATTTTGGCCAGATGGGACTGAGAGATGACAGAAAGAATCAATGATCTATGTAAATGAGAGGAGCCCACAGAGCTAGTGTGGCTGTGGCTGTGGTTTAGTTTCTTCTCTAGTTGCATTCTATTTTAGCAGCGTGAAATTTCTGGGAATCCCCGACATCTATGTGCTCACCTACCTGCAATCTTTGCATCTCTGAATAGTAAGAGTTCTTGCATGCTCTGTATCCTACCCCTGGACACAGAGGGGGAGATTTTCTTATTTTTTTATTGCTTGGACTGGGAGCAACTGTGCCCCACAATTCTTCTAGTCCAGAAGCAAAGTTCAGTTTTCTGTTAAGCTCTGTGTATCCGATGTATCTCAAATAATTTAATGTAGCAAAGAAAACAATTATAAAAATAATTTTAAATCTAATTTTGTGCTTCTATATACGTTCCTAAAGTTTGGGTCTTTTTAATTAGGATCACATGATTAAAAGATACTGTTAATAACTTTTCAATTACCAGAAGCTTAATGTGTATATAGCTGTTGCAGCAGCTGTAGCTCAGGCCATGCTCTATTCATATTGTTTTCTATAATGCTGCTAGAAGATAAGCACGGTACTAATTTGCTAGCCAGTGATTTTCTTGGCTCCTGAATAAAAGCTGTGTTTGTATAAACATTGGAGTTCAGTGAAAAATACGTTTATTTAAATGTTCATTTTGTTAATCCAGCTACCACATCTTCAGTATATTGTAGTGAGAGCAAAAATAGATATATGAAAGTACACTTTGAATTTAATACAAAAGGATTTTTTTAGAAAAAGAAGCAAATGGTTCATTGTTCCCAAACATCATGTACCCAGTGTGTAAGGCATTCAGATACATTAACTGTCTAAAGTCCATCCCATCAGGTATCCTTCTGCATAAAGTAATAGACGTAGGCTGTCAAAACCCTGGGGGGATTAGTGATAGTTGAAAGATGCTTTGGTAACTTTTACTTTGGCTCATGACCATTTTTATACACCCCAAACCTTTGAAGCGTGGTTCCTAAGGAGGTTGGTCTAAAGCAGGTGGTGGCTTTGCTCTTGTGGCTCTGACTTCACAACTGGGACAGGAAAGTGGGCTGACTTGGTTTTTCAAATCTTTTCCAAGACTCAGTGAAGAATGTGTTCTCAGCCTGTGAGTTATACAAATATTAGAAGTAGTTCCACCAAAAGCTGATTCAATTTCAAGATAATTTCAGTTGAACAGGATTACTGCAAGTTCTCCAGCCTTGTGTGCCACACTTCAGCTGACTATATATTGTAGACACTTCTCTAAAGTAGTAGCTTGATATACTGAGTTTCCCAGACAGATCAAAGATGACATATCCCAGTTCCATGTGTGGTTTGAAGTACCATCTCCTTAAAATTCGATGCAGCCAAATTGGTATTTGCTATTTATGTTATTGAATAGATTGGCAGTAAGTACTTGCCTTAGTCTAGGTACTTCCGGTTAGGCTTTTTTGGTTTCTTCAGAACCAGTAATTTCTAATGGTAACAAAAAATAAATACCACGTACTTGTTTTCCTTCCTTGGCCTTCCCTCTGGCTGCGTGGGTTCCACCAGGGGATGATGATCTGGAGGCACTGAAAGCCAAGAACATCAAGCAGACAGAGCTGGTGGCTGACCTGCGTGAGGCCATTCTCCAGGTGGCACGGCACTTCCAGTGTGTGGATCCCAAGAACTGCAGCATTGTGAGTGGAAACAGCTGGATCTGCACTGCTGTGTGCTCCAGGCATTGGTTTTGAGTGTCCACCACAGAACAGGGCTGTTCAAATGCTCCTGAAGTGTGGGCTTGAGAAAGAACATGCCAGGTGTAATGGCTTGAGGGTGAGGCTTGCTTAACCCATTCCTGGTGGAGGAGGGCTGTGCTGGGAAGTTGTCTGCTGGCTAGGAGCAGGAAAAAAGTTGGGAACAGGGGCAGGCAAGCTTTGGCAGATAGCTGGGAGTCACCTGTGGCTTTTCATTCCTCTCTGCTCTTATGTGCATGCCTGCTAGGATCTGACCCCGGACTACAGCATGGAGAGCCACCAGCGGGACCACGAGAACTACGTGGCCTGTTCCCGTAACCGGCGCCGCCGAGCCAAGGCACTGCTGGATTTTGAGCGCCACGATGACGATGAGCTGGGCTTCCGCAAGAACGACATCATCACGGTGTGTCAGCCGAGGGGACAGGCACCGGCGGGAAATGCAGACCCAGCTTGTTTGGGGGGTTGCACTACCTCTCCTGCAGAGAAAGAAGGGAGAAGATAAGCTCAGAGCCCAGTTGGGAGCCCAGGAGAAACGGCTGGTGCTCCTGGGGGCTGCCTGGGGATGAGGCAGTGTGTTTCTGTGAGTGTTGTCTTGTGGGTCGTTCTCGCTGCCACCACAAAGTCCGTTTCCTGGCTGCTGTACAGATGTGCAAAACATGGATTTGGTCCAACCCAAGTCCCTGTTTAACACTGCACACTGAATTGTGGGAAGACTGTAAAAGCATCCATTTGCATTTAACTGTGAGCATCCCATCTGGAATTGGGGAGAACAGGATGTTTGCATTAGCTTTGTCCCCCTTGAAGGCCCTGGGCCATGTGAGAAGAGAACTGTGACAAAGCAGTTGAGAAGAAAGCAGTTCCTCATTGTGGATATAAAGCCAGGCAGCTGTACCCCACCTGCCGCTGCAACCTCTTCAGCTGGCATTTTCCTCTTTTTCAGATCATTTCCCAGAAGGATGAGCACTGTTGGGTGGGAGAGCTGAATGGACTGAGAGGTGAGAACAGGATGTGTTGCACTGGGGAGAGTGGGGCCAGATGCAGAGCATCCATTCATCTAAAACAACTGCTCTGGCAGCAAAGGGTGTGCCAGGCACCCAGAGTATCTGCCAGGGACAAAGGAAATGTATGAGAGCAGTCATGCAGCAGTGACCTGGTTACTTCTTGCAAACGGCAAGTTTAGGCCTCATCCTCTTGGGACGAGGTGGTTGGGTGCATGTCACCTCTGCTGCATGTGGGCAGTGCCCTGCAGTTGACTTTCTCATGCAGCTGCCTTAATTATTGTGATTTTGAGGCTGCTTGCTTCCTTCTTTGGGGTTGGGCCCTATGAACTCTGATTTATTCTCAGCTCCCACTGGGCTTTGTGTAAGGATTTCTCAGTATCTTTGTCAGGCTTATCTCTTTGTTCACTCTTTGTAGGTTGGTTTCCTGCAAAATTTGTGGAGATCTTGGATGAGCGGAGTAAAGAGGTACTTAAAAAACCCCACAACTACAAAAAACCCCACATTAAAAAAAGGGTTGTGTCATAACTGAAAAAAACACAGTTGAAAAGAGCCACAGATTTCCCTCCTTCAGTCTGTTTGCTTTCTCTGGCCATTGAGTGCTTTGTGATGTGATCAGGCAGCTTATCTTCCTAAGCCTGTTTGCTCAACTTCCTCATGCTGACCAAGCAGTGAATGAGGGCTGGGCTGCCAGGGGCACCTGTGTGGAATGCCTGGGGTTGCAAGGACCGTAGAGATGAAAGCTGAGAAAGCAGCAGGGAGAGAAGCAGGAGGATCCTATTGGGCAGTGTTTCTGTCTGCTCCCAGCTGCCTGTGTTCTCTTCCTCCTTTGAGGCTGTACCTATGGATCCTGCTCATGCTTTGTGACCATGACAGTAAAGTCTCCCCAAACAGCTGTGCCCAAGGGGACAATTGCTGTCTTAGTTCCTCTTACAGCTGGCAGTGATGAGACGGCACTTACCTATAGGAGATACTTCAATATGCCCTCAAGGTTGGGGTAGTGTGTATGAGACAAACAGCAGCAGCTGTTGACCTAAGCAATTTTCAGGGGAAGTGGAGAAGGCCCAGTTCTCCCTCTTCTCAGCATTTGGGGAGTGAGGAAGAGCTCAAAGTCTTACCCTGGAGGCCCAAGAGAAGCCCCCAGAGAGATGTTACTATTGACATCTCACTTGCTTCCTTCCCCATCTCTCAGGGCTGGCTCCTTAGATGGAGATCACCTCTCTGTGCAAACATGTCCTGCTGAGCATTTCTCCTCCTAATTGTGGAAACAGAGGATCCCACTTACGGGAGTGTTAGCAGAGTGTCAGCCTGATACCTCAAAGTGGTGTACCCCTTGACCTGGAAATTCCTATCTAGTTCTGTTTGTCTTGACTTCTAGCAGCTTACAGAGTCCTAGAGACCCTCAGTGCAAGTCCCTCTCCATACCTTAGCTCAGTCAGCATCACACCATCACATTCCTATGTGCTGAATGCTGCAGGATGGTGCTGGGGTCACCTGTGTGGTCTGCTGGGTACCACGTAAGCACAAAGGTCCCAGGAGATCCCCTGCAGTAGCACAGAACATGGGGCCTTATGCAAGAGCATGACAGTTAAAGAGGGGGGAGGGGGTTCTGGTAGGCACCTGGGAATGGAATTGGTCTGTGCAGAGGTGTAGGTGAGTGAACCACCTCCATGCTCTGCTGCCTGCCAGTATGCTGAGAGCTGGCTCTTGCTGTTCCTCAGTACTCCATCGCAGGAGATGACTCTGTCACCGAGGGGGTGACGGACTTGGTGCGAGGGACACTCTGTCCTGCCTTGAAGTCCATATTTGAACATGGATTGAAGAAGCCATCTCTGCTGGGGGGAGCCTGCCACCCTTGGCTGTTCATTGAAGAGGTGAGGTGTCCCAGTTCCTTTCGTGGGGCAGTATTACCAGAGGGCTGAGGTGAGGGGTTGTAGGGCAGAGTGTGCTGACCGTTCTTCTGCTCCTCTAGGCTGCAAGCCGGGAAGTGGAACGGGACTTTGACTCTGTGTATTCTCGCCTCGTGCTCTGCAAGACTTACAGGTCTGTGCCCTCCTCCTCCATGCTCCTCAAACTGATGCTGCTCTGCACCTTGGCAAGGGTCATGGTCTGTCCCATCCTCCTGTGGGTGGGGTGTCAGTAGGCTGCTGTGCCTGTGCTGACCTGGGCTGGCAGTGGCTCTTGTCTCCTCCCCTGGGCTCATCTCTTTGCTTCTGGGTCTGTATCTGGTTCTCTCGTGCCTGTGGGGGCACCTGTGGGCTCAGCAGTAGCATGAGAGCTGTGGGGGTATGAAGCAGGAAAGGCCTGTGTGTGTCTAGGGTGTCTCTGGAGCTAGCTGGGTCTTTGCTATGATCTTTACAGGCTTGATGAAGATGGCAAAGTCCTCACTCCAGAGGAGCTGCTTTACCGGGTGAGTGCTGCCCCAAGCCCAGCCAGAGCCCAGCTCCTACTTGGGGGATGTTTCCTGTGGAGACTGTTGGAGGGAGATGCTTCAAAGTCTCCCAGACCTTCCCTTAGCCCCTCTGGTGCGCTGGTGAGGGTGGGAGCTCCAGGGAGGGCAGCATTTCGCTGTGTTGCTGAAATGGCTGGCCC
>NW_008238664.1:5520837-5528244 GCF_000691975.1 Corvus brachyrhynchos
GGGGCGCTGTGTCTGGTGTCTTCCCCACCCCCCCCCCCAGCCATAACCACACGTTCCCTCCCTGCAGGCGGTTCAGGCTGTGAACATGACACACGATGCTGCACATGCACAGATGGATGTGAAGCTTCGTTCTCTCATCTGTGTTGGACTCAAGTGAGTCATCTGGCCCTGATACCCTCAGCATTGTGGGTGCAAGAGCTTGGGAAGGGACAGAGTGGGCTTAAAGGCAGCAGTGGTTTCAATCTTAGGCCACAGCATCGTTTTTCCCCCCTTTCACTGCAGCCACTGGGTGAGACTTGCTCCTTGTGTATTGTGCTTGCCTGATTCCTAGCTGGAAGAAGGAGCTTCTATTGTGTGGAGTGGCTCACACAAGCTTACTGGGTTATCCTGTTCCCACGGGGGACAGGACTGTGGGTGGGGGTCAAGGCTTGGGCTGAAAATAGACTATCCCAGAGGGTTGGGGTTTCTTTGCCTGGCTGCAGCTGAGTAATGTGCCTCTACCCCACTGTTGCAGCGAGCAGGTGCTGCATTTGTGGCTGGAGGTGCTGTGCTCAAGCCTGCAGACCGTGGAGAAATGGTTCCATCCCTGGTCATTCCTGCGCAGTCCTGGCTGGGTGCAGATCAAATGTGAGCTGAGGTGAGTGTCCTCATGGACCTTGCCAGTGTCTGGAACAGATTTCTTCCTCCTCTGCGAGAGGTGGCCCTGACTACAGCTGGGTTTGGGCCCTCTCCAGTGAGTTGCAGCATGGGCTGCCCAGATATCCCAGCTGCAGAGATTTCCTGCTGTCTGCTAAGGCAGCAACAAATGCCTGGACAGTTAATTGTGAGGCACTGTGCCTGCCTGATCCAAGAGTAGAGCTTGGCTCCTGGGGACCTGTTGTGACAAGCAGGCAGCGTTTGCCTGCCAGCAACCTCCTGCTGTACACCTACTCTGATGGAGAGACTGCCTTTTCAACCCCACTGCTCTCCATGTTCTTTGCCAGCCACTCTAAGTCCACACAGGGAACAGGGAATGTGTGAGGGAGACAGTTGGACTGTCACTGGCTGGGAAGGAGTCAGTCACCCGCTGACTCCCTGGTTAGGTGACGGAGTGATGTCAGGGGCTGAAAGCAGCTTTAGTGCCTGAGCTCACACAAGGCAGTCGCTTGGAGCCCAGGGCGCACATCCCCGCGACTCCTGGCATCCATGTTCCTGGCTGTCCTGCACTCTGCAAAGCCAGGTGAAGTCCCAGGGAGCTGGAGGGAAAATCCCCTGCCATCACCACTGCTCCAGCCTGGTTGCTGCTGCTGTTCAGTGGGAGCTGGCTTTTGTCTGCATCACTGGGCTGCCTCCTCAGGGTGTCGTGTTCTCAGTCTGCTGCTGAATGGGAGGGGGTTTCCTCCACCTCTGGGCTGCCGTGTCCCACGGCTGCTTTCTCACAGCGTGGGGGCAGTGCCAGTAGGGCACAGCCAAAGAACCGAGGGGGACTGGTTCATGTCTTATGTCATTCTCCCAGCCAGCAAGGGAGCTTCTCATGCCAATCCCTTACAGCACTTCTGCTGCAGGACACTTCTCTTGCTCCAGAGAGAGAGAGGAGGCTGCAGAACTCTGAGGTGCTACTGGCAGGGGTCTGCTTCCTGGAGGGGAACCTGCAATCTGCCATTGCCAGCTGCGTGCAGCCCTCGGCCAGGCGTGTCTGTGGTCCCCCAGAGTCCGGGGCTGCCTGTGCCTCCCTGTGCTACTGCACCAGGCTCTGTAGGGGCTGCACTTGAGTCACATCTTCAAGCTTCTCCTTCCAGCCTGGGCCTGGCAGGATGTGAAGCCCAGCAAGGAAGGGGAAACAGGGAATGAGTGACTTGCTGCTGTCTTTTCAACACCATCAAACAAGGAATTTCATCCTTGTAAGCTTAGTGGCATGCCGGCACAAGCTGGGGAGACACAGTGTATTTGTGTGCCTGGGGCAGCAGTTGTGGGCAGAGGCCAGGAGTGTGGTCTGGGGTATCTGTTTTAACATCACTCTCTTCTGTTTGCATTGCAGAGTTCTCTGCAAATTTGCCTTCAGCCTCTCTCAGGACTGGGAGCTGCCAATAAAGAGGGAGGTGAGTAGGTGGCATCTCTTATTCTCTCACTCAGCCAGGGGCTTTGCTTACTGCCTCCTTCTCCCAGCTTTCTGCTTCAGCCCATCCTCTGCCTCCTCTGGAGCCAGCTCCAGAGCCTGTGGATGGGGCTTCTTTCCCTGCCAGAGTAGGCTGTGCAGCAGGAGCTGTGTGGCAGTGCTGGCAGAGGGGGCTGTCTGCCCTGCCCAGCTGGGGCAGAGGGAAATGGCAGGCTCCCTTTCCCCAGTGCTCTCCAAACCACAGGGCCTCTCCCTGTGCCAGCTGTACAAAGGTGGGAAGTACAGGAAGCTGCTCTGTCTGGGTGCCAGAGGCCTCGGTGTGCTTGGGCTCTGCCCACAGACACGACCTCCCCCTTTTCTGGGTGTGGTGTACTGACCCGCGTCTCTGTGTTGTCCTGCAGGAGAAGGAGAAGAAGCCACTGAAGGAAGGGGTGCAGGACATGCTTGTGAAGCACCACCTCTTCAGCTGGGACATAGATGGGTGACCCCCACCCCGCCCCATCCTGGGGACCTTCTCGATGGCGCACACTCCTCTGCCCCACCCCCTCATGTCTCACCCCCTGTCCTTCCCCACCCCACCCACTTGTATCTGTGACAAAATCCCCCCCGGGGGCTGCCAGACCACCTGGGACAGATGGCAGCAGGGCTGAGAGGCCGAGCTGCAGACACGAGGGTGGTGATGGTCGAGGGTGATGCTGCAGAATGGCAAGTGTGTTCTGGCTACAAAAACCAAGTGCCCCTTCCCAGCTTTCCACATCTCTGCCACCCCCATCTTCTGCTTTCCTCAGCCCTGCCTCCCCACCTGTGCCTGGTGGAGCAGCCTGGCGCCATGGACCGGCAGTCACGTAGGGGTGTGAGTGTGTCTGTGGCTGGAGCTGTGGGGTGGCTTTGATCCATGAGAGCTGCTGCCATAGTGGGCACTGCAGCTGCAGGTGGAATTGGGCGGGTGAGAGTACGGGAGCAGGGAGGGCACATCCCGTCCCCGTGCTGGCCAAGGGCTCCCCTCTGCTGGGGGACACTTGGACAAGTTCCTTTGACATGGAGCTGAGAAAGGGGAGCTGGCATCAGTTTCATCCCACCTCCCTGGCACTGGTGTGGGGTGTTGACAAGAGTTGCCCAAATTTACCAGCCTGTTACCACTGTAACAGCCTTAGGGGATGGTCCTTGTCTCCTCTGGGAGCAGACAAAAACCATCTCTCTCCTTAGCAAGAGTGTTTCATGCTGTCATTTTAGTCTGTAGATGATTTTTACTGTTAACCAAAAAGCTGTAAATTTACTCCAGGAACATGTATATTTTGGCACTGTTGTAGCTCAGGACAAGGTTTAGGTTGGAGCTGGCTCAGGGAGACTAACTCGTCCTCCTTGCCCTGCGACGGCAACGGGGACGCGGGTCAGGAGTGGAGAATTGCTGCTTTGTGGTGGTGGCTCTGGATATGGGGTCTGTGACTTTCTACTGAAAGCGCTTGTCTGTGAGCACAAACTACTGATGGGATGACACTAGATTCTTACTTTCCTTTATTTGGTGGGTTTGTAAATAAAAACTGCGTCTTGGGAGAGTGCTGGGCTTTGTCTTATTTTTTGACAGGGCCAGGACTTGGTTTCATTTTTCCTTTCTTCCATTTGACAATGGTGATCCCATTTCTGTGCTGGCACCGAGGGAGCTCCTTGCATCAGAGCAGCCCACGAGGTCAGGCAGCAGCTGGGGCACAGCCAGTTCTGCTGCCAGCAGTGGCAGCCCTGCCTCGCCTCTGCACCACCAGCCCTAAGAGCAGGTCCTCAGCAGAGCCCCAGAAAAGCCAGAAATACTGGAAACTACGGGTTGTAGGGACACTGCAGGGGGAGGGCCCTTAGGAAGGGAGAGAGGCTGGCAGAAAGCAGGGCTGGGTGGTGGGGACAGGAGTGTTGTCTGTACAAGAAATGTCTCTGGAAAATGTAGGTGTAGGCTGAGCTGCAAAGTGGGACAGTAACAGGGCACAGGCCCTTGGGAGAACTGTGTTCAGAAGTCCAAGCTCGTGGAAGGGTGGAAGTTGCAGCATATGTACTGATTTGAAAGCGAGTGTTTTCAGTGAAGGTAATTCCTTTGGAATGTGGCTGTGGAAGGGGCAGTGTCACCTCATCACCACCTGCAGTCCAGACCAGCCTGCTGGGCTGGGGGAGACTGTAATAGCTGCCCCTGGTAAAACCTGCTGGTTGCAGGGTAGGTAATTTCCATACACTGAGGGAATCTCCCTGCAGCTGAGAAGGATGAGCCACCACCACTTAAGCTGCTTTTTTCAGGTTTGAGAAAGACACAAAGGGATCACCCACCCTTAGCTGAGAAAGGCAGAATGGCCCCAAGCCCTCCCACCAGCATAGCAGAGAAGTTTTTGAGAACGTGGCTGTTTGGAATTTTTTTAATAAAATGGACTTTTTTCTTCAAATATTTGTAACTGAAAAAATAATTCAATTTAAAGATCAGTTCTCTCCCCCATTAACTTGTCACTTTTATCCTTTTCCAGTTGAATACTCGCTCTGGATCTGATGCCCCAACACCATCCAGCTGTGATGGTGCTGATCACCCCTCGCCATTGGCTGCATAGTGGAAGGGAGAGTGCGTGCTAGTCAAATACACATTACAAACAAGTAGTGGTTACAGCAGAAAGATTCAGGATTACATTCAAGGTAGAGGCAGAACATCAGACTTCGTTTTTCCCAATGGGTGCAAAAATGTATGTCCAGGGGAATACCTCTTCCGACAAAGAACTATTGAACTATTATTCAAACAAATAATAGTAAGCAGAGAACTGGGCAAGCCTGCTCTGGGTACTGTTTGGGGAAAAGACTTTCTAACATTTCTGGGGCTGAGGCACCACCTTCCCCTCTGCCCGCAGGCACAGGGTTATCGCTCGCTCTCCTGGCAGAAGGCCCTTGTACGGAGGGACTCTCACAGGTCAGCCGGGCTCCTCGGGACATGAGGCTCATGGTTCTGTATCCTCTGGGCTCCTTGAAGCTCTTCAGCCCTTCAGCCAATGCAAGTATGTTAGGCAAGGTCAGGGTCACTAAATTCTTACAGTTTCACACCTGATGGTGGATGGGTGAAGGTGAAAGGGAGCAGCTGTGAGCTCAGCCTTTCACCAGCAACCTCTGGAAGGGCTACACTCGTAACAGGCATTGGCATCTCTCTGCCAATGACTGGAGTACCTGGCCCAGGGCAAGGAACCAGGGCTGGGTCAGGCCAGGACTGCAGCTGGAGTGCTCCCACCTTCCTCTAGGAGCTCATTGCACTTTATTGATAATTTCCTTCTTTATTTAATGGCTGCAGATTTGTAATTATTTGTACAAAAGAACACAGCTGGTTTTTCTGGGGGCTATTGCAACTATGGGCTAGAAGAACCTGATTTTGCTTGAGTCTGACAAACAGGCAGCCTCACTTTTCCCCTTAGCATTTCGGAGATCCTCGCACTCCCCCCATACTTTCCTCCTTAGAAAGTCCTTGCCTCCTGCCCCTACAGATGGGCAGCTGCCCTAGGGGAGCTGGTGAGACCTCTGTAAGGTGATTGCTATATACTCACTGCTCCCAGTAAGCATCTGGGTTGCACCAGGAGAGAATTCAGAGAGGGCTCATGAAGATAAAGGGGATGCCCAGCAGTCTCTTTTATTCTGATTTTAGTTTGTGACACTGTAGCTTCAGCAATAGAAAGACTGTGGGGAAGGGGGAAGGGTGTCCTCCCCAACCTGGACACTGAGGGAGGCAGGTAAGAGGCTCCAACTTGCTTACAGCTCAGGGCCAGAGGAGAGAGGAGGGGACAGAAAAGAAGGAAGCTGCCAGCAGGCTCCCCCTGCAAATGATTAAGAAAGTGGCTCCCCATGCAGTTAACAAGCAAACAGGGCTCAGGAAAGCAGGAGTATCTCCCAGGTGCAAACAGGCATGACCCCACCCAGCTGCCAGTTCAGTGGCTGAGGGAGAGCACATTGTGCAGGGTTGGCATTCACCTGCCTCACCACGGAATACAGGTACCAGCACCCCTGTGGCACAGCCTCCCCCTGAGAAGAGGACCAGGTACCAAAGTTGCAGGGAAGCAGCATGTGGCTCACAGCTACCCCTCCCCAGCAGGAAGCTCTGCAGCCCAGCGTGGGGGAAAGGTGGGACAGCATCTTCATGGAGATACTGAGGATGGCAGTTGATCCTTTCATTGCCTGAGCAGGTCAGTACCTCAGTCTGCATGACTTCAGAAGCCACAGCTTCCCCCACCTCACTCAGCCCAAGCAGCCTGGACCCAGCTCAGGGCCAAAGCAGGGACAGCCTCATGGCGAGGTGGCCACATCCACCTAAGCCATGTCCCACCTGCTCAGTATGGCCGTGAGTTACTACTGACACAAGAATTTTAAAGTAACGGAGTAAGAGCACAGGAGTGAGCCACAGGCCTGGTGTTCTACCACAGAGCCCTGCCCAAGGATAGCACTGTCATGGCTCTGA
The DNA here is from genome assembly GCF_000691975.1 of Corvus brachyrhynchos. Lineage (NCBI taxonomy): Eukaryota > Metazoa > Chordata > Aves > Passeriformes > Corvidae > Corvus > Corvus brachyrhynchos. The sequence continues at coordinate 5,527,389 of NW_008238664.1, forward strand.
GGTCCTGGGGGGCTTGTCCACCCACTCCTCAGTCTGTAGTTCCCCTGAGGCACCAGCCTGGGGTCCTACAGGGACACAGGGAACCAGCTCAAAGTAAGCAGCCATTTACTTTTGCCTCTTACCCTGTGGGACTGGAGGGAGGGAAGAGCAGAGGCCAGCTGCCCAATACTTGCTTTCAGGCTCCTCCCCAGCAAGGGGCCCTCACAGTCACTGAGCCGGGACCTGTGCTGCGCCACACAACACCCCTCTTGCAGTCCCACTTCCCCCTCCTCGCCTACTGGGTCCAACATCCATCCCCAGCTGCTGCTTTCCACTGGGGCATGTGCTGCAGTGAGGCACCAACACAGTGAAGGCAGGAGACAGATTGCACATGGCCCCCAATGATATGTTACTGATTACCAGCTGTGCCCCTCACCTGCTACCCAGGACACACTGGCACTTCCATGTCTCTGCCCCAGGCTGACTGCCCTGCTCATTTGGGGACATCACAAGTGCCTGGGAGCTGGGGGCAATGGGCTGTGCCTGACAGCAATTTAACATATAAGGACCTGATTTTAGCACCTTAAAAAATGGTTTTGCAGCCCAAAGCGAGTGAAGCAAGCAGGCAGGCCGGCAGGCCTCTGCCAAGCTCAGCAATATTTGGGAAACCAGCTTAGACGTTACCAGGTTGGTGGGGAGCCCTGGTTCCCTTTGGCTACATTTGGAGAAGGTGCCTGTTCTGCCCAGCTCCTCCCAGCCCTGCGGCAGATCAGACCCTCCCCCCCGACAGACGGCAGGTGCTGCAGAGGGCAGCTGCTCTGGGCCCCGGCAGCCGGCCTGCCTGTGTGTCCTGCTCCCGAGGTAGAATCCGCTTCCC
>NW_008238664.1:5528492-5597621 GCF_000691975.1 Corvus brachyrhynchos
GGGGCGCGCGCCGGGGCCCGGGGGCGCCCGCCCTGCCTGTGTGTCCTGCTCCAGAGGTAGAATCCCCTTCCACAACCGTTAAGACCGACCATGCTGGGGCAGCACAACCCCCTTTATCCGCCAATCCCAGGAAGGCACAGAGTGCTGCTTCTGGAAACGGCTCAGGCCCAGTCATGCTCCATCCCACGTGAGGGAACAATGCGCTGCCATCACTGCTCCTGCCTGGAGGAAGAGGGGCTGCTGGCTCTGCTCTCACCCTGGCTGGGCCAGGCTGTGTGGAGCGGGCAGGAGGCCACCAGCCCCACAGCTCCTCCTGCCTCATCCCCCCCCAGCAGCCGTTCTCCCTGCCCTGGCCTGGCCCACTGCCAGCTTCATGCAGGAAGGACACTGTTAGGGGAGGAGTACAAATACTTAGGAGCTCGCTCTTTTTTCTTTTTTTTGGTTGACTGGCCTCTTTCCCCTGCATGCCTGTGCCCTCCCACTCCCATTCCCTTCAGTCTCTGCTCACAGAATTACAAGCAAGAATCCCAGTGCAGCTGCAGATCATGTCCATCAAGAAAGTCTGTGGAAAAGAGGCTGGGAGCCGCAGTGCCCAGGGGAGCCAGGCTCATGACAGACCCCCCTGGCAGCTCCAGCCAGTCCATGCTGTCCAAGTTAGCCTCAGCCAGATCCAGGGTTATGCCCCCAGATGGCTCGTGAGCAAAGTGCAATTCCGAGGTGTCCATAGGTGAAGGTGGGTGGTCCAGGATGGCCGAGCTGCTCAGCATCTCACTGTGGAGGTCATCAATGAGGGACAGGGGCTCCGGCCCATCGTGGCCTGCAGTCAGCAGCAGAAGGCCTGTGCTGCTCTCCAGGAAGTCCTCCAGCCGGCCCACGGGCACCGGCTGCCCCAAGGACACCGGCACTGCCAGCTCAGAGGAGGGCTGGCTGCTGGCCGGTGGGGAACAGGCTGGGGCCACAGGTGGTTCTTTCCCAGCTGGGGACGACTGATCCTTGAAGTCAGCAGAAATCTCTGTACAGGGAACAAACAAGCCAGGTAAGGAAAAGTCTGGCTGAAGACCAGAAGGATCCCTCCCACCCACCAGGGCCACAGGGACCCCCGCCAGACTAAGCCATCACTGACCACCAGCTGGGATAAGGAAACTCATCCTGTGCCTGTGTTTGCTGCACTATGGAGAGTTTTGAGCCCACCTCCATGGAATTCCATCTCTGTCAACTATCTCAGAAGCAATGTGCCCAGATCTGATGCAGCAGTGCCATCAAGAACCACAGAACCATACTAAGGCCTGACTGACATCTCCCTCAGTGCCTTAATGACTACTGCCAGTGCTAAAGGCACTGGAAGGGACACCAGAGAGAAGAGTGGGGCCATGACAGACTCTCCTCTCGGTGCTCTGCAACCCCCAGATTCGGACCCAGGGACTATGGGAAATGCTGGCTTTGTCTCCTTACCTCCACTTTCGATGAGGATATCAAACAGGTCGTCCATCTGCTGGCTGGAACAGCCGTTCTCCTGGGGAGAGCAAGTGCAGGATTAGCTTCCTCTTTACCAGCAGAGCTTCCACCTCCAGCAGCACCCGTGGCTGCTGGCTCTCCTCCCTTGCCCCAGGAACAGGGCTGTTGTCTAGCAAGAACGAGCACACCATGAGCATGGCACCAGAGTCCTCTGTAACCCAGGCTGTTACTGGCTGGGAAAGCATGGTCAGCAATGGCAATGAATGGCTTGGGATTTTTACCTGTGATTTACGCTCTGCCCCAAACCCTCCAGAGGAAATTCAACAAGGAAGGTGCAGTTGTGTCTCCATTTCCTATCACTGGCCCCCATATCAAGAAACTAACTAGTTTCACAATGGCAACTTTTCATCTGCTCTCCAAGGAAACCAGGGAGAGTAACTGCTCTCACCTGGGCCTTTGGCTGTTGCTTCATGGCCTCTTCATAGCCTGGTGGTGGCTCTTTCATTGGGACCGAGGGAACAGAAAGAGGTGGTGGAGGAGTTCCAAAAAGCGGCGTGTGCTGTTGCTGCTCCAGGTCCATCTGGGAGGGGGAAGGGGCAGCAGGAGAGCCAGGCTGCGATGAGGACTGTTTAGAATGAAGGCGGAAGAGGGAATGAATGCAAATCAGGGAAAAGTCCACATCAACTCCTGTCTCATGGCTGCTTTGAGAGACCATCACCTCTCCCTGTAAGCACTGCACAGCAGTCTGCCTTCTTCCCTGGACTTTATGCCCTATGCCCGGGCTGCAGGGGAAGAAGACAAATTTCCCCTCCAACTCACAGGTGGAAATCTTTAGCTGATTTTTCCAATGCTAAAGCAGCCACACCACAAACCACCTCCTCACTTCTCCTGGACAGGGAGAGCCTCATCTGTCCAAGTGGGGGATTCCTCCAGCACTTCGGAGAAAAAGGGCACTTCCCTTGTGTGTTCAGCTTACTCTGTGCAGTACATCCAGGGCCTGTCTTCTACCTGCCTCCCTCTGCAGTGCCTGCTTTGGGGTCACAAGCCAGCTTCATTTAGCAGCAAGTTTCACAGCCTGATGGTGGGCAGAGAGCACCAGAGCACTCAGCAGCACCAGAGATCCAAAGGAAACCCCAAGTGCTGCAGGAAGCAGTGTTCATGACTCAGCTTTACCAGATGAATCAGCACACAACTGCTCGTAAGAACAGCTGAAACGAGGATCAGGCCTCTGCCTCTACAGCAGCTATGCATGACCCACATGGAGACTTGCACCCCTGGAGCAGCAAACCCTGGGCAGCAGCTGAATGCTACTTCCAACACATGTACATGCTGATGCCCTTGCCCATCCTGTTTTCCCTGGAAAGCTGCTCATCTGTTCTGTGACCCACAGGCAGAGGAGCGACCCTAGACCAGCTGTGCTAGCCAGGGTTCACTCTTCCTGAGAACAGCTGGAAACCATCGCTATGACACAGGCCACTGGGACATGCTGGGAGGGTACCTTTTTTGATACACTGGGTGGGCTGGTTTTGCCAGAAGCACCAGTTTTCAGGGACTGCTTATGGAAACCACTGGGGAAGAAAGGCTGCAGGTTTGCAGGTATTGAGAAAGACAATATGGTGTGAGCCAGCTGCCCTGTGACCACCTGCAGACCTAGCTTCTGACCCTACAGGGAGGCAAAAGGATTGGGAGAGTCAGTACAGATGCCTCTGCAGCACACAGGCTAAGGGACTCTGAGGAAAAAGGTCCCTTCATTTACCTTCTGCACTTTATCCAAGGTCTCAAAGTAAAACCAAGGCAGTGACCCTTTGCAAAGCAGGTATCTCACTCTAAATATACTAGAAATTACTTCTGTCTTCATATCCTTTCCAGGAACTGACTCAGAAATGATCCTCCAAGCTCTAAAAACTCTTCATAATCTTTCTGTATCTTATCTTAATTACAGGTTAGAGCTACAGCTAAGTGGGCTAGAAAGGGAGAGATGCACAGCAGAGCCTCTTTACAGCCAGCACCTGGAGAGGGGTAAAGGCAGAGGTGCTCTCTTTCCTGAAGCAGTATAGCACTTCACAAAGAGGTGATTAACTGGCATGCTCAAGGCAGGGGAATGGAAATTACAGCATGCTCAGCACTACTAGAGACTAAAAGGTCACAGCCTGTTTACCCCTCTGAGCTCGCATGCCCCTTCAGCACCAGGCACTCTGCCCACATCACCCTCTCTCCATGCAGCAGCCACCTTTTCTGTTCAGCAGCACTCCTTCAAGAATCTGGGACATCCCTGTGAATCAAGGCTGCCCACTCCGGCCCCTCGTCATTTTTAATCCACAGACAACACCCACTGGTATCTGCCTATGGGTACAAACCCTGGCAGCAGGCAAACGAAACCAAGGGAGAAAAGTGAGCAGGCAGTGAGCTACCTTAGATTGGTCTGGTCCTCTGGGCTGCTGCTGCTGCGTGGGCTGCTGAGGGGTGTTTGTAGGTACCTGACACAGCGGTTGGCTGGAAGGTTTAGCGGGTGATGATTGTACGCTCTGGAAAGGAAAGGGTATCCATAGCAGGTTATTCCCCAGACATGACATGGACACAGACCTTAGGTTTCTTACAGGATTTATAAGTTTGTTTTTCGCCACTCTTTATTCTTTATGAAATTCAATCCTTCTCTTTCACTGAGCAGAGAAATCAGATTGGGTGCAATTCAGAGTCCTATGAGAGGAGGTAGTACCAGCCTAAATCCCTGGGCAACCCATGACATGCCTCGAGGGCTGCCAGACCTGACACAAGGAGCTGTGCTCTTGTGGAGCAGTGGTGGAGTTCAGGTGAGATACTCTGGGGTATCAAGGATGACACTGGATGCTGATGTTTAGACAGCTGCCAACATCTCACCTGCTATACAGCAAACATAGCCTGCTCAGTGCCTGTCCCTGATGGCAGACACTGCCACTTGCTCTGCAGAAAGTGCAAGAAATGTATCAGCAGAGAATGAAAATTATCATTGATGTCATGGAAGGTGCTGGGGTTTGACATATGCCATAAAACCTGGGCATATTTATCCCTTCCTGGAAGGAACACTCGGAACACTTCTGTTAAGTGCTGAGCTCATGCCAGCAGGGGAACAGTAAATCATTTCTGATGAAAGACTCTGTTAACACTGAAATACTGACACGCATTAAAACAAAGAGCAGCCAAAAAGCAAACAGTCTGCTCCCAGGGTCTGATTTCAGCTCTTGGTAGATAAGATGACCCATCTATCACTCCAACTACGATCTCTACAGTAAAGGACAAGAGGTGAAATACACTCTGCTCATTTTACTACCACGGGCATAGTTGTTCTTTCAAAAACTAGTGAACTGTGGCAGCAAACTCTTGTCATCCAAGCCTGAGGTCCTGCCTGACAAAAGGCAGAACCATGTGTTTGGAAGAATGCTGAACAGCCTGCGATGCACAGAGCCAATCATGCACTGCTGTACACAGGTCATCATTGTCAAATTCCAGTTGTTTTGCTGAAGATCTGCTTACACTGCTGTTTTACAAAGCCACGATCTAGCAGCCACCGTAGCGAGCAACTCAGCCCTTTCAGTATTTACTGCACTGAATTTCCACCCCATTAAGTCATCCTATGGTTACTGCAGTGGGAAGAGGAGAGAGGAACCCAAATGCCCGCAGCAGTGATGGGATCCAACCCTTGCCTACCTGCAAGGGTGGGCAGCTGCTCCCTGCCTTTCCGTGGGGAGAGAGGCCCTGCCTCTCAGCGCTCTGCTTGGTCACGGTGAGGACGATGTGGGTCCCTGTGGAGTCAGTGATGAGGGTGGGGGGAGGGGTGCCCTTGATGAGGTCGCTCAGGGCGCTCCCTTGCTGGCCAAGGAAAAGCCGCGGGCTGTGGGACTGGCACGGCGGCTCTACTTCCGCGGCTGGCACCTCCTGCTTCACTATCACGGCTTTCTTTGGCACTGGGCTTGGATTCGAAGTGTCCATTTGGCTAGCGGTTGGTGCAGGGCTGAATTGGTCTGTTTGGCCACTGGATTGCTTCGCAGACTGGCAACTCAGGAAACCGTTTTCACTCTTGACCTGGGTGCCGAATGCTCCTGGTTTGGAGGCGAGGGCTGTTCCTTCTCCCGCGGCTGTTTGGGCTGGCTGTGATTGCTGAGAGCGCTTCTCCTGCTCCAGCTGTAGCCTAAGCATCTCCACCAGCTGCTGCTTCTGTTTCAGCATGCGGGTGAGTTCCTCGATCTGCTTGTCCTTCTCCTGCAGCATCTGGTCTTTGTCCCTAACTTCTGCATCTCTGCTGTTACCAGTGCTACACCGCTCTGACCTGGCTGCCACATTTATGCTGCAGGAGGCGGACTTGGAGCTTTCTTCCTTCACCAAGAACTGCACTGGAGATGTCTGCAAGGTGAGCTGGGTCAGAGGTGAAGTCACCATCTCTCCAAAGGTATCTCCAGTGGCCGAGTTCTCGTCCCCTGTGCTCATTTGCGAGCGCTCAGAAGGAGTTGGAGAAACAGGAGGAGTTGAGCCTGTGCTCCCAAACTTCATCACGCCGCCACCAGTAACTGTGGCCACAACTACTTCTGCTGGTGCAATGCCAGTGGTGACCAGGGCTGGCCCTGTGCTCAGCCTGGCAGTTGGGAAGGCCACCACCACTTCGGCAGCTTTAGGGAGGACAGCTGCTGTGCTGGGCTTGGGAGTGGGGGTTGTTTGGCTGGCTGCACCGTTCTGCTCTTGGTAAGCTCGGAGACGCTCAATTAGGTCCATCTTTGTGCCCGAGACAGGCAAGGCCCTCAACTTCAGCTCTTGCTTCAGCTCTGCTACCTGACAGACAGCGAAAAAAGAGGGCAACATTAAGAGAACATACACTTCTAACTAAACAACTATCAACAGCTACCAGAGCTATGAGACAAAGGACTAAACTGATCTTCCTGCAGGCCAACAAACTTGCACCTCAGGTACAGACTGGGGGGTAGCAGTCCCAGCTGCTATCACTACTCTTGTCAGTCCACCTCAGCCCTGCTCTGGGGCAGCAACATCGTTTGGTACTGCCCACTGACAATGGCAAAAAGGGTCTCTGTGGCTTCACAGGACATTTACCTTCATCTCATCCAGGTTGGCAGGGAGAGGGCCAGGCTTGCCCACCGCAGAGTTACTGTTTTGTCTCATCAGCCCACTAGAACCAGAGGATACTGAAGATGTGCTGCTGACTGTGGCAGAGTGATTGCGTACAGTAGGGGCACTGGTACCACTCTGCTGCTCTCCTGGAGGCCTGCAGGAAAAAAAAGAACACAGACATCAAAATCACAGTGGGAAGACACCAGAGGCCCTCAGTGTCAAACACGTTCAGAAACAGCCGGGTCACACTGAAGCACACCAGTGTTCTCGGCTATATCCATGCCCCTTACTGTGCCAACCAACTCACTTCAGCTGCTTTTGTCTGATTCATCTTGCACCGCCTCTTTTTGAGGCCCTCTCGAACCTACAAGACCAGGTGTGTCACACCTGTCACATCCAGTGGCCACCCCTCACACCCAGGACACCACGTCTTTGGTAACAGTGCTGGGGAAGCAAGCGCTTCCTAAGAGAGCTGCCACTGCGGACCCGTACTTTGGTGGGGCTGGCAGGATGGTCTGATAGTTGTAGTGCTGCTGCTGCTGGTTGAGGATCTGAAGCTGGAGAAAGAGTTGCTGCTGCTGCAGTATTTTGGCATAGGATGAATCCATGGGAGGAGCTCCCTTGTCCTGCTTTTGGTCCGGGGGAATATACTGATGATATTTAAGCTTCTTGACTTTAGGCTTTAAATCCTTGGCTTTTTTACTGCGCTGAGACTTCTCACTAGCAGACTTGGGCTGGCTTTGCTATTCAGAAGAAAAGGAGGAAGCAAGTAAGAATAGAAACATTGATATAACATAACATCCCATGTAAACCAGAACACAGACTGGGACTTTAATTTTGAAATTCTCTAGTTTGTTCACCTCAGGGTCTTTCCATGCTTCTCTGAGATAACATTACGGACACAGCACCGGCAGCAGCTTACACTGCACCATAATGCAGGTCACCTTTCCCAGCACATCAGATCATCTGCTCATCCAGTGCAGACTTACTGACTCTAATTATAGATAACACTGATTGTTTCAAAACGTTTTGCATTCAGCACTCATTTTATAGAAGGTGAATTCTGCTTTCCACGGAGCAGAAAATCCCATTAAATATGTTACAATTAGTGTCAGAGGAATACACTAATGAGAAACGTTTCCTTCCTTTGCAACTGTTAATCTAGTACTTCCAGCTCCAAACCTGCTTAAAAGTAACCACCTTATCTTCTTTCAGTCTACAACAATGAAGACATCACCCAAAATAGTACCTTAATGAGTGTTGGTGGGGGCTTGGCAGCAGTAAGAGCCACTCCATTGGTAAGACTAGGGGGCAGAAGAGGTGGAGGTGGCAGTGGCGGAGGTGGCTGCTCAGGTAGGAAAAGAGTTTCACTGGAGTCTGCGCTAATCTGCAACTGGGATGAACCCTGCAGGGACAGAAAAAGGCATCATGAATACACACAAGAGGAGGGAAATAGTTTAATAGAGTGTAGGAACTGTCCACTTAGAAGGAAGGAGCACAGGTTTCAAATCTTTAATCAGACTCCTTTAACCCACTGCTTCAGTTGTCCCTGAGAAGCAGCACAACTTCTTAGGGCAGAAAAGGAATCAAAATCTCACACCTGTATCTCCCAGCATTGCCTGCTGGGATCAGCTGCACACAGGCTGTATCACCAAGCAATGGCTGCCTCCTTCCCCACATGGCACCACCATGAGGGTTTCTGAATAACCAGAGGAGGACGTGACTGAGACCACACAGAGCTCAGATCCCTAGTGAAATCTCACAGACTACACCTCTTAGGAAAGCCTTAGTCTCACTTTTTAGGATCCTCTGCCACAAATCAGCATGAAGCTCCAGGGCACTGCAGGAGGCCTCCACAGTCTCACCTGAGCTAGTGATGTGCCAGTGGTGCTAGGGAGAGGCTCACAAATCCGGGAGTCCATCGGCGATGGGACAGACCCTTGGGACTCATGGCTGGCTGGCTGTTCTGGGGAGAGGGCATCACTGCTGTCCTCATCAAAGGAGGAATTGTCTGCAACCTTTGGGTAGTTCACCTGTCCAACTAAAAACACAAACATCAACTGGTCTGTAAAGTGGAATAAGAAATGATTTCGCTTGACACTAGATGTTTCACAAAGACAATGATGACATGGAGAGAGCTGTGCTTAAAGCACCAGCTAAAATGAGAGAACAGAGTCCCACCTGGATCAGGTTTAAGTGTTTACATTCACTATCTATCAGTAGAATAAAATGATGCAGACTGGGGTGAACCACTTCTCTTGCTTCTTAGCCAGGCAAGATCAGTGAGTGTAAGAAGAAGTACTTAGGTCTGCCCAAACCCAGCTCTGTGGCATGGCTTATTTCACTATCATCTGGCACCAAAGAAAAAGACTGGACAGTATAAGGTTGAGCCACAGTTTCTTTGGTGTTCCTCCTGTATGGTGGAAGGTAGAATCTCTCCTGGATTCTTCTGTCTTGGAAGACAGAATCCCAAATTGTCCTCTAGTCTTACAAGCAACAAGGGCTATGGATTAAGTGGTGGCCCTGGCTGCTATTAGCATTTCTGTCCATCTACACGCCCAGTAGATAAATTCACATGAGTGTACATTTGTAATGTAACAATGTTTTTTTAGACTACATTTTCTCAAATTAATCCTGCTAAGCAGGGAAATACTGTCATTTGCACCTCACCTAAAATCAAGAGGAATCCAGAGATGTACTTTGCCCAGTCAGAAGGAAGCCACATCTCTTATGCTTCAGTTGACAAGTTCATCCTTCCTCAACTACTTCTTGCTCAATAGTGAAGCCAGGCTCTCCCACAACACCGTCTTTTTCCTTTTTTATGGAAAGTATTCCATCCTGCTCACAGTTGTGTCCCATTTGTCTTTACAGTAGGTGTGTGTGTTTGAGGGGATGAATAACTACAGACACATAGACTGCTCAGTCTGGGGAGACGGGAAAGAGCACTGCTGAGGCAGTGGGAAGGCTATTCCTCAGCATTCCTTTCAACCCTCGGAATGGCACTGGCATGATTTACATCTGTTCTGGTTTATTTTTAAAAGGGTTGAATCCTCTGAAGTTTTCGAGTTCACAGACATCTTTTGTTTCATCACACCTGTTTATATTCTGTCTCCCCTCTTGATCTAAGTCAGTGAGTTCTGCCTGACCATGTTGTTGACATGTTATACTGAGAGAGGGATTTTAAGGAGACAATCTAGGGAATACAATCTTCAACAGTCTTTCAAGTCTTTAGGGCATACAGTTACTTTCACATTTTTCCGGAATGTCCACATTCCCTATGATTTAACGTCTCCATAGCATTATCTGGGCCAGAGGGAGATCTGCTTTTCCAGATCCTTGGGCTGAAAGCCTGTGATTCTGGGCCAGGAAAACAAGACCAGCCATGGGATTGCACTCCCTTAGACGTGCAGGTGGATTGATAGGTAATCACAGCCACATGTGGGAAATGCTCTCCACAAGGATCCTCATCTGACCTTACCAATAATAGCTTCCTTCAGGCTTGATTCCACAGGCAAGATGTTCTTCTCCACCAGCTCCATGGGCCCTGGCCTCTGTGCTATCTTCTCATTGAGGTCATCTGCCAGTCTGGCTCTCTTCAGCTTCAGCTGCTTAGCCTGCAAGGAGGGTTCAGCTGAGGTCTCTGTTTGGGGGAAAGTAAATAAAATAGCATCAATCCAACAATGGTCAACCCATACCCTTCAGCAGTTTAATTCTATTCAGAAAGGTAACAGTAGATAACTGTGCAGAAAAATAGGTGATGGAGAACAACAGATATGCACTATAAAGACATATGACACATACTATATATATTTAGGTTATAAAGATAACTACAGCGGCCCTTGTGACAAATTCACTGTTCTTAAACTGATGTCACCCAATTCTCGTTCATCTTTTCCCTCTGGTTGTGCCCCAAGCTTGGTGCTCAGCAGCAGCACAGCACTCCCTCTCTGAAGCTGAGGTTCATTACTAATCAGATCAAATCTGCCTCACTCCCTCTTGGACATTTTACAGTGTCTTCCCTTAGTAGAAGAGCAGTCCATGGTCATTCTATTTCATTGTTGCTAAGCCACATAAACCTGCACAACTTGAATTCACACAACAGGTCCTTATGACAATAATCTCCAGGCAAGCAGAGTTGAATCCCTCCCAAGGAATCATGCAAACAGGCATGATCTTCTGCCTGCTCCCAAGTGAAAGGAAGCTTTGGAGGTCAGTGGCAAAACAGAAAGCTGCTAGAAAAGTAGTTACGATAAAGTTTATTTTCGGTGTTTCCGCGTTCAGCATGTGCCATACCTTCCAGAATGTGCATCCTAACCAGCTCTGATCTCTCTGGCCGAGACCGGATTTTGCGTTTCAGATAGTCCTCTGTCTGTAGCAAAAACAGACAAGCAAGAACCACTTTCAGCTGATCAGACACAGGAGCGAGGTAATCTTGAACAGCACAATGAAAAGAAACAACCATCTTTAGCTGCTACTGAGATCTAAATAAGCACAGAATGGAGAAGGGGCCTATCTCCTGTCCCAGAGCACCCAGAAAATGAGCTTACTCTGAAGATGACCTTCCAGTGTAATTGCCTCAGTCAACTGTGCAATGCTGCCCCACAGAACGGAAACTGGGAAGGACTTCCTCAGGAGAAGTCCTCTTTTCCCGTTGTATGCACCACCACTAACTTGTGCCAGGGTAACATCCATGAGATTTCTTTTTACATTAAAGATAAATGCACTGGGGTTCCACTGTTCACAGAAAATACTTTCATGTACTACCGACATTCAGGGCTGACTTATGGTTTGGGGCATACTCTTTAATTTGATTAAAGATATGTTATTTGTTAAGCTGAAGACCCCATGCAGTCCCTTGGGGGGCAGAATCTAAATGCTGTGACAAAGCTTATTTCACTTCCAGAGCTGCTTTTAGCTCTGTCTTTGGAGAATGTGCTACAGAGCAATGTATGGAGATGATCCCAACAGGCTGAACACATTACTCTTTACACAGCTGAGGAATGGGAATCTGGAAGCAGTGGGTAATAGACTGGTAAGGACTGGCCATCAGGATGGGCCTTCAGAGAAAGCAAGTATTAAAGTCAGTCAGAAAACTGCACCATAGTTGCTCAACTGCCCACATAAAAATATTAACTTAATAAAGTTTTAGGAAAAAAAGAGGAGAAATAAGCAAAAGCCCTTTGGTCACTGGTCTTAATGCAAAATCCCCTGTTCAAATCCTTCCACAGTTTAAAGGGCCTCCCTTACAGGTCTTAATCACAGCTGGGTTTTTTTTGCTTATGTTGCTTTCACTTTTAAAACAAAACTTAGTCATAACAAGTTTCATTCCACTGTAGGCTAATCAGAAAAAAACAGCCCCAGATGCCTTCTGAGGAACAGAAATTACCAAGAAACTCCCTGGTTAGAAAAGGTGGCACATGAAGTGTGATGCCTGGCTTCCTCTTTCTATAGAGCCAGAAGTCTGGGATTTCAGTGTCACGAGATTTTGGGGGGGATCCTCTCTATTCAATTTTGAAGTTCTAGTCTCCTAGATAAACAATTGCATGTGCAGGTAACAGAGAAACTTTCCTCAAGGTTGGAACTGAGCTCCACATGATAAGAGCATTTAATAGCAATTAAGAGCGAAACAGACACCATAAAAATAAAAATGCCAAGTGCATGGACAGTGACGAAGAGTATCAGACACTTCCAGAAAGATGACTCTAGGGAAGATCCAGCCACCATAGTCAATGGCTTTTAGGCACAACTCGTTCACTGAGGGTTAACCAGCACCACATGCAAGCTGCAGAACACCCCACCCAATACATCTCTGACTACAGAAAGCTGTATTACATCCAGAATATGAACAATTCCCTTCTGCATCTCATTAGCAGCTACAGGATACCCAAAACACAAGACATACTATTCCTGACTTTCCCAAAACACTAAAGATTATATTGCATCTTACCCTGGCCCGCTCCAAACTCCTTCTTTGTTCATGAAATGCAGCTGGACTTTTCAGAGCTGTGGAGAGGAAAAACATTTAGTGAATGAATTAGAATGATGGAAGTTCTCTCACTGCACAACCCTTCAGGCCAACTAAGTCAACAAACGCACCGCAGCAACTGCCTCCTGCATCTTCCAACACACTGAGGCAGATCTCCAGCTGGTACAAAGCAATGGGAATTGCCACACTCTGACAGCACCGGGACACAGGAACTGATCTGAAATTTTTGTGGGCCACTGGACAGTCTCACACAGGTACACTTCCGGTCAAACTAACCACTGCTCCCAAAGTTGGGTCCAGGAACATGATTCAAAACCAGCCCCTCAAATAATGCCTTTTACAAGGTTCAACACATAGTATGATACACAGGACCCTTACGGGAAGAAAACACTCTGAAACTCTGAAGTTACATCAAATGGTTGGAAAGATGGGGGACAATGCAAATGAACTGTAAATCCCCTTTACTATCTTTTAATGTCAAAGGAAGCTGCAAGTCTTTCCTTAATCTGCACCGGTGTTTTGTACACATGCAAGGACTGGCTGCAAATCCTGCAGGTCCACAGGACACATATATTGCTCCCTGTAAGAGAAATTACCGCGAGAACAGGAACACTTGGAGAGAAAAGTACATCTGTCTATTGACAGAAAACCACAACCTGAGGAATTAGCTTCACCTCTCCATAGAACAGACCTCCTTGCCCCCTCGGGCCCTGTTTAAAACCAGAGCCAAAATGGATCAGGTTTTAAGAAACTGATCCTCTGCTGTCCAGGACCACACTAACCCTGGAGGAATCTCTCACTCTGCCTGGCTCCTCTGGAGCACACAAAGCTCACGTCACAGTAAAACCAGAGAGAGAGGGTGTAGCAGCTCCTCACAGTTTCCCTGAAGCTGCAAGTAGCTTGTTTTTTTAAAAACGACCACACTGTGATTTGTATTAAGAACTAGCTGAAGGGAGCATAATAATTTCTTTTCATATTTCTGAAATACTCATATTTTAAACTGTCTGAATTACCATCAAGCTAAACAGAAAAGTTAAAGAATCTCAGCTTTAAAGATAAGTTGCAAGTCTTTTGAAGACAGAAAACTAAGCTCATAGTTAGTAACCCCAAAGTATTGCATCTAGGTCCTGGGAAATATAGTCTGCTCATATTATTTTTCACCTAAGACCAGTGATTAAGTAGTTCTCAAAGGTAAGTTCATAATGAAGTCTCAAAAGACTATTAAAAAATAAAAGCCCTTGCATAAATGCAATGTAAGAAACTACTTCTAATATATGTGGAGCCTTCCAAGCCCTTTCCTACAGAATGGAATGAAGTAGCCACAGAGAGCGTTAAGACACATCCTGTGAAATACAGAGAGTCCCTCTAGGTTCACATCAATGGGGTAAGAAGTAGAATTCAGTCCACATGGCAGGAATTCTGAACACGCCAGGCATCATAGACGGGAATTGGACTACAGAAGTGAATGAAGAATAATTTGTAGAATAAATTAACAATAACTGAAAACTATAGTGAGTATATAGACCCTACAACATGGGCCAAATAGGTCCTGTTCAGATGAGTTTCATAAATCTGGTTATGGAGAGAAATCACCAGAGAAAGTTACACAAGCTGTGAAATGCACTTTGAGATAAACCAAAGACATATGGTAGGGATTTGTTTTGCAGCAACTACAAAGTAATGAAAAAAACTTTCCCATCTAGCTGAGGCACCAAGAAGGCCTCAGCTGATGCCTGCAAGGAGGCGTCCTGCGCAGTCTGACCGTGGCACTTCGTTGAAGAGCAAGGAACAAACAATACTCTTTTCAAGTCACATGAGCTGCTTGTGAATACACACGTGCTTGAACCTGAACATGCTTTCCTTTCATTGTGTGCGTATCATGGAAAAGTGAAATAAAAGCTCAGGTCCACTTGGGCAAAGATAGCAAGCAACATTTAAATCTGCATAAACATCTACCCTGGAGACAAGCAAAGGAGGATTCATCTTGAGTCTTCAAAAGCTCTCTACCAGAATGTGCAGACACGGCAGTAATTCTTTACTCTCTCCTTCCTGCCTACCTCTACTGTCAGTATGAGGCAGCAGATGAACTTTAAGTGACATTTCCCTGACCACAGCTAATGGTCAGAAAAATGCAGGAGTTCAGCTGGTGTCACAGGTAGTCCAGGAAAACTCTTGCATACAGAAGAACAAAGCAAGAAAAGAATCCCTGAGTAGGAAAAAAGAAAAACACATATACATTTAACAGTAAGTAATGCAGAGCTGCTACAGGAATAATCTCATAAAGAACAATTTCAGTCTCTCATGACTAGTCCTCTGGAAACGTGCACTGGGATGTAGCTCTCTGGGCTGGCAACATGACAGAGGACTTCATATTCGACCTCTGAAAATGTCAAGAGGGCACAAATCCTTCGCTGCTTCCCTCAGCAATCTAGGATGAGGCTGACATGTCAGAATAGGCTGTCTATTGTAAAATCATACTCCATTTGTAGTTAACTAAGCCTTGCACATTTTTTGGCTTTGAAATGACTACTTAGCCCAGAGCTGTAGAACAACTCTGTTAACTTTACTATAGCAAATTTAAAAAAAAAAAAAAGGAAAAATATAATCCTGTGAAGAACTCGGAAGCAATAAGGCTCTGGGTGAGCTCTAAAGGAGACCCACAGTGCAGAAATGCCCTTTTTCCAGCTCCTACCACTACCCTTCCCGGCCACTTAGCACTGATCCCTGTGAAACTATTCCTGTGCCTCATAACCCATCTGGCTCACTCACCAGAGTGCTGCTTTATCCATTCCACTCAAAACTACCCATATTGATAAAGCTCTACCGTGCTCAGCCATATCAGCTCTGGTGGCTCGTTCTGGCCGTGTATGTGAATGAGTGGCTGAGCTGGTGGAGCAGAACCTGTGCGAACCAGGTGGGCGTGGGGCAGCATTCCCACTCCATCCACAGCCCTTAGTACCTGAAGCATCAGATAAAACCACAGAGGGTATGGGGTGAGGCAACTCCAGTCACCTGATGCTTTCTGACTGCTCAACATGCATAAAATACACTAAACTATTCCTTACAGTAGTTTGTCTAACCTGTTCTTGGAGGCCTCTCATGAAAAATGCAATATTATTGCAGAGAAATTATCCCAGTGCATAGATGTTTTTACTATTTAAAAACCCTTCTGAATGTCTAACTTATATTTCCCTTTCTACAATTTATACTCTTTGTTCCCCACCTTACCTGCAAACATTACAAAGAACAATTTATTTTCTTCCTCTTTGCATCTATCCCTTTTGAAAACTTTGGTTCTCCTACAATCTTCTGTTATATAAAATGAACAAATCCAGTTGCTTCAATGTTCCCTTGCACAGAACATTATCCAGACCTTTGCTTGTTTAGTCTCTTTTGGACTCCTTCCATTTGAGCTGCATTTTTGCTGAAGCCTAGTGTCCAGAACTGGGTACATACTGCAGCCTAGGCTTTATTGGCTGGGGGAGAGGTAAATGTTTCTTCCGTACCCCTTCTCAGTCACACGTCCCAGCCAGTTTGCCTTCTTGTGTACATGAAATGCACAGCGTTCACTTATGCTTGCCTCAACCAAACCACGCCGGTACCAAGCCAGCCACTCTTCTCAGTTCATGCCACGAACTAGGCATTACAAAAAGTAGATATTCTGCCTTTTTCTTTCATTTTATTCCATAGTTCTTGGCTTCTCCAAACATTGTGAGTCCCAGTCCCGTCCTCCCCCCAGCCTACTAACCTGGAGCTTAATAAACATGCAAACTGTTCCTTTGTTTACATCAAATCACTGAAAATATTGAATCATGTCAAACACTGATTTTCTCCCTTCCCATCCCACTCAACAACCCTGCTCAACACAACCTCCCAGTCTGACACCAAGCCTTTATTCCAATACTGTTCCCTCACAAGTTGCATAGGCAGCTTCAAGTAGTCCCAGCTTGCTTCCAAAAACATCAGGTAAGGCTGTTTCAAGTGCCTTACTAAACCTAAGAAGTGCAAAAACACATTTAACACCCCAAATTCCCTGGGAAGCATTTCAACAAATATTTAAGTCTGCTGGTAGATCCAGCTTAAGTAATGATCTCTTTTCCATCTCCCGCTTGTTTCTGCCTTGCCATTGATGCTCCAATTGTACTGCACAGGGAGCTCTACTGTGGAACTGTTGCCACAAAGTATCTCCAGCACCTCCCCACGGCACTTGCCCCTCTCCAAACTTAACTGGAATCCTTGATCTAACTATCCAGCTAACTTTGAGTGAGCCCTGATGAGAACAGAGTGCTGCCAGAGGAAAAAAAAACCACCAAACTTGCCAAACTACAGTTGTATGAGCTGTTGAGTTTCTGTTTTCACTGTATGCAAAAAGAAATAGTTGAGAATGCAAAAGTAACTTCTGCAATGCCCAATTTCAGTTAGGTTACCTCCTGCCTGCCTTTTGATTTTATTTCTACATGACATGTACATGGTATTTTCAGCCTCAGCAACCTGCAGTTACACTTTCTGCCCTTGTTCCTGTACCTAGGTCTGGGACAAAGCATGTCAGCCCTTGGTTATGCTGACAAAACGGTCTGTGGACTCCGATCACAGTTGTTTTGAAAGAGTTCTTTTAACCTGGATTGGTATGCTGTTTTACAGCATGGCTCCACAAATAATAGTATCAGCAAAGCTGAGCACAACTGCCCTGCCAGACAAAGTCAGAAATGAGAGGCTGAGTTTAAGGCCAGCACTGCAGCAGGAGCCCCAACCAGGGCCCCCCATGTCTTCAAACTGCCCCATCCACCACAGGAAAACAGCCTGGTGTTACAAATGGCCCAACAAGCACTAAAAAAGGCTCAGTGACAGATGGGACAATAGCATCATCAATAGGGCTTGGGACAGCACAGCCCAGCAGGTGCCCTCCACTGAGCTGTACACATTTTTGTCCCACTTGGACAACTGTGGCAGTTTGTAACATCTGCTGCTAGCAGGATGAGTTTTACCCCTCACCTTTAGATGACTGACAGCAGGACTTGATTTTGCTGCCACAGACAGGCTGGCTAGCAAGGATCTCATTAAATTCCTACCACATACATCCTATTTCTTTAGTCTCTCTGTTGCCTGTTGTGGAACATTTTGATGCTTCATCTCCAGAATTCCTGAAGAATGAACATCTTTGTGGTCACACCCTCAGCTACCACAACAAATCGCCCTGCAGATCAACTGTTCTGATGCAACTGTTCTGTTGCCTCCACCCTGCTTCAAAAATGTTGCATCTGTACATTGCCAGTGTGTCCTTCCATCTGACCCCCCAAACCCCATCTACATCGACCCACACCTTTCCATACAAAGCCCAGAGATGAAAGTTGCTAATCTTCACATCAAAGCAATGTATTAACTCATATGAAACGGGGTCCAGAACTGCAGTGCCTGAGTTGAGTGTTCCCCCGGTCCAAGTCACATTTTGCAGATGTGAATGGAAGTGTGACTGAATCACAGAACCACAGAATGGTTTGGGTTGGAAGAGACCTTAAAGATCATGTAGTTCCAACCTCCTTGCTATGGCTGCAGGGTCACCTTCCACTAGACCAGGATGCTCAAAGTCCCATCCAGCCTGGCCTTGAGACACAAAAAGCAAAGCAAAGCATCAGTCTGGTGCTGCTATATACAACAGACTGGATCAAGACTCAGGAATCAAACCCAAATCTTCAATCTAACAGCAGAGACAAAAAGCTGGGCAAAATGGCCCAAACATTTCTGTTCAGGGTACACCCTGCAGTGTACAAAAGCAGATTTTAGCTGTGCAAAGCTTTCAAAGACATTCATATGAAGATGTCCAAGTTCCTGTTATCTAGCACGAGAAATAAGTGAAATCAGAACTAGGCTGAGACACTCTAAGAATGAAACACAGCAGGGGAAGGGGACTGACCCAGCTGCTGACAAAGAGGTCAAAATACCCGTACACCCTACATTTGCTTATGCAGCTGAGAGAAACACTGAGGTTTGCACGGAACCAAACACAGGGAAGAAAGAAAGGTGAAAGGATCTGCACAGATCCTCATAGCTCAAGTGTCTTGTGGGAAGCAGAGGCTGCAAAGCCTTCTATAATCAGTAACTCACTACTCGAGGCTATCAGACTTGTAGACTGACAGAGCAGAGGCAGCATGTGAGCTTTCCTTGGCCATAGTATCTACCTCATCACAGACAACAAGGTGATATTTGAACTGCAAATCAGTTGGTAAGACAACACACAATGTTTGTAGAAAGGCTACAGCTAAATTCAGAATACTGAGTAAAATACTTTACTCTTCAGTTAGACCTGTTCCTAAGGGAAAGGAAAAACCTTCCTTTGCTATGACAGCGAAGCTTGTGTCATGTCCAAACCCAACCTCAGACATGCTGATTTAATCCAGAATGGCAGAAGACCTTCTGCTGCAGCTATTCACCCCTGCTCTCAACCAAATTCTGGTTTCTCTCTCTTGTTTACTATGCTTTCGTAAAAGATGAGATAAAGTGCTGCAAATAGGCTCGATGACTTCCGCTGTCGGTTCAGGGTGGGGCTCCCACCCGTAGGATTTGGTAAGAGACACAGAACCTGAACCACAGAGCAAGGCAGTTAGCACTCTCTTCCTCCCATCATCTTCACCCCACTTTCAAAAAGCATTTCTCACAGCATGGAGGAAAAAGGTATTAAAAAACTGGGTCACATGCACAGAAGGGGTTGTCATCTTGCCAGTGGGGCAGTGTCTAAGAACTGCTGCATGCTGCAGAAATATGAAAAGGGGCTGGAGAATACACAGCTGAGAGAAGAGAGATCTCCATCAGCATCCTTTTCTCCATTTGCAGCTCTGAGGAGCTTCTCATCCAGTACACAGACCTGATCATACTTGAGAATTCTTGCAGATACCATAGCCCAACATTGGTAAATGACCTTGGATTAAGCCTAAAATATGAGTATCGAGTTAAGGACAGGAAAAGAAGCCACAACTGCTAAATTTTGATTATTCAAATCCAAAAATACACAAACTCAGAAAATTAAAAATTAAGATGGACCTAAAAAAGTCAATCCAAATATATTTATGAAGGTAAGAAACACATCTCTGGCACTCAAACAAATGAAGCTTGCTCTTCAGTGACACCCTTCAATGAGAATGTCACTGTGACTGAAGAATTACGAGTGTTCCTAGACCCAAACAGAAGAAAGGCTCCTTTCCACGTTGCTACTGTTGCCAGCACTGCCAAAGCACGGCATTACAGACACGGTGCTGCAGCTTTTCAGAGTCTTCCCCACTGCCCAGCTATTCCAATCAACAGAAACATGGCACAGAACACAGCCAAATGAAGTTCCCGTTAGCTGGATTGTTTGGTGAGTCCCAGGCTGCTGTGGAAGCCAGAGCTGAGGTCCTGCCTCCCTGACACCCTGCCTCAGAGAGCCAGCCCTTCTCTTGGGTCAACATTCTGAACCTGCACAGCCTACTGGCTCATGCAGCTGTTTTTCCCAAAAAGAGCCACTTTCCAGCTACCTGCATTGGGCTTGCCCTGGCTGCTGAAGCACACAGGCAGGGGGAACTGTGGTACCCTGCCTCGGCTCGCCATGGAGACACTCACCAGCTGAGCTGCTTTCAGCTCACCAGAGCCCACTTTCAGCACGACTGTCAGTAACTCTAGTACAGCAGTATCTCTCTGATGATGCAGCTGAAGTTTAAGATTTTCATTAACTGTGTGAAAAGCCTGAGGTATAGGTTTGTCACAGTAAACATGAAATTATTGGCAGAAAGGACTAAGATATTTTCAAGGCCCAACATTGAGTTAATTTAAAATCTTACATATGTGAAATTTCTCACAAGGTTCATCCTCTGTAGGAGCAAAATGGAAATTGTCACCCATGGTAACAGTTATCAGATCTGTGGGTGACTATGGCTACGGCTTTGTGTCAAAAAACATTTACAGCAAATACAACTAAGGTATAATCTGCTCCATCCACCACCATTAACTCTTGGCATTCAAAAGACATTACCTAAATCTTGAAATGAAAAATAAAAAAAGGCAAAGCTTCATTACAATCAGGATTATACCACCTCCAAACTGAAGAAGAAAAGGGAGACAAGGAACTTCTACCAGGAACCCTTTGATCCATGCATTCGTGGACCAGATTTCATGCCTGTTTCTTGCATGGAAAATCGGCCTTTGCAAACTCCTCTGATAACTTTCCAGAGTGCCATGGGTGGGAAAGGTATGGAGTCACAAAAAGGAGAGACCATTCCCAGACAACAAGCAAGAATGAAGCTAAGACAACTGTGGGAACACGAAGGGAAGAAACTCATATTGCATATCAGACTTTACTCCCCTGAATTATTATGTTTCTCTTCCAACTTTTTCTCTTGCAATTCTTTTATCATGGCAGGGATCAAGGACCAAACACAGCCTATCAAACACCTGAGCATGGTTCTTCCTTCTACAGCTTCAGAAAGGACAAACAGCACATTTCCACCTTAACACAATGAACTCTATTGCTCAGTCATGTCTTATTAATCACAGATCATATAAACACATGGAAAACACACACAGTCAGATATCTAAAAATACAAACAAAGCAGATGCAGTTATTAGGCCTCTGACAATGAGACTCTCTACTTAAATGTACAGATTCCTTCAACACATAAAGCCTGAAGGCTTTGAAATTTTGCTTCAAGAAAAAAGATCAAATTCAAATAACCAGCAAATAATTCCTGGGACACAAGTTATAGGTATATGATCAAATTAAAATAAAACCAGTTACAGACTTCTGTGCAACACGCCAGAAACAGAAAAAATGTAGAGGACAGCTGCAAGTGTCCTCTACATTTTTTTTTTTTATTTTACAATACTTGCTTAGTGTTCCAGTCTTACTCTCAGAGCATGACACTAAGTATATTAAAAGTCTAGCTGCAGCTTCTGTACTTGAGGTGCTGTGCTATACGCTACGAACCAGAAAATAGCAAGGATTCAGAGGTTTATGGAGTATTAAAATAAGTTATCATTTTTAGATCTTAAAAGACTTTACAGGTTTGTACATTTTATTAAACAAGTCTGGGAGTAACAGTAGTTACAGTCCACATACATGTTTTTAACTCCTTGTCCTAAATGAAATTACAGTTCCAGCTTAAAAGCCTGAAAGTGAAGCAGTTGCCAATGTGCAGAACAGCAGACGTAAGATGTCAGGGAAGTGTAAATTTGAATTTTTTCTTCGTTACTCTAAATAGATTCCATAAAACTATAGGAATGTCACTACAAAGATCTGGTATGTACAGTGGTGTGAGAATGACGGGGACACATTACGTAGCAGGAAGAGCTATTTCAGGGTGCTAAAGCAATGGGTTTAGCTGCAGCTCAAACAGAACACGCTACAACCTTGAAATGTCGGCTCTCTAGCCACATTGCAACGGTTCTGAGTCAGTAAAACTCCGTGCAGGCACAGCAGTTCATCTATCCCGGCCCTTAGGTGGAAGACAAAATATGGCTGAGGCTTGAAGAACTGCCCCTGAAGTCACCAGCATGATGGCAGAGCAGCTCGTGTCATGAACAATACTGCACCTGTAGGTAATCGTCACGTTCCAAGGAGAGCTTGCTGCCTCTCCTTTCTCTGACAAACATAGAAAGATGCTCCTACCTCCCAATTAACAGTTAAACAATTTATACAACTGGTTTTTTCTTTTGTTTTGTTTCTGACATTTAATATGTTCTACTGTAGCTATTGTATGTAACAGGAACCAAAGGTTGATTATATCCTCAACTGACAGGTCTCCTTCAATTAGCACACATATACTAAATTGACAAGATTCATAATAAGAAATAAGAATAACTACGAAAACATGAACATAAATATTAATTATAGAGCCATGCAATAAAGCTAGAAGTGCATAATTTTCAAGTATTATAAAACTTTTTTTTTTTTAACTGAGAAGTGATTAGACTATCAGGTAAAGGCTAACACAGAAATAGCATTTTTAGCTACCCTACACAAACACAAGTGTGGATGTATGGCCAAATCTTGGGGTTGAGATGTTGAAGTCTAGAGACATGACTTAACCTTAGAAACTCACAGGTGGCAAGCACTTCGGTTCCTGAATTCAGTACCTCAAAGATCCTTGGGTTTTTGTGATGGTGGCTGTGCTGGATGCAGAAGACCAGCTACTACAAGCTTTGTCTAGATGATGATCACCACTGGTATGCCAAAGCATAACCTGTGTTCTGTACCCTTAAGTCACTAACTGTCCCCAGTAAACAGCAATTCCTTTAGAATTCATTTTAAGTAATGTCTCACAGACTCCCAAGAAAGTAAATACTGCGTTTTAGTTTAATAACAAATACTACGTTTTATCCACTAACCTTAGGCTAGAAAAAAATGCAGCTAGTGATATGAGAGGCCTAATGAGATGATAATCATGAGACTGCCTGCTGTATCACAATAATTTCTAATTGTGTGACATGTTGCAATTGAACCACGGCACATTCCCCTCATGGAGTCTGAGGATAAAATACACTCGTACTCTGAAATAAGCTCGAGCATCCGGCAGGCTGCACATCCAAGCAAAAACTGCATCAGAATGTGGTAGCACAGACCTAGAGCACAGAAACACCTCAGCACCTGCAAAAGCAATGCTATTGGAATCTCCATGCACAAATTCCATCCTCTTTGGATCTACATAGAGTCATGTGTTCTGCATCCCGGAACACAAACATACAGAGGAGTTGGATGTGGGCACAAAAACTGGCAAGCATCAGATACACTGAAGTGAAAAAGAAGCTCCTGGAAATTCTCAGCCTGTACAGCAGCCACCCTCCTAGCTTTCAGTGCTCACAATGCCCTTTTCAAAGGATGCCTGTGACATTTTTCAGAGACTCACAAAGCACGACTACAGAGCAACACAAGGCACATTCCCAGAAATTATCTACTTCTGCTTCGCCTGCTTAGATAGAAGTGATGGTCAAAACAGCTTTCCTGCAGGATTGTGCCACATGACAACCTTGCATTCTTGCCTGTGTTTTGTGTTTGCAGCCAGAAGCCAAAGATTACAATCCTGATGGATAAAACAAAGGGCATGTGAAGCTTTAAATCTTGCAAAAGAGAAAAAGAGCCACATGTTTTGCATAACAGAGTATTGCTACATTTGCAAAATGTCTTTCCCCTAAAGAGTTTTGCTGTTTTAGTTGAAGATACTTTCCACATAACTTTCTACTCAGATGTGCACTAGCTACTGTTTTAAATATTCTCTTCAAGGGTGAAAAATGGGGTGTTTAATAGTCGCCAAAAAAACCTTACAATAGCTGTAACCTTTAAATTTGACACTAAAAAATGACAGCATCTGACTGTTCTTCTACAGCACAAGAGTTCAAAGAGTTGAACACAGACAGCAGATTTTGTTTTACTTGCATTTTGTGAGGACAAGAAGATGAAAATCATCTCTGCATAGCTACAAAAAAATGCAAATAGCAAAATGGCTTTTCTATTTGCACTGTTAGAAAATAGGCCAAAACCTGAATAAATAGAAAAACTCAGCTCTCCTTTTTTCAAGATACAGTCATTCTACCTCAGATCACAGGTATGTCAGCTGCAGGTGAAGACTTGCTTCCCACATTTTTTTCTAAGGGCAATTGAGAATTTTAATCTTCAACTAATGAATCCTGCTACTAGTAAAAGGTTACACAAAGTGGTAACAGAAAGCAAGAAGAATTAATGACGCATAAAACCCAATTACTTTGAATCCTCTTTCACTGCCTATAAATGCTTTCTTACTACAATACACTAATCCTTCAGTGGAGCAAAGTCCTACTGTAGGTGGCTGGTGGGTAGGGAAGGTTATTTAAGTGAGATTAAGTGTACTTGGTAAAAAAATGTTGAAACATTTGCTTTTCCACTCTATCATATAAACAAAATTCCACATGGGACAAAGTAAGCAATTCCCAGTTCTGTTATGAACAAGCACAGCAGGAGTAGCATGACTCTCACTCTCACTTAAAGGTGACACAAATGTGTCATCTCCCACTCCTCATATTTCCAGTGTCAAAAAACCTCGTGTTGATGAAAGCCTGAAATGAAATTTCTCTTTCAGGGCACCAGTTTGCAGAATAAATCTTATGTGGGGTTTAGATTCAGTCAGGAGAACCGAAGGTACCAATGGGAGTTTGCACACTACATAGCTTGTAATGTAAAACAAAACCTTTCACTTCTCCCACACTTGGCTCATGGATTTTTCCATGGCTGTTTGCCTCAAGATATACAGGAACTGATCTGTATCACAGGCTAATCTAAACGAACATGTAGGAAAGCACAGTAAGACCAAAACAGAAACAAAGTCGATGCTGAGGAAGTGACATCCACACTCTGGATATGAAGGTGAATTGGAGGTGTGGTGCCAGACAAGCTGTAGTCTGGTGCCATGGGCTGGATGCATATTAGCTCTAGGCAGAATATTTTCCACTTTACCTTCATTCCAATTTAATCCAGCTCTCAAACTTCATTTTATGGTGCAAAGCAAGGTACAGTAGGCAGTTGCAATCAGGAACTTCATTTCAAAAGCACATTCCTGTAATGCAGATAGAACTGCAGCCATCACGGCTCTCTCAAGAGTGTTAAGACTTTCCAGATGGAAAATAAAGGAAAGAAAAGAAGCCAACTAGCATTTGACATGGAAAGAGCAATCCAGCTCTTTTAGTTCAGCACCAAACCATCCTCTGGATTCCAACTTTTATACTTTTGCTGAATCATCATAAAGGACTGTGTGGGGCTTGGTTCCTGGCTAACAAACCCAAGAGGGACACATGAGTCCAGCATAGCCATGTTCAGTAGCAGATGACAGCAGGACAAGATTAAGTACTTAAACATTTTCACAGACAAGAGGTATAGGCCAGAGAGAAGAAAGAATACAGGATACTTGCACATTCCTAGCAGTAGTAAAAATGTGTATCCAGGAACTCCTGAAAGTAGAAGTAAAGCTGTTGTGGCTCTGAGATGCCTTCTGGAGGAACACGGTCCCTAGTCATCCTCTGTACTTCTCAGGTCAAAAATGGGACTTTTGTTTTAAGTATCACAATTTATCTCACATCTGATCTTCTCCTCAAAAATGGCCCAGGCAAATTATGTTTTAAACATTTCCCTACGTTCAGTTATTTCCAGTTGGCAGGTATGGGTAAATGATACCATTATCTGTGAGGAACTAATTTCAAATCCTGTTTAGAACAGATGTGTTAAAGTGGGTTTTCTCCATTGCAGAAAGGACCTTTTCATGTGTTGCCAGTATTTTCACGATATTACACTGAGTGTTTTTCTTTGGTCTGTCACAAAACTCACATGTAGGAGATATAAACGAAGCAATGAAGGGCACAAATCTGCAAAGACTAGTAATTTAGGCTATGTTTTAAACAAATTTAAGACTCACTAATTATTCTGGATGCCTTACTTGAATTACTTGCAAGGGCCTCATTTTCAAAAGGCCTGTAAAACAGACCCCTCTCAGGAATCACAAGTTTGGCCAGCCACACTTTGAAGAAAGCCAGTACTGAACATGAGTTAATAAAGTATTTGCATACATATCCACCTAAAGCAGGAGACCACAAAGAAGTCAGGAACATTTTCTTCTGAGAAGCATTAGTAAAAAGGCCCAGTCACTGGGACACTAGTCTTTCATCCAAAAGCAGGTAAGTGTATTCTGTAGAAGCTTGTATACAAGCTCCCCAGGTTAAAAAATAGACAACAGACAGGATATATCCAGACAGGATAATCTTTTCTTTTTGCTATGGTAACATAATTTTAAGCAGGGGTCCCAGAAACCTCTTGAGAACATTACTGACATCCAGCAAGCCACTTCAGCTGACAGAGTGCTGCTGACAGCTTTTCTTCACTCAGAGCAGGAGCTGACAGTCTAACCTTCAGCCCTCAGCAAAGTCTAAGTCACACCACTGTGTCATATTACAGCATGCACCCCAGAAACAGAAGAAGTGAGAAAATCCTCATTACTACACCATCTTCCAATTAAAGCTTCTGAAACAGGGAAGCAGGAAAGCTTTTGACAGAAGAAGAAACACATACCTGATCCACTGCCTTTTATTACAGCTGTTGTGTGAAACTGAGAGGACCTCAAAAATAAAACATTTGCTGTGTGGTCTTGCTTCAAATTGTTACCTATAAGTCATCTAGTTCAGAGGTACCAAAGCATGACAAAACTATTTGTCAGATACCTTTTTTGCACTTTTGGGGGAAGGAGGAGAACAAAACAGAAAAATACCTTCTCCAACGCTAATCTGACAGTGAAAGCTTGGCTTTAGGGTAGATCCTCTCTGTTTACCCAGAAAAGTAAACGTTCTCTACCTCCACAGATTTTGCCTTCCCCTGCAAGAAGGGCAATGGCTGATGCCCACAGGGCTCTTCCTAGCTGTTTTCTAGCTACAAACATAAAAGAGAGCCCCTTGCTGGCTAACATCTTATACACACTGCCTGGTTTTGGTCGGTTTATGGAATATGTACACACAAAGTTAAAAGTGCCTCAGAGGTCTGGGGAGCTGACACACTGTAAGAACAGAAAATGCAGAGGCAGGAAGCCTGTTAGAAGAGTGATTACCAGCAGGAGTCAAGGCAATTCTAACATAGCATGGTCTCCAGAAGACTGTGCACCGTGAAGAAATGCAAGCCAAGTTTTGCAGTACAGTTGCACTTGCAGCCATTACCCTCTTCCTCAGTATCGGAGGTGGCACCAACACTTCAGAAGGACCAGGCTGGTCCCCAGGGTGGGGCTCTTACATAGGATGTTTTCCATGCAGAAGCAGAGAACCCGATCTTTCGAATCATATGGGAAACCACTCTCTACCAAAAAACATGCATAAAAACACCAGGGCAAAGAACTGAAGTGGTACTTACGCGGCATGATCCCTTGGCTCACCAGCTCCTCCCGCGTGCGTCGCTGCTGGAGCTTCAACTGCAGCACTGCACGACAGCAGAGAGAGGGGAGAGAAGGAAATCCATCAGTGCAAGAAACAACTGAAGAGACATTTTCAAATGCATCTTGTTTTCTTCTTTGGATGCCAAGGCACTGGTGAGCAGCAGAAGGAAAAGACCCCCCCTCCCACCCTGCTGCCCTGCCCTGCTGCAATTGCAGAAGTGGCCCCCAGCAGTCAGGTTTCCGTAGGCTTCTGCAGCCAGGGGGAGAGGAAGTTGCGCAGGGTCTTGGCAGGGTGATAAAAATCCACAAAGCCAGGCCTGTTTCTCAGTTCTTTCTAGAGCACCAACTGCTTTCCAAACCATTAATACTAAAAAACAAACAAAGAGAAACACCAGCTGACAGTCCTCCAATAAACACAGAGTGACACCCCAGCTGCTAATGACTCCTGAAAACTCTAATTACTATGTGCAGATTAAACGATATGTCAAAATTGTTGGTCGTTACTCTAAATTACAAGGCTGATTTCCTTCCTCAGCTCAGAAATTCACCTTCAGAAACATCTTGTGAAAGTGAAATACCACGGGTATGTCTAGAGGTGTCCTTCCACTGCAAAAGGAATCCCCTTATCACTAGAATTTTTCCTATTTATTTTAGCATATTCAACATATTCATGACCTGTGTGAAATGCAATTAGCTGGCTTTTTTTCTAGTGCAAATCCCTGGAATAGTCATAATTTCAACATTTAGATTATAACAGCAGTTTCCCTTTAATCTATACAATCAAAGCGAATTCTAGATTTTTTCAAATTCTAGATTTTTCTTACAGTCAAAGACAGCTTCCATATGAAAGTGACCTTTCGAAATTGAGGAAAAAATTCACATGAATGTGTAGACACACACCTGACTCAAATTAGGATAACCTGAGTATCACTGAATCCCATTTGCAATCAAGCCCAAACTCCTAAGTATACTCCACATATTATAAAATGAATGGCAAGGCATCTCATCTCCCCGGTCTTAATTTGAATTTCTCTGTCAAGCTAATGCCTTTTGTATAGTCCACATAATGAAAGTCCACACAAATGCAGTGGAACCACTACAGAGCAAAACTGCTCTACAGTCTAATAATGCAATCCTATTATAACCCTTACGCCACCTTTCTTAAATACTTTGCTTGTCCAGTACATTAACTCCATACATTATATCCAAATTTGTACTGCACAATCCCTAAAGCAGAGATCAAAAAATTTAAGAAGATGCCACTTTGTCTACTTACAGACATCATCACATTTTACCTGTTTCTTTCAACCTATGCAGTTTGCATTTGACTAAGATACATCTTCCAATAAGGGTTCTGGTCTTCACATGTATAAAAAAAGAGATCCATCTCTTCCTTCCTATGGTTGTTTCCATAGCACCTAATCACCCTAACGCACACTTAATTTTCTTCTTGGATTTGTCTTGGCATCCATTGACTCTTGATGTCCCTTTCTTTGAAACTGTTTATGACACCGAGAAAAGTACCTCCTACCTATGGACGTACCTCTGTGCACAGTGTGCAAACAACTCACCTCTCTTCTGTTTCTTAAGACAAATTATGACTTCTTACTATATGGATCCTGGGCAGGAAACTACTTTCTTTTAGTATATGGAAGTGAGAGAGGGGAGGAGGATGTACAGAGCACCATGGTAATTCTGTGTGGGATCAGCCAAGAGCCAGAAGAAGGAGGAGTGAACACAGAGGGGAAGGAACAGGCCCTTCGTTTGGCTGTGAAACTGCAAACAGAAGTGGTAGGTCCAGACTCTTCCTCCCACCCAGCATGAGATCGCACTCCTACTTCTGGGCTAGCGTGAGGGCCAACACAGCTCACAGCCAGCCTGCTCACAGAGCTTCTCA
Source organism: Corvus brachyrhynchos (assembly GCF_000691975.1). NCBI lineage: Eukaryota > Metazoa > Chordata > Aves > Passeriformes > Corvidae > Corvus > Corvus brachyrhynchos. The sequence goes on from NW_008238664.1 coordinate 5,557,822, forward strand.
CTTGCTGGATTGCTTCTGAGGTTATCAAACCCCAAATCTACAGAAGCACTTGATCTAACTAACACCTTGCTGAGACAGTGTCAAATTTCTCACTCCCCCCATCCCCTCTCATGTCCCCCTGACTGGTGGCTGGACTCACTGACACGACAGTGACCGCAGCCCAGTCAAAACAGGCACCAGTTTTTGTGTTGGTAAGTTGAAGAGGATGACCACATAGCCAGGAGTTGTAGTGGAACAAGTAGGACACCAGGTATTCGCCAGCACTGAAGGCGGGAGTTAGACTTCATCCTTCCAACAGCACACTGCCACTACGTGATTTCTGCCCATTTAACTCCCACTGCATGGCATTACTTCTACTACTGAGCTGTTTAGGGACTCATAGCCATACCCTAAATTAGCACATGTTACTAAATGTATACAGACAAGGCACAGACCTACAGCATCAGGTCCACCTCCCCAGCTTTAAGTGTACATAATCTTACTATTACTCACGTTTTCCTATTTACACATCTAGTAACGTGTGTTAGCCCTTTCTGCCACTTACTTGCTACGACCATCTACCTTCCCTCACATTTCTAACTACGCCTACTTTTTACCTTTCACCTCCCAGTCAGGGATTTTCAGCAAAAAACTCCCCCACACAGGTGTGGCTGGCATTTTTTGCTCCTGGGTGCACACCTGTATTGTCATCTGTATTACTGCGCATTTTGCTCCACTGTCTCAGTTGGCTTAAATGATCTAAACCCTTTTTTAATGTCATTATTTATTCCTCCACTAGTATTTGTTCTGTCCACACTGTTACAATCTCTTGCATGTGTTTCCAGACTCTACCAGGCTGATCTCAGCCAGAAATGCTTTTCTGCTTTCTATGATTACAACCAGTTCTTAATCCAATTAAGCACTACTTCATTAAATTCAAATATACCTCTTAAAACCAAAATACACCACACTACTAAGTTAGAGATGTTATGAAAATCTGTTGCACCCAGACAAAACTCCTAGCAACCAAATTTCACTAATCCAAATGACAAAATCACATTTGATTGGACCTGTTTTCACAAACCAAAAAGCTGATCAGCGTGATTATACTGCTATTCTTACACCACCTAAATTCTTGATCAAATTTTCCATAGTTTTTTTTCCTGGAAGTGATAGCAGATGAGCCTTTTTTACTCACTTTACATCACCCGTGATGCAAAATGTTATTGGTCTTTCGCTCTTCTGAAGTCTCCCTGCTGTTCCCAGAATTATTAGAAATGAATCTCAGACTGCTAGAGACTTCATCAAATGACTTTAAATTCTCCTGCTAACTGCAGCCTCCCTTATGAATTTTCTAAATATATCTTATTTCTTTATTAGTTACAATCTACTACCCGTTTTCTCTCCCCATTATATGCACCTTTTATTTTTAAACCCTATGTCCCTTGACAGAAAGAAACTGTCAAGAGGACTTAAACTGGAGAATAGAAAAAAAGTCATTTTCAAGACCCTTTTTATAAGACTAAGTAGTTCCCGGGATTTATGAATGTATATAAATACGTATTAAGCACGAGTTATAATTGCCATAAAGTACTTTTTTTTTCCCAATACAGCTTATTTTTGTGGCAGGGAAGAAGGCAAAAAGGATTATTTCAGTTCACTCCTGAATACATTTTGGCTTAACTAAGTACTTGGAGTTCCCAATGCCATTTCATATATTTAGGAGATCACCTGTTTACATGTACAAGTGTGTGAATCCTATATATAGATTAACAGATGTCCCAAGCACCAATCCAAGGCTGTTGCACATGGAGCTCAGCCAAAGGTCTAGAATGACCAGAGAAATTCAAAGCTACTCTAAGACAAACTGAAGTGTAAGTCTTTCAATCACTAATGGACAATCTTCTGTTTCCTTTAGCCCTGTACTTAACCTGTAAATTAATTTTCAAGTTAAGAATAAATCAGGTCATATAAAAGGCAGTGCATAACTACTGGCTAGAAAATAAGTTCCAAACTGGTACCCTTCTACTATCTGCAATATTCTGTGGGATTTGTATGCTTGTCAGATTTTCCCACTCAAAACTGGACATAATTTATTTACTTCACAAGTATGAAACGTTCCCAATTAAATTTTGAACAATGTTTTTATATCCCAAATGGACTGTTCCAAGGATCAGTAAAACATTCCAGAGAAATCTGGGAGCTAGGAGAGAGGACCACTGCAGTTTAAGAGGAGTAGAGAAGAACTGCGGTGCTGGGAGATGTATTAAATGACAAATAATATTGTGATACAGCTACTGTCACCAGAGTTAGTAAAATACAGCATGTCATGATTATTTTTTGTTCATCTTAACATAAAACTTTCTCAACAGCCACAGGCATATTCCAGGACCAGCTACTCACAGCTGGTGGCAGCTCAGATTCAACAGCACATAAATAATATACAGAGCCTGCACCCATAAGCACTTTCAGGACAGCTACAACTCTGGTGGTAGTGCAGGGGTGCATTAGTAGTAAGCAGAAGCAAGAACAAATATCTATGATGAGCTAAGTTGTTTTTTGCAGATCATCACCTAAATCTGCAGCAGCATGCCTGCCCTTAGACATAGATGTTTGAAAGCCCTTCTATTTCTAAACCACACTGCATTTAGTAATGTGACTAGAACTACTGCAGAAACTAGACTGCAGATTCTGCATCTCAGCATTTCAACAGAGAAAAATAAAATTAAGATCTCTTTTCAGAAACTGTCTCACATACCAGGATAGGTTTGAGACAATAAACTTAAAAAATATTCTGCATTTCCTGTTTTTTGAAAACTAGAAAGAAGAAGCACAGGGCTGTGAACTGCAAGCTTGTGGTGAGACCTTGTGCATGTTATACTCAATACAGACTTACTGCCAAAGGGAGTCTGTGCTCACATTTCACCCAACCAAGGTAACGATTAAGCACAGCCATATGGTGGATTACAACTGGGACAGCATGAGCAGCAGTGCAGAGCAGGAAGGAAGGAAGGCTGCTAAAGCCAAATGAAACTCTATAGAGGGACTGAGGGAGGCAGAACTCTGTGGAATTCGGGCTGGGATACCCATGCAAAATGGGAGAGTGCAAGACATAAACTGCATATTAATAAGAAAGGCTGTATGCTCACAGACGTGATTTATCAATTTTGTAAATTCAGTGAAAGCAGTCTGCCTGATAGAAGAATTTATCCTTGCAGCCCAATCAATAAACCATGTGATCAGAATGAGAAACTACTGAAGAACAAGTGAAATTAGCCTAACTTCATTATCTAAGCTGAGGAAAGTGCAAGCGTAAGTAAAAGCAGTAAAAAGCAATTTAATGCTCATAAGGGCTCACAGTCATTTATTTGTAAATTGTTCAGCACCTCTGCAGAGCCCATTTTGAAAGCACTGAGCAGCTACAGCACCCTGTTAATTCACAAGAAAGCACTAATACAGCACAAGCTGGGATGGGAACTTGCCAGTTAGTTGAACACCTCTGCCTTTCTGTAGTGACAAAGGTATTTCAGGAGAATTTTCACTGGCCTAGCACTGAGCAGGTCTGACTAGGTTTACTTTGTGAGGGTCAGAGACCATGGACTAAGGAGATGTGGCACATGGCCACCATTTGCAGCCCACACATACGTTCCAATTTTTCAGTCCAGTGTGTTTAACACCGTATGTAATGGCCTGCATGCAACCAACTTAATTATAATATGCAACAATAAAAGACAACTTTGATGACATGGGGTATTTGCTGAACAAAATTGGCACAGCTGGTTGTGCAGAACTGGGGCCTCTAACTCAAATATCACAGTGCCATGTAACTACTGCTTTGAAGGATGAAGCCACCTTTCCACTTACCACTCGGCCAGCAGCCCTTCTAATTACACTAAGAAGAGAATATTTTTCCTACTTTCTGATTAAATAGTCACATTTGACCAGAAGCAAATGCCAAATTCAGCTTTTGAATATGCAGCACACCAGCTGTTGTTTTCTGTGGAAGCTACAGCCTACTGAATTCAGTCCCTTGGAGAGGTGGTAAGAACACAAAAAATGGTCTCACACCAAAAAATGGTCTCTGAGCATTTTTCAGCTGTGCCAGCTTACAAAACAAATGTTGACTTGCATTAGATTTTTCATGCCTCAACAGGAAGCCAGATTAGATTCACCAGCAAGGGCAGCATCTGTAAAACTCCAGTTGCAACACCTTTCTGTACAAAAGCAGCAAAGGGCTGTTAGTGTACCGAAGTACTTGTAGCATCCACAAGAAACTAAAAGAAAAAATCAGCTGTGATAGTTTATGATCAGTGAGTGAGTATACAATGGTCAAAATTAATTCTCAATAACTTAAATTGCTGAGGAGGATTGCTTTTTCTGTTTTAGAGCTGCATTTTTCTGGTGCTGTTGACCACACACCCCGCACTACACAGAATGTGCTAGAATGGGCGTTACCAACAAAGAAAAGCTAACTTTTTGGGCCTTTTTTAAAGGCAATTTTCTGAGCCTAACAGCATTTTAATCCACTAACTGCTGATGGAGAATACATGCTGGCTTTGCATTTAAGCAGACTGTGCAGTTAACAGAGAAGCATTTAAGTGAAGCAGACTGTAAATGACACCCAAACTGCAGGGATTATATGACAGTTTGCTACCCTGGGAAGCGGATGCCAAAAATTTGTGTCCCTCTGTGGCGTGAAGGAGAAGCAGCACATATACTGTTGATCCTCACAATTTGCAAGCATCCACTGTTGTTGGGAGCAGCAGCCATACGGTTCTGTTCATTTCAATGCATTTTAAAGAATAGCTCGAAGCAAGCCTGCACAAAGGGAGAGTTAAGCAGAAGTTTATTTCTTTACTATTTGAGACTATCTCACATTCCACTACCTCTTTTCTCTACTGAAGCAACAACAACGGCTGCTATTAAAGTGCAGGCAGCTTCCTCTGCCCTTCCTTAGCAACCATGCTGTGGAGAAAATGGAGTTTGGGAGGGTAAAGCATAGAAAGAAAATTTGGTTTGGTCTGTTCAACTGTTGCAAGAACCTTTCACACTAGAGGCAAAAGCCACTTATTTATATTCATGCTGTGGTTTTCCCCCTGTGGGAAGTAGGATTGGGACCACTCTCCATACACCCAAAGAGGAGTTCTGTGAAGCATATCCTGAACAGGAAACAAAACTGGGATCAGGAGCAGCTCCCTGTTGCAGGTTCTGAGAGCGATAAAAGCGGTTTTCTTTGCAGCCCTGCAGAAATCAGCACGTCCTGCTGCAACATGCTGAGATGGAAAGGTGTCTCGTACCAGTCCAGGGAATACTGACAACTCCTTACCCAGCTGTGCTTGTCCAAAAGAGATGATTCTGGGAACAAAGCCAAAGAGGAGGTTTAATCAAAAAAGCCACACAGCTGCATCAAAGGCACTTCTTGTATAGAGGACTTGAAACTTTTTTCATAACCACCTCTTATTTCTTATCCTCTTAGGAAGCTTATGAAAGCATTAAACATTTGTACAGATGTGAACAGGAGTATGATTCTGCCTGATGTAGACCTAAACCTTCTATCAAGTGATTCTTAAAAAACAGAACAGGCGCTTCACCTCCAAAGCAATAACTTTCAAAATATTTCACAGTGTATGTGCTAGCAATAATCCAAGGATGCAGTGTGGGTCATATCACACTGGAATTGGTTTTTTCCATCCAGCACTTCTAAAAGCCTTCAGGCTCTCAAATGCCCAGAAGCTTTTAAAAGCAGCTGAAAAGTACAGAAAAAGGAGTGACTGGTCAATTAAGAACACAAAAAGACAAGGAAATGAGAAAATTAACTGACTCTCACTCTCAGAAGAAGAAGGGCTTGTTTCTTGATAAAATCACACTCTTCAAAGGTTCTAATGCTCAAAATATTCTTGGGTCATATAAAATCATTGACATGGCATGCAGCTTACACATGCCTGTTGATTGCCTATATGAATGTGTTCCAGAAGACTAGTTTTGGCTAGAAACAAAAAAAAAAAAAAAAAACCAACAGGTTCAGGGCAATAGCCCTTTACTGTTGGGAGATGCCACAGGAAGAGAAATATGAAATAGGAAAAATTTAAAAAGATGTTTTCAAAGGATGATGGAATACTGTATTATCTTTTAATGAGTCAATGTCATGAGGCATTAAGTAGTTCTCTTAGTGGAGACAGACAAATATAGATTCTTTGATACAGTTAATTTAGCAGAATCATAAGTCCCAACCTACAGAATTCCCCAAAGAATATGAAAACAGAAGTACACAGTCAAAAGTAAAAGGATCTATTTCCATCCTCATATTACCACAAGGTAGCTAGCTCACACAGAGCACAGAACAACAAGCTACCTCAGCAGGTCATTTTTGACGCTTAATATCAAATTTGATAAATGCAGAAATCGCATTAATGTTAATTAAAAACCATATTTAGAAGATAAAACCAGCATTTACAGCAATTTTAGTTTTGTTAGGACACGGTGCTATAAAACAAACAAAACCAGTAGCTCCTTCCAAGTACCAAGACATAATATGATCTAAGCTCCAGACAGGACAGAACAGTTACTCCTGTTAGTGGTTCTCCAAGGCTCAAGTCAGCATTGGCTTTGGTGGTAAAATGTGCAGATCCCAGAGAAAGAGCCAGTTCACAGCCTTAGAAGTTTACTTCTTTACTTCTGAGATTCAGTCTCAATACTGCACACATTGAACATGCTTATTTCACAGGAGCTACTCATGTATATGACTCCAAATAAATGCAAACTTGATTATTACCATGAAAGTTATGCTGAACTTTGGAGGGTTCTTTTCATATATATTTATAATTAAGACTAGCAGTTGCTGTGCATTTTACAGCATTTACCTTTACCTTCTTCCTTCATAACTTAACTTCTGCCATTTCCATTAAACATGTAAGATTTAGGGGGACTTAATGCCATTTTATTCACTGCTACTTTTTAATGCAAAGCCAATCTTGTCTTATTGGATACTAAAACTTTAAAATCAGATATGTTTGTTACTATTAGTACATAAGTGTTTCTACCGAACACATAAAAGCTCAGTCTTAACCATAAAGTTTTGGTACACCTATAATCCATCTCAGCACTTGCTGAAACTGTTACAGCTTTAAGAAATTAACCTGAAATACACGTAACATGGTATATTTAGTAAGATATGCAACATGTAAAAAGGCACAACAAGCTAGTCAGTAGGAAAAGTTGGTTTGCTTTCTGTGCAGGGTACTGATTCCTATAAAATCATTTTGTCTCAGTAGTGCTGGTTAGGTGAAAACTAAGCATGTGAGTAGCTAGGCACATATCCATATCTATGGAATCTGGCTACCATGCATGATCCAACAAGATGACCTGTAACAAAATACCTAGGCAGAAAGGTCTACCTAAAATTGACCCCACTAGTATCATAGTACAGTAAATATTAACTGTAATCAGCACTTGTTGATGCCATCTATATATCCATTGTTACTATTTATAGCTGGAAGAGAAGTCTTGAGGAGGGAAAAACAGAGAGAATTTCCCAACTCCCTGTGTAAACTTGAGTCACAGTCTATAGTGATTTGTATTTTTCCATGAAAAAATGAATAAGGAGGAACCAACATTGCCCTTAACCAGCTTGCAAAGAAGACCCTAGAAAGAAATTCTCGCCCATAATTTAATATGACATGGCAGATGGGGACAAATGAAGAAAGAAGAAGGAATAGGTAGATATATCCTGGCAATTAGATCTACAGCTGTCTACTAAGGTGACAGTACAAAAGGCAAGCTACACAAGGGAAACACAAGTTCAAACTCTTCATTTTTTTTCTTGCAAAGATAGAGGTATCTCTGCCTATAAGAAGAAAGAGTTTCAACCAGCTCATTTTCCATAAAGATGATACATGGGAGTTTTTCTGAAAAACTATACAGAAAGAAAAAACCAAACATTTTGAGGTATGTCAGAATCTGAACAATTTTTTATTGTATTTAAAATTCTGAGTTCGAGGGATGCATTTTTGTGGGTTTCTAACAAGCAGAAAGAAAATCAAGCACTGAGACAATGCCGAGACACATCCATAAACACACATGATTGATTAGATATGTTTATAACACTAAAATTGATGAGGAAATCTTTCTATGCTTCTTGCAGCAAGTGAGACATGGTTGAATATTTTTCCTTCATAGGTCACCTCCCATACTTCAATTTCTGCTACAGCAGAGTGCTCCAGTGCACAAACAGCCTCATAGATCAAGGTCACAAACTTCCTCAAACATTTCTGAGAGACTGGTTTTGGCCCAGTGACTCAGCCTTCCTTCTGCCACAGGGCACCCTCTACAGATAGAGGTTAAAAGTCCCCCTCACAGGAATCATCTAATGGTCAAAACACCACAGAACTTCTGTGGCAACAGCTGGGACACCTCGACATATGAGCTGTGTTTTGGGGTTTTCCACTAAAACATGGAATAATTCTATATTTCCAAGACCATTTCGGATTTAAAACCACCTAAAGATCTTTGGTTTACTGAAACCAAATGCAAATGAGAGCAAATGTGTTTTTCCACAAGTAGTAAAAAAAATTACTTAGAAGTATGCAAATTTAAATACAAAACCAGCAGTTCTTTAGAAGAAATAATTAACTAGTTATATAGGGAACTCAGAAAGCTGGGCCTTATAATTTTAAATTAGCTAGCTTGAGTATCTCCCAGTTTCAGCCAGTTCATTGTGCTGACAGTTATTTCATGGGACATGAAACAACAGTGGTTTTGTCCAAGGTGCATATTACATGCAAAACGAAGACTCAGAGCATTCCCTATCTAGTTAGCATTCCTCTTACCAGCTTCTCTCCAAGCCCCAGCACTCTCTCTTAGCAAGAATTTCAGGTGGATACTACAAGGAATTACCATATTTCTTTAATGCATGGTAGTCAAAAACATCTTTGCTGTTTTCTCTGCAAAGAACACAGGCCACAGTCATGGCATCTGAGGCTCAAATAAAGATCCTGGCCTCCGTATTCCAACAGTCTGACACCTTCTTATGGCTTAAGTACAAATTCTATTTGTACTTATTCTATTCTATTCTGTTGCTACTTGTAAAAACGTTGCAAGATTCAGCTGTGGTCATCATATTACTCTGCATTAGAAATCAGTTCCTCCACAGCAGCCCAGTGTGGAAGCTGATCCCCAGAATTTGCATTACACATAAAAAGCACATCAAAGTCCCTCAGAATCTTTGCACCATGATGATACAACATCTATCTACTGTTTGTTACCTCCTTTCTCGATAGACATTTACTTTCTTTCAAAAAAACTCTGGACTACACCTCTCCAGGACTGACTACTGTGGTTTTTTCCATGAGGGAAGATCCACAGCATTGAACAATTCGAGCTATGAGGCTTAATGTACTATCATAGCTATAAATATTTAACTAATATAATTCTGTATAACAGGTCAATCAGCAAACCAAAAAAACCCAGCAGTCCAGAATGGCCTGCATGACCACTGACTTCAGACTGGTGGATAAATTCTGCAGACATTTAGAATGTTACTGCTGGCTCAGTCCTCTGCTGAAAGGCACAGAGGGGACTGCCAGCAGCAGCAGACCACACACACTTCAAGATTCTCTCCAACTGGTAATGGAGGTGGGCTTTCACTCATATCCTGAACAAAAGCAAGTGAAGGGCAGACACGCTTCCCTTCTGTCGCTGCCTGCAGCAATGAGACAGGGAGCTGGCTGCGGGGGACAGCGTTTGTAGCCGTAGTTAAGATTCACCATCACATGTCAGTCCTGAAGATACAATCCTCGTTCTACACTGCCTGCAGTCAGTGTGACAGGTATTATTAGCAGCAGTAAAAGAGTCTCTCAGGGAGACACAAAGGTAGTTTAGCATCTACTTCTAAAATGTCATCTTCTGCTTCTGAAGAGGGAGAATTTGACATCAGAGCGCGGAAAAGGGCTGCAGGCAGGCTTAGAAGGACCTTCACACCTAAGTGTAACACAGACAGAGGCATGAATACTTAGGAAAGTGAAAGTGATTAAAAAGAACATCCACCAAAATAAGAAACAAAACACACAACTATTTCCAGGGACAGGTTACATGTTGCTCATAATACTGATCAAATTATGCAAAGGGAGTTTCTGGCTTGTATTATGGCTTCCAGCACTGCTGTGAAATTTGCAGAGGTGTGTAACCAAAGAACACACCTCCTGCCACATTCCATTCCTACAAAAAACACAGCTATAGTCTCCATACACTTACTACTGGAGAAACATGGAGCAGTGGGAAGCTACAGAAACTCCATTTGAGAAAGTCAAAAGTGGATCTCTTCCTTCTGTCACCCAGAGAACACTACTCAGCTCGGCCCCCAGCAACCCAGCTGGGCAGCACAATGTTTGTGCCTGACAAGCGTTTTTGAGTGAGGAAGGTTACCAAAAAGATGCTAAATGTGTCAGCTGGTAGAGCAGAGTTGTTATGGGAAATACCCTCAGAATGGTGACAGGCCTTTGAGCTGCCTTTGGGGATGGAGACCACAGAATGAGGTCTTTATAAGCATGACTGCAACACATGATTCCTGTCCCTATGATGGAGAAAAGTCCATCACAGGCACTTCCACTGAAAACTTTCCAAAAAAGCTATCTTTTTACAAAAGGTTTTCTCTACAGCTTATTTCTACAGTTTATTTCCAAAAGCCGGTTTTAAAATAAGATAGTCTAGAAAGTCTGGATTTTCACTGTTGATTTTGAAAAGAATTTAAGTCCCAAAGCAATATATCCTCTTCCTTATCATCAACTTCTTTCACATCTCTTATTAGCTGCATGAGGCCAATATAACTTTAGATGGCAGAACTGCAGGCTGGAAAGTTAAAATCTTTGTTCACTTGAAAGAATGTTGATTATATTATATGCACAATAAACTCTGACAGAAGATCACCTGCACAGTTTTACTACCCATCTCATCTCTCCTGAATACACCAATGAGCAAAAAACATTTTGTAGTTCTTCTTAGCAATCACCATATTGCAACGTATTTCAGCTACTGCAGGTCTGCTCGTAGTTTGGAGAGATACCGGGTTAGTAAATATTACATAATGCCAGGGAAAAACATTGTATCTACTTTCATTAGCCCAAGTAAAAGAAAGAAACTATGAATTCTGCTCCATGTTAATGCCCTTGGGCAGATTACATATCCTGCAGAGCCTCCTGCAAGAAAAAGCAGCACAATTTGCCCCACAGGCCCACTACACATCTTAACTTGATAAACCTAAGCCACATCAGGAGTCACATCCCATTTTCTACCATAGGTTGCAGAGGTTCTTACCAAAAAATGTGCTGGTTTTGCATTTTGGACTGAAATTTATTGATGCAGCAGGTGACAAAATCAGTAATTCAATGCTCAGAAAAGACTGGACATACGGGAGTTGGGGCACGAAATGAAAGATCTAAGCAGGCACTTATTTTTGGTATAGATATTCACTAAGTTGTTGATCAATGACTTGCAGGTGTGACAGCACGATGAAAAATCGGAGGTGACTACTGACAGATCTTGTGGATGATAAAACCACCGAGAAAAATTTACACAGGCAGCCTGAGGTAGATCCGAAAACAGAAGGAAAACCCACTCCTGTCACTGACCCTCATCCTTGGACAAGGACTCCAGAAGTTGTTTCTGGATGCAAAGAAAGTAGTTTGAGTTTAAATACCATAGTTCCATTTTCAAAAAAAGCATCTGCTTTTCAACAGCTCCTGGGAAGTCTAAGCATCAGTCATTTGCTGTTTAAAAGTACAAATAGAGATGTTTTCTTGAAAAAAGAAACAACAGATAATTATGAAAAAATCAACAATCTGAAAGCCACACAAGTGTTTTCAAGCTTTATTAGTATGTTTCCAAGTTGCTGGGATTATCAGTACCTCAGCACCACTGCCACTGAATATGAAGCTCAGTTCAACTGTGAGGAAAATTCAGTTGACAGGGCAGGAAAGCACTTACTGGAAATTTTACTTGGTATCATTACTAGTTCAAAGCATTGTCTGCATAAATGCTACTGACAGCTGTACTCATCACACCACACCCAGTTTCTATTCTTTTTCATTTTCTGCATGTGTTGAGTCCTTACATCTCCTTGCTCTTGCAGGATGTAAGAGTCTGCAACTCTTTCCTTTTAGTATTACTTTGCACTACAGAAAGCACTGTAACAGCCATTTTTGACAAATTAAGTAGATCATAGTGTGGTAAACAAGTTAGCCTCTGTCCCACTCCTCCTCCTCTTCCCATTCCCAGCATGAAAATAGCTAGGGCTAAAGCAACAGCTGGGGATCATTACACTGACAGGAATAGTTCAGTAAACTGCAAGAGGGGAAAACATGTCATATCCAAAAAAACTAAAAACACATTAGAGCATCAAGACTGAAAAAACACGTGAATTCAGCTCCAGGGATAATGCTATGACTTTTCTTCCACTGATAACAACTGACTTACAAAAACCCTGATCATTCAGTGTTAACCCTTTCCCCAAGCTTCCCACTCATGTCACAGAGTTAACAAATACCCTGAAATACCTCTAGTCCTCACAGTCAAACAAGGCACACTGGCTATTAAGTAAAAATAAATTTAAATTGACAGTTAAATTGACCCTTAAATTGACAACTTCAAGCCACTTCACATAAATTATCATTATCTTACCTTCAATGCACCTCTTACTTTTAAGCATAGTCACAGGCTGTGGTTGCAGCAAGAGGCTACAGGGAGTCTGGTGTGCCTCTGGATCTGCCATAAGAAATGCCAGCACATCAGCTCCTCGTGCATTCAACACATTTTCTGTGTTTTAATGTGTCAGAGCACTACTTGCATAAATAATTCCAAACAGTGGGATGCATTAGGCCATAATTCAGAAAGGCATCTGTGTGTTTTGTGACTGGTTTCTGACACTGTTTATCCATGCATTTCCATTGCTCATGCATCTCCCACAGCAACTTCAGGTCCACTCTGAAGCAGGAAGACACAGATCACCCTTTACGGAAAAATGTCACTCTGCATTCCTGTGAGATGCCTTGGGCACAGGGGCTGCCCTCTTGCTGGGGATCTCCTTGGGACTGAGAGCTTCCGAGTCTACATGTGCAGGTTTCCTGACCCCTCCTCGATGAGGTATGGCCATGGGCCAGCTGGACCTTCAGGTGCCCACAGGTGTAATGACGGTAAGGTCTAGACTACTCCTGAAGAAATCCAAATGTTAACCAGCACTTGCATGACTCCTGATCTCTTCAAAGTACTGAACAGATATTAATAGTTTAATCAAAGGCTAAGCTAACTCAAATTACCTCCCATTTGCTGTGGACCAAGAATGTGCACACAGTTCGTGCAGATCAGATGGCATGCAGGAACTTGTTCCTGTGTCTGGGCCCGGAGATACAAATCTTGGAAAAAGACAGGTGAGTTTCACTGTCAGGCCCCGAGTCTCACTGAATGTTTCTGAAGGGAGGACTTGCCAAAAAAAAAAAAGTGTTTAGTGTAAGAGCAACAAATTAAAGATGCAGCACAGAAGTGGAAAAGTTGGAATTTAGTTTTGGAAGTACTTAATTCTAAGCTAAACTCACGTGAATGCTAACTGGGTTTTGAGTACTCTTCTGCAATTCCCTCTTCATATCTCTCATGAGGGGCTACCATACTGTTGTGCTAACTGATCTAGGAACTGCAAACCGGGCTCTAGTATTTGAAAACTAAATCATTCCAAGGCATTCTTGAATAGAAAACATGTTTATGGATTCCTGAATTCTAGGAATTTTGCAAATAACTGCGCTAACACACACTTTGAAAAATACAAGCTTAAGTTCTTTGACTTCTGCATGTCAAACCATTTCTGTGCAGAAAGGATCACCAGTTCCCAAACTTCAATGTCAAGTCCTAATTCAAAAGAAGAAATAAATCAGATTTAGGAGACATCTGTTTTCCAGAAACCAGGAAGCAAGACGTAGTCTATTCCACATAGCTGCTTCCCATGAGAATCATTAAGAGAATAGATATGAGCATTGTCAGCATTAATACAGACAGCCCTTATTTGCCCAGTTTTATTAAGAGGTGGTAAAGAGTGAGGAAGACAAATGCATGAATTCTCTGTCTTGATGACAACAAAATTAAGCTGTCCCATTTTTAGGGGGACCAAAATCTAAGACAACAGTCATTAGTTTCAGCTCAATGCTAATTCTGGAAGGGTTTACACATGGGTGCATCTCTTCCTCCGCTGCCTGTAAGATTTGGCTCCGCAAAACACAGGGCATGCTACAGCATAAATACAACAGGCATCCCGAGACTGCAGGAGACTTGAATGGAGCAGCAGCAAAGCTAAAGGGTTATTATTCTCTTCATCTGACAGGAAAGAAGCTGGCAGCATCTATTTTTCTTCCCTAACCTTCATCTGGTAGCTGGTGGAAAGCAGCTTTCCTCATCACATATGATATTAGAGTATCATGAATTAGCCATGGGGCAGGCTGATGGTATTGCTGGACTTTGCAGAGTCAACACAGCTTTTCCAATAACCAGAATTATACAAGATTTCAATGGTCTTAATTCACTTCAACTTGAGACAGCAACAAACCTTTTTATATTGGTTAAAGTAAGACAGAATTGCTTTTTCCTTGTTGTGCATGTTATCCCGCTGTACAGCTTGTGATATTTAGTGACTGGATGGAAGATGCATCCTGGCACATTCAAATGCAAAGTGCTCACCTTCTGTGAAAATCAATGCTTGCAAATACAGGACAGATGCAAGTTCTGGCTTTTTTAAATTTTGGGTTGTTTTTTTCCTCTGAAGATTGATATGCTGCAGCTCTATGTCTCCAAAGCAGATAAAGAAATCTGGGAACACTGCCTATACTAATGGATTTATAACTCCTGAACTTGAATTTGAGGATGGTGACTTCAGTTTTCTTTTCCTTTTCCATATTTTCTCAACAAAGAATATTCCAATGAAAACATGCAACAAAAATAGTAATATTTTTAAAAGTTAGCAACAAGCTAGCTCTTGATAGATATTAAATAGGCTTGGTAGGGGGAGTGACAATTGGGGGCAGAAACCTAACAGTTTTGTTTGGCAGCTTCAGCAGGCCGAGACTACATACCAGAGAAAAAAATCCTCTAAATGCAACTGCTAAAATCCTCTTCCACACACTGGCCATCTTTTATGCAACAAACATGGCCTTATTCTAGCTGGATTCTTGTCCTCAACACCTACCCCATCTTTATCTTACTTTGCTGTCCAAAATGTCAGAAGGTTATTTTCCCCTCCTTTCAGATGACATTACTCGCTCTTAAAATCAGTCATCACCTTATTCTGAGGCCACTGTACTTCAGATCACAGTTCCCTTCTGCAAGTTCCTACTAAAATTGTAGCTAGACAGATCCAGTATTTCTGATAAAACATAAACCTTGCTACTTGCCACTGGCTTTTTGTGATGTTCTGCCATTCTTCCCTGTAATCTTTTCCCAGTTCCTGTTTGTTGATATTTATTATGCTACGCACTATGAATGGATCATTGCCTGTTTTCATCTTCTCATTCTTCTTCAATCCCTCCAGATCCTCTTCTTTCCTTCTAGATATCACTCCCTGAAATCTGACCTCTCTCTGTCTACATAATCTTTCAGAATTGTTAAATCCTCATTAAAAAGTCACACATATTTGCAGGAGAATACCATCAATTAAAACAAAATCACATTTGGATATATACACCACACTCCTTGCATGCTTTCAAAACAAGAACACACAGAAACTTAAAACGTGATACTCTTATCTTCTTCAAGGCAGTTGCCACTTCAGAACAAGCCTTTACACCTTTAATGAAACAGCCTTAAAACATTGCTCCCAAGTGGCCTACAGATGTAGGGGAGAGGAAGAAATCTTAACTTTGAAATCAAAACTTCCAAATGCAAGTGAAATTGTCTCAAGGTCCCAGCACTGCAAGTCACTACATACAGAGCTCCAGGCTTGTCGAGTGACGTGCTTGGGCACCCTCAGGGACAAGAGGTCACAGAAGTCAGTGGGAAACCCAAAATCTGGACTATTGCCCAGAAAACAAAAAAACAGGCAGATTCAATATGCAAGAGGGAAAAAAACCCCACAACACCACCAAAAAAACCCAAAATAAAACCCCCAAAAATGAATTATACAGTGCCTACAACAAAGAAAGCAGAGCCTGCTAACCTTCTCGTAAGCTGTGGTATGAATCCTGATACGTGCTTGAACAGCTCTTCCCTTGCTTTGACACAGTCTCTGCAAGCGGCACAATCCCAACATAGGCAGGCTGGAGTGTCTTGGCTTTATCCAACATATTAGAGGAAATCCCTGGACCTGAAGGCGGATTCTGTAACACGGGAGGCGTCCCAAGCAAGTGGAAGGGGCTCTTAAACCTCACAAGAGACCCAACTGCAATCCCTCTCTACCAGGTTTCAGTCACTGCACCAAGCGGTAGAGCAGAAAATAAAATCAGTTTACTGCTAGATTCCAAGGCTGTGCTTGCATCAGAACAGAGAGGTTCTGTAGGCACAGACAAACCCTGACAGCCAACATCTAAAGATTAAAACTAGCAAGGCTCTTGGCAAAATTTTTCTTCCTACGATCTCAAAGCTCAGACAGAAACTTCACTGTTTCAGCAAGCAGCTATAAGCATTCAGGAACCCAGTATGCAGAGCACTGCTTATCAACAGATGCGTGGACTTCTTTGTGGGGCCACTTGCAGTAACAGCCAACCTCATTCACCCAAAATAGTGAACAGTTGGTTTCTCTACTCACACTGCAGACACCTGCCAGACAGGCAATATCATGTGATTGAGCAGTACCCTCTCTGCCCCTGCATCTCCCGACTGTAAGCACGCTGTGCACACAGCCAGGAGAATACCCCTGCTCTGAGTGCAGAAGCCACGTGGTTTTTCTCCCTTCTTGCTTAAACCATTAGAAACAAGAGTTTTAGCTGTGGAGAAAGCCAAACTGATAATACTGATAATACTGATAATAATGCATAATCTTCATATGCATTTGCTCTGAGACCACGCATAGGTAACAGCAGGCTACTTCTGTACAAGCACATACTCTCATCCCTTCTTCCCTTAAATCCTTTCTCCCAGCCTAGCAGAAACACCTACCTGAAGGTAATCTGCAGCCCCAAATCAATAACCCTCTACTGCAAGCACTAGAACTTCAGAATCTGTGCTTGTATGGAGGCAGCCACCTCATCTCAAGCTTATTTCATGTGCATCATGAACAGATGCCATATGGCTGACAAACTTTGATTGTACACACTGCCCAGCATGGTACTGGAATTGGAAGTGGCCAGGGAAAGACACATTCCATCTGAGCGACAACCAGGGGGTACTCTCACCAGTACAGCCAGTAGCTTTGCTGGTTTTTAATTTTGCTAAGCATGAATCATAAGAGATGCAATGAAGTCTGGGGTGAGGTAAAAAAAAGAAGAGAAAAGAGAGTCATCCAAGGATTACACTAAAACAGGTATTCTTGTGTCTTTCAAAAAAAAAAAAATGATGAATGGCAATGGGCATTATCCTACACACCTGAAGCAACAATAACCACATGGACATTACCAAAATAAAAAGATGAATACTCTAAACACTACAGGAACAGTTTCCAATTCATATTCTGTTCCCATCCCAATCAAGACAAAAATTTCTCATTTTCAAACAGTTTGAGAGGCATTCAAGCCATTTTATAAAGCTAGGCTGGAATTAAAATCACAGGGAAAAATTGTCTCTAATAATGAAACTAATATCTAAAAAAAGTAGTGTTCAACCAAATGCTAGATGGCATCAGTGACATTTCTGAGTACTTTCAACAGTACTCTTCTTACTTCAAAATGTTCAACCTTTACCCAGGAAAGAATCCAAACTCCAATGTTCCCATGAGTGAAAAAACACCTTTGGTGATAATATAAAGTTCTGTAATTGCACTACTCCTGAATTACCACCATATACTCAAATTTTCATCTAAAATTTAGGATTTGTAAGAGTCAGGTGAAGGTTCAGTCTCACAGTGAACTTTAGCCAGTAAGGTCAAATTACTGCATAAATAGATGAGCCTGTTTTTGTGTGAGCATTAGCAGTCACGGCACTGTGGAGAGCTGCCTTGGGAAACAGACCCAGCACACCACAAGAGTGCTAAAGACAGGATGAAGGAGAAGATAAAGAAACACATTGTCCAGATCCCCCCTTTCAGCAGCAACACAAAACTGCACATTGAGTCAGGCCTGACACTCTGAGCAGAGAGGTCCCATAATTATGGCAATAACTGAAGAACAACTATCCAGTGTCAGACCCAGTTCTACTTCTCCTGGCAAGCAGTATACCATCTGGATGGTAAAAATGACAAGATCCAGCTACAGAGGTCAGAACCTGCTATTATTTTGCCAACCAGGGCCTCTGAGTAGGTCACTACAGCATACAAAACCTGGGAAACGCTAGCTATCTGCTCTATCCAGCAAACCTGCCAATACCCAGGTACTGACAAAACAGCCCTAAGACGTTGTTCAAGTTCTGATGAAGAAAACTTATAGAACTGATGAAGATCTGGTCTTTTCAATGTACTACTGCAGAGCTGTATATATGTACACAGACATACCTTTCTTTTTTCCTATGCAGAAAACAGCTTGGATAGAAAAACACTTGACTGGCTCAATGGTAGGTAGATAAATCTTTTATGTGCTGAGGAAGATAATCTAAAATTTTGTCTTACAATATCAAATTTGTCCCACAGCATTATTTAGTGTTCTAAAAGAAGGAGTAATTATCCAGATTATCTGGGCCACAGCACTCTGAAAAGGACTTGGATAATGTCCTCCGTGCTGTAAGAAGATAAACTCCAAAGGGCCTAGATTGGAGGATACCTTCAACACGAGCAAGCGCTTGTGGGGTACCCCCTTGCAAAACATGGACTCTAATAGGTAAGTAAGGGCCAAGAGCAACTTGTCTTGTATGAAACACTGATACCATTTTCACTTGTTTATAAGCATCAAAAAAGCTCTAAAAAGTTTAATTTGTTTTACTGGATCCTGATATACTGGTAAGAGATCTGAAAGTCTAATCAACAATCACATGGACAGAAATATCAATGCACTGTAAGAACAAGTAACTTTGACAGTTACTCTGGAAATCAGCAGGGGAGATTGGAAAACCCATTTCACAGCAGAGGTAGGATTCCAACAACAGTTTCAGTTGCTTAACCACTCCAGGAAAGTAGGATCAACCCCACTAATGCACGCCCAACATACAGTGTCTTGCACAACTTTTACCCTGGAATTGGCAGAAGTGCTGTTGGCAAAACAATCACCTTTACCAAGGGGACCTGAATATTTGCCACAGATTTCTCATCTGAAAAACATCAGGCCCATTTTTCATAATCTATCCATGAGACATCAATTGAGCCATATATCCTTTGACTTTCAAGTGTGAAATGAGATGCAGACTGTGGGGATGTATTCTCCCTCCAAGATGCTGCATCAGGTGCACACACAGCTTGCACAGATACTCATGCTGCTCCTTCTGAGGTCTGGTGGGCATGGAACACAGCACTTGTATTTGAGGTACCACCACCTACTCATTACTGTGAGTAGTGAGTAGGTAGTGGTACCTCAAATACACACAATTTTAATTAATTCATTAACTTTCTCTTCTTGTATCTTTCTATCTTGAAAAGCCAAGGAAAAGGAGAGAGGGGACACACCAATCTTGACATAGGGTAGACCTTGGATGAGCTCAGCTGTAGCACAAATCCGCATCATTAGTTTTTTCCCCAAAAAAATACTGCATTTTTAAATTCAAATTAATAAGCAGATAGAAAATGTGCTTATAATCTCCACCACCACCACCTTCAAATGTGTATTTTTTTCCTCATTTCACCTCCAGTCCTCTCTGCAGCTCAATGCAGGTTCTCCTCTTTCCCCCAGTAATAATGTTCTCACAGGACACAATGCCTGCAATCATCTGCATGCACATAATTTAGTGATGAAATATAAACAATGTACTACTAAAAACTTGCAAACAGCTGTAAAATATGCTCACTCAGGCAACATGAGAGAGATCTCAGTCAAGGTCTAAGCCAGATGAATCCCAAGAAAGAAGTATGAGCCCACTACATTTGAAGATCTGTCTGAGATTTCTAGCAAGCAGACAAAAGCTGGAAAAATAACAGAATGCTGCACTACATCACTGTAAAGCTTTGAAGTCTTACAACTCAATTCATTTTATACTTCAAAATAAATACAGAGTTCACACTGCCACATGTGTTGCTTATTTCTCAGCTAGGGATCACATCTATGTAACATGAGTTCGCTGAGTGGATATTCCCAGGATCCACCAACAGTGCCTCCCACCAACAGTGACCTTTAGGAAGAGGAAGAAAAGCGAGGCTGGGAGCACCGTCCATTTTTGCTTCTCCAGGTCTCAGGAAGAGCCTGAAATTTACCTACTCTTATCTTTTCAACCAGCTGGTGACAGCTAGTGCTGCCAGTCAGCATTCAGAAAACTCCTAGACATGACAGGTAGCCAAAGGTAAACCACCATGCACATGTAAAAATAGGTCACAGCAGCAGGAACCATGCCTGGGAACCTGGACTTCTGTTGTAGCTTTTGAGCAGCTCTTCAGTCCTCCAACCCACTCTGGGATATACCACCACCCCTGTTTTTGGCAAGTTGGCTGTCATTGAGCTGTAATTACTGTGAGTTGAAAGCATAAAAATAGCTGCTGCACAGGGTGGAAAACCTATCAGATGATGTCAAGGCGAGTTTTGAGCCCTCCCTTCCCCCCACCTCCCCCCCTCCACTTCCTTTCCTATGTCACTTTCTCATTACCTCACTGTCTCTAATTCTGAAAGTGCTTCTCTCTGCATCTTTCAGCTGTCAAAGTGAACTTTACACAGCAGCTAGAGCCAAATCAACCCCCAGCCCATATATAAACTCTGCCACCCACTCCATTCCTTGGGATTCGGCCAAGATGTCAGTTTGCCTTTCCCTGAAAACACGCAGCACATGAAATCCTCGATCCCTATCTGCAAAACACTGGACCAAGAAGAATCAGTTCAGTCCAAGGAATGTAACTCTGATCTGCATTTGATTAACTCCATAGATAAGCAGTTTCCAACCAGCAAGGCAAGTCAACATGGTAAGTGAGGTGTGGAAAGACAGCAGCAGCAATCCCATCCCCCTCTGCTAGCACTGAGTAACTCAGCCCTGCCTCTCTCCCAGGCTCTGCAGACCTGAGGAGCAAAGTGTGGCACAACAAAGCTAAAACTTTTGATTTTCCCACCTCTCCCCTCCCCAGACTGGGAACTCAGATGTCAGTGTTGCAAAGAGACTCTGGAAATACTGCTACAAGGGCTGAAAAGAGGGAAAGGAGGGAGAGGAAGGGAAGCAGAGACGTTGATTCACTTATGGACCATGCCTCTCCTCCTTCCTCCTTGCAGGACCCACTTCACTAAGCAAGCTGGGTGGGATAAAGAGAAGGAAATGGTCCAGAAGTCTGTACTACTCTAGATCGTGTCCAAACAAAAGCATTAGGTAGCACATGCTCCTGGTACTACTACATGTTAGTGTTAATCTGCTCAAGTGTAATCTGTGCAGCCAAAGAAAATGGTGCAACTTTTAAAGACAAGTTGGTTAATTCAGTTGAATTTTATTCAGAAAACCATTGACAGAAGTTCTGTCAATGCTGTGCTCTGAAAAGCTGCATATACACTCCTTGACTACAAAAATGTGTTGCTCAAGTAGAGATTTCTAGCCCGGAGAAGAAAAAATGGTGGATTTCTCTGACCAAAGCACTGGAAGGACTCTGTCCATGACAGAAAACTTCACAGTAGAGGATAGAAGAAAAGCAGAGGGATTAAGAGAAAGAAGTTTTATAACTAGTTCCCGAACAACTACAGCCCACTGTGCATATAAGCCCAAAAAAAACAAGCAAGTAAATTAAAAACACATATCCAAGCACATCTTATTTGTTATTTCTACCATTTTGGTTGATAAATTCTGGTTAGATGCAAACACTGTTGCATACCTCTTTATAGTTCAAAGTTACTAGCCCTTCTTCAAGTTACCACCCTGTTGTGAGCCCCCAGAACTGGTTGTATGAATGCTCTCACTGTGTTCCAGTGCAAAGTTAGAAAGATTAGCTCAAATTACCTTGGCTAAGCCAACGAGCTTCACAGTGAGAACTCACACATCAAGTACTACATCTCAAATGTGAGGTGCGTATCTCCAGTAGAGAGGCTTAACTGAGAGCTGCTCCAGCTGGAATCACAACAGAATTCCATATATTCCTTTAGTTCAGCTATTACCCATCTTGATCTAAAATAATTACTTAGACCAAAGGAAGTAACAGTTCCTTGCTCTTACCTAAGAGCAATAGTTTACTTGTTATAAAAGAGTCAGAGGTTTCAAGCCAGAGACAGTTACTCAAGGTTCAAGTCAAAATTGTTCTTATCAGCCTTCCTGCCTACAGTTAATCTGCTAATTTGCCCACATGCTCCCCAGAAAACTTCAACTTCTCCAGGGGTAAGCAGATGTGCTCACACACGTGCAGATGTGCATTTCCCCACCCCCACCACTGCAGACAGGCAGGAACACCCAGAGGTTGCAATAATCACACACACAAAGTCACAGAGAATACTGAGTTGGAAGGGACTCACAAGGAGCATCGAGTCCAACTCTTAAGTGAACAGCACTGACATGAGTATACACTGTGACCAGTGGAGAACACTGAGCACAAGACTTTTCAAAACATTTCAAAACATTTCCTCTTACAGATATTCCAGACTTTAATTTAAACCACTGTGAACAAGCGAAAACAGCAAAGTCCAAAACATTTGGTTTTGCTCTCAAGAGCAGAAAAACAGAGGAAGTTCTGGCTGCCAGACCAAGGGAGTTAGTGATCAGGATAGAGTGGAAAAGGAAGCAATTTGAGTTTGTCTTAAAACAGCAAATTGTCTTTAGGAAGGAGTAACTGAGAAAGGACAGGAGGAAGATACCCTTCCCCTCATGTTAAGGCATGTCTAAGAGTTTGAAAAGTTATGTCACTGCTTCCTGTGGCTGTTGAGCAAAAGCTATCCTGCACTTCTCTCTCCCACATCCTTTAAATGTCTGGCAATAAAAGGCTTCTTCTCTATCAAACCCTCCTACTTACAGCACAAGAGGGTTACCTGCAAACACTTGGAAAATGCAGTCTATTTTTAAAGTACCTAAACAAGAGAGGCTGTACTCTGTGCTCACGCACTGCTTGTGAAAGGATTAGCAAACCCTTCATTTACTTCTCAGTTTATACTAGCAGAATTGCTACTAGGTAAACCTTCATTACAGGATTGTGACTTTTGCCCAGAAAGCTACTTCCTTCTCCAAACACATTGTTTACATGGGCAGTAACAACATCGTTGACGCTTAATGTGACCATTACTCTTGGTTAATCTGATACAGAATTGCAATCTCAGAATCTAGATTTTCATTTAAGGCTATCTTCCCCTCATGGTTGCAGAGGATTTCCTCACAACTTGAAAAAACTACACACTGATAGAGACATAATTCTAAAAAGACTATAAACCATCCCATTCATTTAATAAGTTAGTAGCCAATCCTAATAATTTTAGATGTGGGGTTTTTTCAACTCTTAACTTTTTCTCTAAAAGTGGTTCAAGTCCTTTGTCACAATCAGGTAGTAGTGGAGGCTTGGTTGAGGTGAAGGAGACAAAGACCTCTAAACCAATTCAGTGGTCAGCTGCCACTAAAAGTAGTGGCCTCCTTTTCCATCATCATGGATGCTCACCTCACTCCACAGTAAAAAAAATGCTATTGTCAGGATTATTTGAGAAAGAAAATAAATTTCTCTTTAGAATGTAAAATTCAGTTCTTGCGTTGCCAAAAATCTATAAATCACCTCCAATGTCAAATGCTCAAAATCCTCCTTTAGTGCTGAAATTCAGCTATTCCCTGGATTTAACAATGCCAATCTCAAGTTCTCATGGTGGTTTCAACAACTGATTTTCTGTTTCCAATATAAAAATGTACAGTGTGTTTGAGTTTTAATCTATAGCTACAACATGAAATAAGACTGAGACAATGTCAAGCCACACAACCATCATACAGTTAAACTCATGATATGGACAAACTGATCCTGGAAAAAACTTCCAGGGTCTTGTATGGATTCATGCCCCCTCCACACATGCAGACCTTTCAGACCTTAAGTACAACATACAGCATGAGTCTCAAGAAGGAGAGAATTTTAGACTAGATTTGGGATAGTTTTTACCTGGATACTGCTAAATTACTCCTTTTGATCGGCAGGAAAAATATTCTGGTCATGCTATTGTGGAAGAAGTCCTTTAATGTCTTCATGGGACTCACTTGCCTATCACTTTAGGAAGATATAGTTTTGACAGTATTACCATTCCTTCTCCACAGACTACATTTCTAAGTGAATCCTATTCTGCATCAACCAAACCACAGGTTTACTTTTCTTTACCTAAAGCTCTTCAAGGCTATAAAAGAAGACAGATTCTTGATATGAAATTTGTAACTTCACCCAGTTCATACATCATTTGTGCCTCTCCCCTGTGGTTTGGTCACAATACTGACAGGTACAGAACCAAAACACAGCATTTTCCCTAAACAACCTCAAGTGACCTAAAACATTCACAGTACATCTTTTTCAGGCATTTGAGAAGAATCATGTCTGGATGGAAACAAATGCTCAGCAAAATCCAAGTTCAAGCAAGAAATAGCAATCTTGCACAGACAAGAGCTCCCTGCAGTGAAAACCAGGGTGAGCTACCCTGCTTTTACTGCTTGGTATCAGAACGTAAATTCAAGCGTACTGGGAATTGCCACAAAAATTAATGCTGTAGTTTTATATCCTAAACTTAGCCAGCACACATCCATGTTCCAAACCTCTGCCTCAAAGACCCTTCCACATATGTGAGACTACTATTTTTTTAAGTGCCCACAATACTAAAATCACTAACAAAATTTGAAGGCAGAAAATATTTTAGAGAAGTAGGGAAAAAAAAAAAAAAGCACAATAACATATTGCATTTGGTTTGATCTGGGTGGGCAAAGATACAGGCCTCCTTTGCAAGGAACATGATTACTTTCAATTACTTTTATCTCACATTCAAGATTTCTGGTCATTCAGCCCTGAAAGCAAAGAAAAAAGACAAGTAACTGTGAGGGTGTACCCTCTTCCCAGTAAAACCTGCCAAATCTCAGGAGTTTTAATCACCAATTGGCCTAAAAGCATTGGAAGGCATGTAGCCTAAGTGCTTATAACTCTAAGGGGAAGCGTGCTTGGAACATGATGCTCTGATTCAGACATAAGGTTTCTATTCTGCTTGCCTCCTAAATCTATAAGCTCACCTGAAACAATATGCAGAAAAGTCTCTTCAGTCACTATTTTCTATTAGCTGCCTCACATCCCTTTAAGATGTTCATTTCTTGCTTTGGTATAAGCTGCCAGCACTTATCAGTCAGAACCTCATATTCATGGATTCTAATCAATTCAAATCTATTAAAAAACCCTTTGGTTGGACAAACTGGGTTAAAACACGTAGAGAGATTTACATATAACACAGAGTCTGTGTATCACAACTGGAATTAGAAACACTTGTATCCTTCCCTCCTTGGCTACTGAATCTATTTTATGAATCCAGACACGAGAGGGACCATGAAAGCGGGACTGCATAAAAGCAAACAGGTGGATGATCTAATTGAATAGACAAATATGCAAAGAAAAAAAGATGGTTTTTATATAGCTGCCAGTCGTTATGATCTGACAGGACGTGGCTGCTCACTGCCAGTACACCTAACAGCCGGCTTAACAGGAGTCACTTAAGAACAAACTCTTTAGAACAAAGCCAATTTTAACAGTACAGACATTGCCATATGCTTACTTTTAGCAACTATGCTATAGTAAGGCAGAATTTACTATGAACCCACAATTCTCTCCTATCAGAAAATATTTTCCCTGGGCACAACAGCAAAACTGTCTCTAGGTTTCAGCTACAGTGTGGAGAGACAGACCTGGTGAAAGAGAGGAGAACAGTGGATATTGTCTACCCTGACCTAGTGAAGCTTTGGCACTGTCTCCTGCAAGACCCTCACAGAGAAGCTGATGGAAGTATGAGTCAGGTGGGGAGACTGTGAGCTGGACTGAAAACTGGCTGACTGGCTGGGCCCAGAGGGTGCATCAGCACATGCTGGGGGCTAAGTGGTCACAAAGCAGTTTGGCAGAAAAGGGCCTGGGGATCTCACTGGACACCAAGTTGAACTTGAGACAGCAACGTGCCCTTGGACAAAAAAGCTAAGGAAGGTATCCTTGGCTGCACTAGGAGGAATGCTCCCAGCAGATCAAGAGAGGTGATCCTCCTTCTCTGCTCAGCCCTGATGAGGCCACACCTGGAGCGCTGGCTCAAGCTCTGTACCCCAGGACAGGAGAGACACGGTCATACTGGAGATCTTATCCATCTGAAAACCTGAAGGAACGGTACAAAGAACACAGAACCAGACTTCTCTCAAATGATGCCCAGTGACAGGACCAGAGTCAATGGGCACAAACCAAAACACAGGAGGTTCCCTATGAGCACCAGGAAAGAATTTTTTTACTGTGTAGTGCAACTGAACACTGTCCCAGGTTGGCCCAGAGAGGTTGTGAATTCTCCATCCGTGGAGATATTCAAAAGCCATCTGAACACAGTCCTAGGCAACTGGCTCTAGGTGAATCTGCTTGAGCAGGGGGGTTGGGGAAGATGACTTCTTTTTTTTATTCCAACTTCAACCATTCTGTGAGAGATACGTAACCACCCTTCTTGCAGGGACTTGTTTGTCCATTCATAGATATGTAGCAACCTCAGAGTAAAAACAAAGCACATTCTAACATGACAAACCTCATACTGGGCAAATGCACATATTTTTAATATTCTCCTAAAAATCACTCACTTCTAATTTAATGTATTTCTTAATATTCAATTTCTTAATATTGCTGTCCAATCTTCTCTGTCTCCTTCCTGGACTTACTACCCAGCCACTGACACCATTTATAGGTTCCATGAGCTAGAGCTCAGTAATTTTCTCACTCTACTTAGGATTTCAGAGCTGAAACTGTCGAAGTTTCCTCAGCTTCACTGTTCAGTACAGAGTTTAAGTGGCGTTACTCAAGCCAGATGAAATAACCTAGCCTTATCCTCTCATCATTCCTTCTTTTTGAGGGCTCTAGAGGTTTCATAAGAAAGTTCAGAGAGTTAATTAGGCTCACTGATCCATCAGA
This sequence comes from Corvus brachyrhynchos, assembly GCF_000691975.1. Classification (NCBI taxonomy): domain Eukaryota; kingdom Metazoa; phylum Chordata; class Aves; order Passeriformes; family Corvidae; genus Corvus; species Corvus brachyrhynchos. The sequence goes on from NW_008238664.1 coordinate 5,585,081, forward strand.
AAAGTGAGGGGGTTTTAATGGGTTTGTTTTACAAAAGTGAATTAGACTTCTCACAAGAAAGTCCAATTGTCCAAGCTAGCTGGGGCTAAGCAGCAGATGCACTGAGCTGCTGCAAAACAAGAGTGAAGGAAAGTACAACCCCTTCCCCTCCCTCCCACTGGTCATGACAAATCACTGGGTCCGTTTAAACTGTTTCCTGTTATTTCATTATTTCACCCTTGAGTCAAGCTTCTTCATTTTAGTTTCAATCTCTTTACCATAAAGAGATTGGGCCCCAAGAGACAGAACTGCCACATTTCTGTTTGGAGTATCTTGAAGATAAACATACAGGCATGTGCTGTGTATAGATAGCCACAGCATGTGAAATAAAATCAACACTCTGCGGGCACATCAGGATTACTCTTTGTACTACAAGCACACTAGATACTTAATTAGCACAAGCACAACAGTTTCATGATATGTCAGATTTATTATGGTTATGCTGTAGAAATGTTTGGGATTTCTGAATGTCTTCTTCCCTCTCAGTTAATGGAGCGTAGTTCCAGCAGGGCAGCCAGACATCTGGAAATTCTGCAGAAGTGATAGAAGAACCCCCATGGTCCAGGATGGGGGAGGAGGCAGAAGGAAAAAAGTGGACAGTCTGGGAAAATAAGACTTATACAAGAAGCTGTATCTGCTATTAAATCAACCCCCCGGAAATAAGGTTCCCACCACAATTTAGGCCCCTGGCTCTCCACAACCAGCTTCTGTTATAGGAATAAAATTATGCACAGCCAGCCTCCTCATACAAGTTAGAAAGAACTACTCAAGTACTCGACAATGCTAGAATTATGATCTTAGGACATTTTTCCTCCACTCAGTCCTCCCACACTTTTCCGTTTTCTGCCCCCAGCTCTTCTCTCCTCTTCCCTTAAATCAGTTACTCACCATTTTTTACTAAAGAAATTATTTTCCCCCCTGCTAACTCTCCAAATTAGTTGCTACTCAAAATTCTAAATCAAGCTCTGCAATCTCCTGTCCCAATTAAATCAAAGGAAAAAGTAGTTCACATAAATAATGTTTTCAAGATCCAGTTTTAGCTTCTAGATTTTGCAGCAAAGTTTCCAGCCCTGCTTCAGGGCCAGAAGGTTAAACATTTCTCAATGACGCAGGCTCCCTTAGCAAGAGAGAGATGAGGAAGGGGTCCAAAAAAACCTCCTTCTTCCCAGGCACTAGATCAACAACCACAGCAAACAGTGACTGCCTCTCTCCGAGGAAAACTGGGAGGAGTGGAGCAGTCTCTTAGTAAAAGCAGCCACTTTGTCTGCCACCATAATGCAAAAGCCCAGGACAAAGAGAAGAAAAATAAGCATAAGAACAGAATTTTTTTTAAAAATCCCAGAATTGAGATTACATATTTTGCACTATATACAAACCATAAAAAATTAAAAAGCAAACAAACAAAACAAAATTCTGTAGAGCACTGCACGTCTGCTTAAAATTGCTGTTTTCTTTTGGTCCATTTAAAGTTGCCAGTAATTTTCTAGCTTAAACTTAAAAGATGCTTTGACTTTTAAATGGGCTGAAATTTTCTTGCCTGAGATACCACTTTTCATACACTACATATTCCAGAAACTCATTAATCTCTGGGTTTTCAAGATAAGATTAGCAATAGAGGCTTTTCCATAAGGAGTCTACTAATCTGGATCTTGTTCTTACTTATTTAGAGGTAACATGAAATCAGCAAAGCTATACTGAAAAGTGTTTTCTGTTTATTACAGTTTTTAGTGAAAGAACATTGAAGGCTGTAAGTTTTGGGAGTGTTTTGCAGTAAGTCAAGCTCAAGGTACTTTCTGAACCAAATGTTTTGGGAGTTGCAATTTTTAATCTGTGGTACCTCAGTGTCACATAGTAACTTTAATAAATCAAAACCACTCAATTTATTTTTAAAAGGCATGTTTTTGAGTTGACATCAGTGAACACAAAGTCCAAATCTCAAATATTGAAAAACATAGTCAAGGAACAACAGCTTCAACCAGAGTTTCTCCAGCAGAATTAAAAAAAAAAAGAAAAAAAAGTCTCATTAAGGTCACTTATCATTACAGGTTGATCAAGGCTGCTTGTGCTTCACTGGAAGCTGCAACTTCTTTATTTACGATACGCTCATTTTTGAGGAAAAACAAACAGGGCAAAGAAAATGGAAGACTACAAAAAACTACAAATACATTTTGCAACCTACTTTTCACATGGGATAATTAAACAGGTTCATATCCTGTTGGGAATCCAATGCTGTGCATAATGCCTGGGAAGCATCATTAACATTACTTAGAGGATCTGATTTAAAACAAGTATCACTATAGAAAGATATAAAAAAAATATTGAGCAGGTCACATTAGCAGATACTATTTTAGCACTTGCCTACTTTAAGAATACTTTAAGTAGATAAAGCTTCTTCTAGGGAAAATATTTTGCCTACATTAAGGTTTGCATCAGTTTAACTAGGAGGAGTTATTTGCACTGAAAGCCACTGCCATACATGCACATTTAATATTGAAAAATAGAAGATTTTTAACCAAAGAGAGAAATTCTAGGACAGCTTTCCAGTATGAGTGAGAAATCTAACACTTTTTAAAGTGGTGCTTGATAAAATTATGTAGGGGAGTATATGACCTGATTACTTGCAGCAGCAGGGGAGGGGGCTCTGCAACCCTGAAGAGCAATTCCAGTTCATTCGTTTTATGACTTCTTATCTACTCAAACTATTGCTAAATTATACAGCATTCTTAAACCACACTAAGGTTAATCACAAAAGGGAGCTGTGCCAATGTAATTAAACTAGTTTTCTATATTGATTCTGATAGTAAAATTCTCCTGACAAGAAATTGAGGGGAAAGGGGAGCAATATTTCTTCCATTAAGATTAAGATTCTAGTTTCACCTCCAAAAAGTAGGGCTCATGTTTCCTTAGACACAAACGAAAAACCAGACTGCCTCAAGCTGACCAGCTGAGGTTTCTCCATTTGAAAAGACAATTTGGAATAAGTGCCAGTCTCTCCTTGGAAGAACCCTAAGGTCAGAACAGCAGAGGGTGCTGTAAGTCTGAAGTGAGGTGCAGCAGCTCAGCAGCAAGGAGAATCCAGATGCAACATGAAGCTGTAGGTTACTTCAGATTTTGGGGTGGGTTTTTTGTGGGTTTTTGTTGTTTGGTTTTGGAGGGTTTTTTGGTGCAGCAGGAGTCATTTGAGACTGGTAAAAGCAGACAGCAAACAGGTTAATAATAAAATTTATTTATAGTAGCTTCCACATAACATCAAACAGTAACATCAGAGACATTCCCAAAACCTCAGCAGTTACCTATAATCCCTACCACTGATCTATACAGCTCTGGGCGCACATTAGAACATTAGAGATTGATTCACATTGATGCTTAGACATAAAAAAATTGTACTTTAATGCCTACGATCAAAATGTAGACTGAACATGGATCCCATCATTAAAAAAAAAAATCCTGATTATAAACACTAATGCAAATTTCTGCTATCACACAGGCATGGAAACTTGAGCACTTTGTTAAATATTAGTCATCTCTTAAATCTGGCAAACACTGGATAGCAAGGAGTCACCAGGTAACTGGGAGACAGAACGGATGTGTGTCTGCAGTGTATCCCTTTAGGCAAAGAAGGTGTGGTATAATCATCATACCAGTTTAGAGAGATTCAGCATAGCACACGTTCAGATATTAATCCAGAACCTAAATGAGTGGCAGGCCACGAAGATGTCTGTGATCTGCCTGAGTCACAGAGAAAAATTATCAGTCTGAGCCTACATAGATAATCAATAATAATTTCTATACAATTGTGCCTAAAGACCCCAAAAAAAAACCTGATTAAAGTAATTCTTTTTCACTTCATTTTTCCAAAGCACTTGAACTATGTTCCTAAAAAAAAGTTGATTCATATTCATCATGTAATTGAGTGGGTAACTCACAGAGAATGATGACAACAACTAAACAGGGCCTATTATACATAATGCATTAATTTCACAGCAAGGAAGACTGTTTTGATTACAGTTACAACATATAAAACCTGACATGACTTTACATGCATTTTAAACTTTCATCTTGTTTTTAATAACAATTGGTGAATGATACAAAAAATTGCAGTATGATGATAACAGTCTTACTGTGTACACTGGAAACTGGTTCAAATGCACACACACATTCCCCTGAAGTTATTTCTCAGTAGCTCTATTTTAAAGTAAGCTGAAGCCAGAAGAGGGGTTAGGAGACAAAGCAGTCAAGTGAATAATTGTTTTGTGTCTACCACATTTTTACTGGTTTAGAAGAAGTGCAGCCTGTGCGTGCCCCCCTGCAAGTTCATCTTAGTTCACAGAATGGATAAGGGCAAAAAGCTGCCTGAGTGTTTTTTCCTGCTCTCTCTTTCTCAACCTATAGGGTAACACTTGCTGTATAAAAAGAATAAACAGAGAATTCTCAAAGTAGATGGAGAAAAAAAGTATTATTTTCAAAAGATGATTTAATGCTTCAACAAATACTTACTCCAGGTTTAAAGAGATTTCCGGGAGTTTCTTGTTTAAATTTAAGGTTGTCAGTAGAAATAGGTACTGCTCAACTAAGTGGTTCTAATGAGTACTCTTCATTGTACACTGTCATTCTTGACACCAAAAGCAAAAAAAAAATAAAAGCATCCCTTATATACTTAGTTTCAGTACAATCCTTTAACTCTAGCTTGGCTAACACAACCACACTGTGATTTGCTTATAGTTAATCACAGGGATAAAATGTAGCAAAAGGTTATGTTCAAAGCTTTCATGAATGGAATAACTCACTAACGTGTAGCCTACAGCTGTGCACTCCTCTCTCCACATCTTATAACAGCCAACCCAGAACTTTCTGCAGTTTGTAGCTCTGGCACAAAAATTTCCATATTTAAAGCTGACTTCAGGAACATCCCATTTGCTGCTTCGGAAAGAATTCCCACTGCATGATGACGATGAGGCTCACATAACTTTGTTCAGTCTTTGAATCACATGCAGGATTCTGGTTAAAAGCCAGTGAAGAGTCATTTTATCACTACTCAGAATATACACACTCTGGGAGCTGTACCAGTAACCAGGGAACTCTTTACGCTCCCCAGGACCTTGCTACCTAGATACAAAAGGCTACATTTCCAAATGCCATAGATTCCAACCAGAAATCAAAGTTCTATTTTTAAAGTAGTGATGATGCAAACTATAGAGCCAGGAATGTCTTCTCCTCAGCTCCACCCTCCATCCAAAACCAAAATCCCAACTGTGTTGATTCAAGAACTCATTGCAATCTTGAAATTCCAAGTTGGAGGGAGGGGGGAAGAAAAGAGAAGAAAAATAAAAGTTCTACTATTCAAACAAAATGAAATGAAAAAAAACCTCACAACTAGAAAAACCTCTCATTAGGAAATGAAAACAACAGCAAGGGGAAAAAAAAATCCTTGTAACAGGTGCTTGAAAAAGACAAGATGACATTAGAAGGCACTTTACTGCCTCAATGAAAGGTCATTCCTCGTGTACTAAAAGCCAATACTGAATTTTAAATTTCTTTAAAACAGGAAAGAGAACATCAACCACAAACTGCAGCTCCAACATTTGTCACTCCTGAAAGAGCTGAGGAAGGGGACATCTCCCTCCTAAGAATACACAGATAGGCTGTCTGTCCATTTTCTTCCCATTAAAAGCAGTTTAGCAGCTGACATCCCTAAAGCACTTCAACTTAAATCCTGTAAAGAGGGAAGAAAAGAGCCTGGAAGTTGTGTTTTGAAAGAAAGAATGAAGGGATCAGCACTGCTTTTTCCTAAATTAAATATATCCCTAATCATTAAAGTAGCTCAAAAATCCAACTTCTCCCCAGAAAATAAGGGAACTTTTGCATTTGATTCAAAATGACAAATTTTCAGCTGAAAGAATTGATCCTTTTTCAGAATCAGTTGGATGAAAAGCAAATTAGACCACAGAAGTCAAGTTTTATCCACTATAGAGAACTAAATTACTTCTGTGCTCATTTACAGTGCTGACTTCAAAACAGCTCTTCTTTTGTTCTCTAAATATGCATGGAAAAAAACCTCTTGTTCATCTAAACCAAACTTCTGGCAGTTTAGAACCACCTGCTTCTGGGTTTGCATACCTGCCTTGATCTCTAATAGACTTTAAGATTTTTTTCAGCAGGTCAGCAGAACAAACATATCAAAACCCAAAGATGCTATCCAACAGGCTATTCTATCCTGAACAATTCTTAATTTTTTTCAGTACGCTCACAGAAAGAAGTTCAGATTAAAATGGGACAATTATACCAAGACACTGCAAACAACAGTGTTGTGCACCAAAACAAACCAATGCTACCCAGAACAGTAAACAAAGGTTTTAAGTAGAGCAAAACCATAAGGAAATAGAATTCATTAACAGAAGTAGCCATTTGGCCAAGTGCTAACATCCATTAATTCTGGCAATGCACTGTTAGACTCTACATGACCCTAAGTGGTCATAACTCTTATCCATCCATGCAAAACGTCAGGAAAAAACGATCTGAAATTTAGGGTTTCTCTCTGGCTGATTGCACTTCTGTATGAGTACTGCAGGCACACTTCTGCCCAGCCACCTGCTAGAAGCCACAAAAAGAGACTTGTGACAGAAACAACTAAAATTAAAAAGAAAGTGAAATTCTATTTGAAAGTTTGTGTTTGTTACTTAAACACAAAATATGCATATAAAGGCCAGCAGCACACCAAGACTCCTGAGATTTTCCCCAGTTGCATGAGTCCCTCATATGGCAGTTCAAAAACATTGAAGTGTTACTGAATTGTAGATTGTGTCCAAAAAAACGTATGCTTCTAGCACTCTTGCCTCTCCATTAAAAAAAAGAAAAAGGAAAAATAATATTCATGACTCATTCCTTCAGTAGCCAGTCTGTTACAAAGCCAGAGCACATTAAAAACTGTTTAGTCCATATCCTGACTGAACAGTGACCAACAGCAAAAGAATTTGCAAGGTCTCTACATGGGATAATGAGATAGTGACACGAATAACAAAAAGGCTTCAGGGGAACAAAAAAAAGAGGCTACATAGGGAGATTAGGTTGAAGTAGATAAAGAGAAGGAAACAGCAAGCTTTTGGAATCAGCAAATAAATATAAAGAAAACAAATGATTTTGATGCTGAGAGAGTCAGGGCAGCAAAAAAGACCAAGTGACTCTTGGAGAAAAAACACTAATGAGGGATGTCCCACTGCTAAGAGCTTGGTACAGATCTGCACATCGGCTTCATTGTCAACAGAATGACAACACACAAACTGGCCCAGGGCTGGTTCCAAAACTACACACTTGAAAATGAATGTAGAATTTCGCACCACTGTGTTCGTGTGCTTGTTGAATGATGGATCAGTAACACCAGTTCTTTAAATAAGTTCGGTAGTCCAATGAGATGTCAAATAGAGCAGGTTTTTTGGTCTTATTTTTGCATTTTTTTCTAGGTCTACTGCCTTTTTGGAATGTCTTTTCAGCTTGATTTTCACTTTTACTTTTTCCTTCCTCAGCTGTCACCACTCACATTGGTATTTTTACTCCTCCTTTTTTTTCAGTTTGACAGGCATGTTTAATTTTTTTCTGGTTAATACAATGTGCACCTCACTGTTCATATTGTTCTTGCTTCAGTTATTTTTGTTCTGAAGAAACAGTCCCTCCCTGCTTAAACTATTCTGCTCCCAGAAGAGTAAAGTTGTAATGTCCTCCTCAGTTCTTTCTCCAAAACACTAAGAATGCTTTCTCATCTTTAGTATCAAAGGAGTTGCTTTTTATGTGCCCACCAACACAGAATACAAACACTATGTCCTAGGTCAGCAATGGCTTCAGATACTGCTACTTTGTGAGTCAACTCCAATTAATACCCAAGCAGTAAATAAGCACAGCCTCCTGACCCGCAGTCTTGAAGAACTTTTGGTCTACAGAGTGCAAGCTCTACCAGGATACTTTATTCACCCAGCTTAGGCCATGATTCTCCTATTTCTTCAGTGGCAGTTCAGAAACTCTGATGACTTGACTGGGACACTGTTTCCAGCTTCCATCTTTCCAGTAGGGCCTCTGGAGATGAACATCAGGACCAAGAAGATTTGAGAAGTTAAGTCTTTCCTCAGATAAGTCATTGTCCTCATTTCCTCAGTCTAGCTCTCAACAGACAGGAGATCCAATTTCAGCCTCTAAAGTCTCAGTTTACCCAACATACAACTACCTCACTAAGCCAAACAAGAGCAGCCACCAAGAGCATCTGAAGTCCCTAAATATGACAATTGAACAAATTGGTCTTGCCATCAAGTAGCGATTTTCCTTATCTAGAAGCTTGTAATACACTTCCATTATTCAAGACAGATCTTTAAAACTTATTATGCACATGTTCCTATTGTCACACTCCATTTCCCCACCCATCTTGAGAATCCATTTACGTAAACATTCGCCTGCTTCTTGCTTAAGATTTTTCCAGCAGTAGTTGATCCAGGAGAGAAGAGAGTGACCACTGATGGAAGAGGTGCAATAAATCTGTATTCCTCATTAGGTAAGGTAAGCTTGCCAGGAAATTGCCTCAACGTTACAGTATACCACTGCATAATCTAGGACTAGGGTTAGCTGATTTAAGCAAAAGCTCCATACAAGTACTCCTTAGTGGGAGAAACTCTCACCCTCAGAATTAAATGAAAGCCTCAGGAGTTCCCATAATTTGGAAGTGACAAGAAACACAACCACAAATAAAGCTTTGAGAAAAAGCAATACTAATACGAAGGCCGTTTTCTTCATTTTAACAAGTGTTATTTTATTATGTGAGTTTCCTGAGAATATACTGCACAAATTTAGTTATAATTACCCTGAAATGTAAATTCCATGGCTATTCCTTGTTTGGGGGAAAAAGAAAATTAAAAAACTTATTAGAAACAAAGCACGTTAAAGTCAACATCTTTTTTCAGGCTTTCACATAAGAGCTTTCTTTACAGCAAAGCCAGATTAGATACTATTCTGCTATTTGCATCCTGTTCAATACCAAACACCTTCTTAGTGTCTAAACCCTACCTCCAAAATTCACAGACTGCAAGAGTACAACTAGAGGAATGATGTATTATGTACAAACACCCTTCTGAATTGAGACAAACACTACATAAGATGTAGGCCTGTCTTTCCTATCTACAGTGGGAGAGAGAAAATAACCACACTTTGGCTCTCTAAACAACAAAGAATATATCAGGACTATAAAAAAAAGGTCATACAGGACCTTTATAGACATATATAATCTTCACAGATACTTAAAAAGAACATTAAAAAACCCTATATTAAACTAAGAAATTGCTGGTTTACTTGTCTCTTTCCCACTCATTACTTAAGAAAAAGAAAAAGCATTTTACTTTCAGGAACAAGTTTGTCTTCACACTTTTGGCATTACCTATGTACTGCTTTTCAGACAGTGCTGCCCAAGAGATAAAGAGTACACAAATGGAAACCCAAACTCCTAGGTTACTACAAGTTTGTGGTGAAATCTTACCAAGGTTACAGTCTCTACGGCTGCCATCCATAGAGCAAAGGTCATTCATATCTCTACATATATTTATTAAGTTTCACAACTACATAATGTCCTAGAGCCTCAGATAAAACTGCCCTACAGAAGTATATCATGCTCCCATTAACAGATAATTCTCACTCTAGCATGTCTTACATGTGAGAAATGCAATCCTGTCTTTATCTAAAGGGTAAGCACAGCATCACGAAAAGGCCACAGTGCTTACAACGCAATCATGTAAACAAAATACCATTGTCATTCTCAAGGAAACAGACTTTCAAGATATGAAACAAGTATTGGAAAGTTTCAAGTAAGAGTTTTTCCCAAACTACGCAATTTAAAGTCTCTCCAAAGTATCAAGAATATGTTTAATCAGAAAATAATTAACAGCAAAACCACATAAATCAGTCAAAAGCTAAACAGAGGAACAACTCTTTAGAACAAGTCTTAGCTTTGACTGGAGTTTTCTAATCTTCATAAGCTACATAAATTTAACTCTGGAGACCAACAAGGGAAGAAAAAAGAGATCATTTTATCTCTGATGAAGCTCTAAATTGAAAAGTATTTAACATCCAAAAAGTACCCATCTGCAACCTGAACATGAAATCACTGCAGTTCTCTAATTTGTCTTTATCCAAAGTCACACAGCCTCCTGGCACTTCCTATATAGTTCAGCAACCATGATTCACTAGCAAAATTTAACCACAGGATATGTTTGGACTGATACCTGATTGGAGTGTTGTCATCTGCATTTCTGGTTCCAGCAGTGTCATGTTGATCCTTTTCTCAACACTTACAAGCCCTCAAAGACCTCTCTTTATATAGACACAGATATGTTAAAGAAAAAAAAATAATCCAAGAGGACTTCTCAGCTTTAATCTCATTCAAAACTTGCATGAAATGCTCATCCTTATATGATGAAAACTGTGCCTAGTGAGAAAACTCAAGTCTTTCAATATGCAGTTCTCTGCTTATTCACCACAGGCAAGCTGGAACAGCCCAAGATCAAATTACTGCTAGGAGAAAAATGAATACTCAAAGGGAGAGCAAGATGTGTAGTTTGCAGAAGTAAAGTCCGCCCCTTGATGCTCTGTAAGTCGAAGGGAGGGGTCGGAAGGGGTCAGACACACCAGAACTGGCAGTTTTTCCCCTTTTATAAGAGGACGATGACGTCTTGGGTAGACTTTCAGTCCCCCAAGGGGCTCTGCTGATGAGGCAATTTCATTCCAAGGACAAGGAGACACAATGTTAACATAAACACGCAGACATCCTCAGCTTTGAAACATGGCCAAAGTCATATACATCCTGCTGATACATCAGTCACTTTTCTTCAGCCTTTGCCTATCCTTTTTCCTCAATAATTAAACTACTCCCCTAATCAATTTCCCTTGCTGATCTCTAAACCTGAGCTACTCTAAGAGATGGTCCTGTCTGTTTCTTAAAAACAAAAAACTGGCCTTTGTCACTCAGACTTTTCCCACCATGGATCACACCCTCCATCCAACCAGACTAGGGGTTAAAAAAATTCAGTCTTGTTTCCCACATCCAAACTATCAATTGCAAATTATTTGGGATAGTGGACAAAACTTTTATAGTCAAGTATTTATTGAGTAAAAGATAAAAATAGAATTAAGTCTTTCCTCACTAGATAATTCCAGCTCCCAACTGAAAGGAAATTCAGTCTCGGTCTCTAAAGAGTCTCAAGTAATTTGCCCAACAGATAATTTAATTATCTTAACAAACTAATTCCAACACTTCTGTCCCCAGAGCATCTTTCCCTTATTCCCCATCTTTCCACAAGGCTCATCATCGTTTCTCTTTAGGTCATCTAAGTAAGTAACTGCATATATTTGTACTAAGCCCTAAAATATATTGAGCTGTGCATCTAAGATACAGACCAATTTTTAGGTTTTAAATCCCTTTGTAGCAAGTCAGAATCCCTCTCCAGCCACAACGGTATGCATAAAAATGAGTACTTCTGTGTGCAAAACTGCTGAAGCCCTATTTGCTGACCCCTCTAATGTGAAATAACTTCAGGACTTCTCTAGCACTCAGATACAAGAACTCCCTGACAGCTGCTCAACTGCTGAGGGAAGAGCATGACAGGTTTTAGCAACACATCTTCCTTCCCACACACAAACACATCTGGAACTTTAAAGGAGGCAGCAAAACCTCATTTAGCAGCTTCAAAAAATGCAGGAAAATCCCTTAAGAGTAGTGATATTGTAGTATTTATCTGATTTTCACACCCCTTACATCAGCAGTATGTTGTAAAAGGACAAGAATCAGCTCATCTGGGTTTCTCCCGAACTCAATTTTTTTTTTTTTTTTGCAGTCCTACATTTGCAGCTAGAATAGGCAAAAATTGTAGGCCTAAAAAGCTTCTTCTTGCTGTGCAATCTCAATGAAAAGGAACTGCAGCAGCGCACTGTAACCTGAGAATTCAGAGACACTAGTGACAGAAATAAGTCATTTTACCACCTACCCTGAATATTCATACGCATCATAAATAAAGGAAAACATCCATTTTTAGCAGAAGGTATGCTTATTTTTGTTAAGATACATGGAAATACAAGAGGAAGCAGTATGACCCAAGTGGAAAGGAAATCCTTCACAGTGTCCAGAAACATCACTTAACACCCTGAAGTACGCACGTGTGCACTGTCGGTGACCATGAAGGGGCAAATGAAATTTAATGCATTAACCAGGATGTTGCTTATTTGACCAGCAAGGAAGATGAAGACTGCACTGCCAGATGTCTTCCAACAGAGATTCTTCGTTATACTTCGTGGCAATGTATCGACTGTGGTAGGGGGAGAGCTACAGCTGCAGAAGTGGCTGATAGTATTCCAATAAAAATTAATTATAGAAAGCCACACATTACAGAAGCAGCAAAGGTCCCAAAGCTAGGATTCACTTGGCTAAGTACTAACAGCAATTGACTATTGTGAAATAGTGCAATCTTTCTTGTGTGAAGCA
>NW_008238664.1:5597709-5618774 GCF_000691975.1 Corvus brachyrhynchos
ACACTTAAAACAGCAAAACCAGCAACAGAAGTCCTTACACAGACAAAACAGCTTGACTTGTTTAGCAAGCAGTTTAAATTAATGAAAAAGAAATGGTTTTTAAACAGCTATCAAATTATGTGTCTAATGTTCATCCATCAGCCCTGAACCTTGAAACCTCAAGGCAAACTGAAGAGAGAAACTGGAAAGGAAAAACAGAAAGGAGAGGAATAGTACAAGCCAGTGATTGTAGAAGGGTGTTAGTCTTGTTAACTTGATAAGGAACAAAAACTTTGTTGAGAGCTAACTTGTTAAAGCCACGACATTAAAGCTGCCTTTGGCATTATTCTTTCCAGCTCAACTATTCCCCCCCCATCAGTATTTAAAAGTTTGTTTAAAATATTTCATGGAGATTACCACTTCTCAGTTGTTTGGTAGCTCCCATCAGTAACAGGCCAGTCATTTCTGTCATGCTCTGGATCTCATAGCTCTATCAGACAGCATGCTAAATTTATAGTCTCGTGGGACATAAAGTCTCTTAACACAAATCTATCCAAGACAGACTGGTTGTTTTTGTTCTAACAACCATTCCCCGTACTCTCACACAAGAGAAAACAGCAAGTCTCACTGGAATGTGTGTGAAGGACAGATCAGAGAAAACTATATATTTTCTGTCTTGGTCCTTTTGCTACAATACAAACTTAATCTTCTTCACATCTAAGTTCTGGATGAGGCAGTAACCACCCCTTGGTAATTATATGTAACTTTGAGTCACACTATTCCAGAAGGCAGACATATACTAGAAGAAAAAAAAAAAAAAAAAAAAAAAAAAACAAACCCCCAAACCCACGCCAAACCACAAAAACTGAGAAAACAATTTCAGAATACTCTTATCTCTTTAAAGTCCTTTCTCAGAAATAAAATACCATCCTTGTTTATAAGTAAACATGCCTAGCTTCTCAAATGAGTTCATGAGTCACATAATTCACTTCTTAAAAGGACAGTTTATGGTATGATTTTAAGAAAACGTTATTAATGTTTTTAAAGTCAGAGTAACAAGAAGACAATAATAAAATTTCCAAACCCCTACAATGAGTTGTATTTGAAGTATTTGAATCTAACTGTATTCAGTGTAATGACAATTCAAAATGGGAAAGGGATAGCAGAGGAGGAAGGTAGAAATGTATTGCCTAATAAAAGAATTATAGGAGCAAATCACCTACACAATTATTTAAAACAAAATAAGGTCCCCTAATACTCGTGTATTTTAGTAGTAAATGGGCATAAGAACACAGGCATTAAATTAGCTCTTTAGAACCATTTTAAAAGTTCAGCTCTGCAATTTCTGAGTATAATCAACAGCTTAAGTAGCAACTATTTATCCTATGCTTTGTACAGCACTAACACGAGTACCTTCCCATACCTAAAGCACATGCCTTTTGTGTGAGTTGAGTCATACTGAAATTCCACACATTCCAGCTAGACTCTTCCCCCAACACATATGGTTGCCTTTGTAGAAGGCAACTATCCCAGATCAAGTAAACCCCAAACACTGGCAAGCTGGTGCAAGTTCCGTCCAAACCGGTAATCATAAAATGCAACAGTTCACTGGAAAGAATGTTACCTCATCTTCAACAAGCCTGCAGTGAGAAGAAACCAGGACTGCCCTTGGGTTCTTAGACAATGTTTTTCATGACCCCTGGTCAAAGATAACTATGAACTCATCGGGGGGGAACAGGTCAAGAGAGAGAGTCAATAAGCTAGTGGAGCAATTACCGTAATTTGAAATGAAGGTGAAGGAGAAGGACTTTTTTTTTTTTTTTTTTTTTTTTTTAAGAAATTATCAAACTACCTAGGATTTGTATACTCATCAGCTGGGGGTTTTCTCTTTTTTTTGTAAATGCATTCATCAGGGACTTGTTCTAATCCTGCCCTAAGGGCTGGGAAAAGTTATCTTGGCATCTTAGTACAGGTGACTTGAGAAAAATCAAGATATACTGAAGAGCTTCAGATGACTCAGTATGGTCTTTTTCTGGCTTGTGTGGCAACAAATGAGTTGGTCACAGGCCTTGATGAACATGGGTAGAAAAAGAGAAGGAATGTAAATCTGGACTAGAAAACTCACTTTGAAACACAAATTAAATAACTACACCTTAAATGTCCCATTAAGCTTGATGTTTAAATAGAACCTAATAATTTTGTCAAAATAATTTACTAACACCTTACCACATAAGGTGTCCTTCCACTGAAGTGACAAAAAATTGTTTCCTAGCTACCTGTGTTCAAATGCTTCATACTGGATTTCTATACCCTAAATATCTTCTATTGCATTTTAACTGTGTAACTTAGCAGCAGCTGTTCAGTCAGGTTGTTCAAGGTCTTTACACTCGTGTCCAGCTGTACCTATCCTTCCAGGTACTCACGCCTACAAGGAGAATGCATAGCTGTGATAAGGGAGAATATGAAGAGAAGTCTGGATCTGAAACAAACCAAAAGCAATTAAAAAAGCCCCAGAAACTGTGTCTGACTGCTCTTCAGTTCTAAGAGAAGGAAAAAAAGTTTTAAAAGCCATCTGCAGTCCTAGGGCACATGGCAGCATGCGTATACAGGACTGCACTCCCAGTTTTCCCATGGGATACATAATTCCATGATGCTTCACAAGCCAAAGAAATTGCTATTTTAACTCAGCTAATAGTTTATGTTCCAGAACCACAGTCAGTCACAACAGATACTGTACAAACCCATGCAATGCTTTTCTACAGATACCTACAGATAAGCCAAGTCTGTTTACCAAAAGCTACAGAAAGAGTTAATCTGTTAGAAACTCTCAGCTAAGTAGTTAGTTCAGCTGTGAGTCAGCAGTGCCTGTCTAGAACTGCAAACAGGAGACCCTTTGACACAGATAGGCAGCTTCCAGCAAGTCTCTTTCTTACCACCTCCTCCCCTCCCACTGCCACTCAGCTTGCATCTTCCTCATACCTTGAATTTGGCAAGTTGTCACAGAAGCAGTTTGACTGCACAAGATATATTCTACAACCACTTTGGATTGCTCAAATATTTAAGCAGATTGCCATCTCAACTGGCAGATCATCTCTGAACGTTTTTTAACATGCTTAAAGCCAAGGACACAACAACAACAAAGATACACCATATTTTAAAAAGGAGTTTTAACAAGCTCAACAGCTTTCAACAGCTGTGCAACCTCCACCCCAAGATAACGAAGAAGTTCCCATTTGAAGGAAGACATTTATTCATTCAAAATGCATCAGCTAAATTTCTTAACAGCTCACTAAACCAAGTGTTCTTTTATGCTGTGACAGTTTGCAAATAACCATATTTCAACGGAACTTTTAACTCTCATAGTACTTTAATGAATGTACACACAAACAGCACACAACAAAATACTGCAGCCTAGGAGAAAAGAGCATTGTGTATCTCCTGTGTACCTCCAAAGATAAGGAATATTCAGGTAATCTAGCTCAGGGACTTCGGACTTTATGCCTCGCCTGAAAAGCTGCCCCTCCGGCAGTAAAATTCCCACTATTGTGCTAAGCCCTGATAAAGAATCAGCTCTGCAAAGACCCACCTAATGAGTCATTTCCGGGAATATCCTAGTTTTCTTTGGCAAATGCTTTGGGCAGAGGTGCTCCTTTTCAAATACTTTTAAAGCACAACTCTATTTTACCTGTTCCAGTCAAGCAGATTTGCAGCCCAAAATGACACAGCTTCAAAGCTGAGTCCATAAAAATAACATTATTCTGATAGAGGAAAACTATCTACTTCTGTAAAAGATTCCCAAAATACCAATTTTTAAACTTATCCCAACAACTGAATCCAGTGAAGACTTTTGCTCCCATACCAGAATATCCTTTCTTCTGAGCATAACAATACCATTCAAAGTTTCATTTTTTAAGATGTAAAAATCAAAATGTCACCTTCAGGTGGCCAGCTGTCAGGTGCTGGAAACAAAGGCTCATATGCTTTTCCCATGTTCCAGCTCACTATCACTTTCAATGTTATCTCAATTAAATTCCATTTGAAATCCTTCCTTGCCTTCGTAACTATAAAATGCCCAAGTCTACCATTAGCTGAGATGTACTGAGATCACAGTCTACCTTCCTGACTAAAATTCCAATTTTCTTCTATTCACCATCACCACCTTTATCTCCATCTGTTGTATTTTATCTTAGAAGACTGCAAACATTAAAGATTAGAAGTTTTTTGTTCTGTTATTGCCATTTCTATCTTCTCCATTTTTTGTAAACATAACTGTGATCACATAATGATGGTATAATGTATATGAATGAGGAAACTCTTTTTAACCTCTTAAAAACCCAACACTTAATCAATTTAAGTTAATCAATTCTTCCAAATTGCAAAATACTGATACACTATTCAGAGAAAGGCATGGTCATTTTCTGGAGATAAAGATCCAGCCATGTTAAGTGAGGTACCCCTTCAATCCAAATTACTGTCCTCAGTGCACATATTCTAAATCACATTACCATAAGCATTGTTTTGGCTATAAAGCCACTCTGAAGCTCCCCAGCATTTCTAATATACTGTGCCATGCAACCCCATAATGTCCAACACTGTAAGGTGCACAGGACTCGACCATGCTCAAATCCACAGTACCTTGCAGGTGATAGCATGAATTCAGACTGTAGCAAGACCCTCATATTGCCAAGAGTTACCAACATATACCCCAGAAGATGGGGTGAAGGGAGATCACCAAAAGGAATTCACAAACAGAAGCCACCACGTATCAAATGGTTTCATCACTCTCTCAGAGGATGAGTGAACATGCAAAGGCTTTCATGGCAGCCTGGTGATCCTGAGCTTCAGGCAGTTAACAGTCTTTAAAAGCCAGGAATTCTGGTCACTGAGTGACCCTGTATTTTGCCACTATATAGTTGCCCATAAGGTACCTGCAACTTGAAACATACACAGGCCATTCTCACTCTAGGACCAGAAGGCCTACTGGGGCATTTAATTTTTAACTCTAGGTCTTGCTTCTCCTTCCAGGAAGTCTGAAAGGACCTATCAGACATTTGCAGTGAGAAGGTTACTCATTCTTGGTAAGTGTAGACCAAGGTGGCAAAGAAGAATCTACAGATGGCTACAGACTGGAGGTGAGCTATCACTTCGCTTCACTGACTGTCTCAGCATTGCACAACTCAGTCACCACGAAGTACAGGGAAGCTGTTTCTGGTATTCACCTAACATAATAATATAAAGCATTTATCACTGGAACTCTGTGGAACTTCCACAGCCACTAACATCAATTCTTCCAATCAAACAGTGTAAATAGGTTTTGTCAACTCTAAATCATTAGTTTTTCCTACCAGAAAAACATAGTAAGAAGCAATAAAATGCAGATCTGTCATCAGAACGTGTACCGTGACACCACCACTTGGTGAGGACACACTACATGAGACATGAGCACACTGCACCCCTTACCATTCTTCCTTTCACTGAGTGGAGGGAGGTTGGGGTTCCGGCCATGATGGAGGTTGAGGGTCAGCTCGGGCTGCAAGGAGAGCTCCTGCAGCTCATTGGCAACAGCTTCGCTCTGCGGGCTGGGGGCCGCTGACAGCGACACCAGCACCGGCTCATCTTCATTTTCGCCAGCCCCTCCTCCGTCCAGCCCATTTCCAGCAATGACGGAAGGGGGCAGGCACACCACGCCGGAGAAATCCACTTTGGCTTTCGTGATGGCAACCTGCAAGACAAAGCAGAAAAATATAGACCGTAAATCTCACATGACAGTCTTAGCCATACGCCCAGTTCGACGTGGTGTCTTCCATGCTATAGAGAAACACGTTGAGTTCGTGTGATCATTATCAATTGAAATCCAACGAATCGCTGAACCTTGCTCAACTCAGCAGTTTAAAAACTTGTATAGACCTCCAACAGCATCACCACAGAAACTACTGATGAAGCTACAGATCATTATAATTTTCTTAGAAAGTATGAGAACATTCTCCATTTTTGGTGTTTTAGGAACCCAGTCTTGAGAAGACAGACTGAGTCACTGCAGTGAAGTCAGCCTATTTGGAACCTTGCTGAACTCTTGACTACTGTCCTTTTATATCAGCAACAGTGTTTTAACAACAGTCTACCTGAAATCCAGTCAGGTAAAGTAATCCTTCATAATAAACTTGGAAAGACAGCTGAGTATGACAAATGAGGATTTTCAGATAAAAATCAACTGCATTTCAAAAACTAATTCTCTTGTTCCATTCTCTCCTCCCCATTTACAGTCAGTGAAAATGAATAAAAGAAAAATATTCCACATAAACAAAAAAGCTTTTCTGCCTCAAACCTCAGCTACAGTAACCAAAATGTGCAATACATAAAGGGCTTTAATGAAATAAGTGATTTTTAAAAGTTTTATTATATTTCCATAATTCTTTAAATAAGTATTCAAAAGCCACTACTATGTTCAAATTAAAATTCTTTTCTGTTCAGTAGTTTAAACAGAAACAAACCAGCTGTAAGTCTCCAGTGAAATGGTTACTGTGTCAACATTTAAACAGTAACGGACATTATACAAGGGCAATCATATTTGGTTTTGATTAATGAGGATGGAAGTCTCCTGCTTCTTAGCATGCTGCTGTTTCAACCAGTCTAATCTTGGAAGACTCTGCTGCATTGTTGTAATTTAGCAAGCAAAAGGTATTTGCAGAGGCTAACCTCAAACTTCAAAAAGATGCGGGTAAAACAACCTAAATAAAAACCATCAGGATAATCCTCCAGAATTCAATCAAAAAACAAACTTGAAACAACTAGTTTAACAATATAGTTTTTTATTAAGTATTCCCCACTTAACCCTCATAATTAACCTGGATAAGTGTGACAACATCAACACATCCATAGCTGACAAAGGAGCTCAAATAGTCACTTCCCCCATTTGCGTATTTCAGTTGATTAGCAACATTTGTTCTGTAATATCCAGAATAAAGTTATAAGTAGTACAAAAATTTGTTTCAAAAATGTGTTCAGTGTATATTTAAGACAACAATAAGAATTTACTGGTAATGAAAACATTATTTCATCCATGTTGTCATATATTCATTCCCAGAACCCTATGTCATGATCTGAACGGAAGCAAAGAAAAGAAGGGTGGAGAAAAAAGCAGAAAACAACAAAAACCACCAACCGAAGCTGGTGCTTGTTAAAACAAATGAGACTGAGCCAAACCTTACTGCCATATGAAGTATTTGCTTTTACTTCAGTTAAAATTTGGCTAGAAAGTGCCTACCCCTTCCCTGATATTTTTGCTGTCCAAAGCAAACATAGAATCATATCCATTTGACAGCAAATTGTAGCGGTAATCTGAAAAGAGAAAAAATTGGTATCATGCCCTTCTCTTAACAATGGATAGAGAAGACCTCAAAACACACACCCTTAAACCACAGACTTAAAAGAACAGAGTTTGGTACACCACAACAACCTTTGCAAAGGCTGGAAAGAGTTAAAACACAACCAATATAGTTGGCCTCAGGCCCTGTCCCTGTAGGATGGGAGACTTGTGGAACGGGGCTAAAAGGAAGAGTAATTGCCCAGTTAGGAGGCTGGCTGGTAAGGGCTGCTGTCACCACATTAGAGGAGCCAAAGCCAATCTGCTTTATGGAAGGAGACGTACTGAAGACATTACACTTTGCCTAGTTCCACATGGTGGTCAGATCATGCAGAAGCACAAGTGCAGCCAGGCCTGAAATCACAAACAGGTGACAGACATATCTAACACTCACTCCACAAGGATACGGAATGGCAGAATTCTCAACCTTCCCTCCTCAATCTACTCCAGAAAAAAAAAGATTTCCTTCCTCTTCTCAAAAGGTGAAAAAAAACCTTGACATGTTTCAAATATGTAAGATCTGCTTCAACTAGATAAACAGAAAATGTCTTCAGGAACTTCAAACATATTGGATTTTCTTTTCAAGAGGAATTTGTAACCTGCATGATGAACTAGGAAAATCACATTTCAAACACCACTTTAACAACAGTGTTGTAAAACAGAATCTATTTCCCTAATCAGTATATTGACATTAGCCAGACTACTGAAACTCCATCATTTATGAAAAAGCAGGGTACCAAGCCACAGTAAAAGCAGTCCAGCAGAGCCAGCTACAGCACAACAAGGAGCAAGAGACCCATGCTCACACACCAGTTTGCTATGTGACCTTGAGCAACACCATACCAAACCATGTTAATTAGTACTGGGATTACAAACCAGAGCTCCTCCAGTAAATTGTCCAATGAAACTTCATCACAGTAGCTGGACTATCTACAATTGTACCTGAACCTGCACATTTCCTAACTCATGCAGAAAAAGACACAGATGGAAGGTATCTTAATCCTAGCTGGCATGTCAGTCAGTGTTTGTCCCACATCAAAGGAACACAGCTTAAGCAAAACTTGACTTGACACTCATTCTTGCTCTGCCACTATGTCCTGAATTGCGCCAGAAGTGCTGCTTGTAGAGCCATACTGTGAACTGTATCAGAAAGCTGATCCAGCTGAAATGCAATCTTTCATCTGGATCAATTCCTCCATACATGGCACAGCTGAACCAGCACGGTACAGTGGAACACCGCCACAAAATTAAAAAATCAGTCTGACTCTGTGCATCTCAAACAATCTGGACAACAATTCTGTCCAAGAAGGGCTGCAGCTCAAATAAAACTAAACTGGGGTTAACCATTAAACTATTGCCTTTGGTAAGCCTGTCTTCTCCTTACTCCATATCACCTCCCACTTCAGACCAGAACAAGACTCTGCAATGACACACATTAAACCAATTAGAAAACCGACCCAGGTGTAAAAGCCAGTCTTTTGGTTCACACTCCTGCTATATCAGGTCCCTGTTTGATGTGCAGTACCACCAGCACTTGTGCTGGCACTTCACAAGGACAGAACCAGATTATACCATTAGTACATCCAAACATCCAACCTCTTCCTAAGGGAAAGAGAACTCTTTTTCAGATCAGTGCCAAGTCTTAGTATGGAACACATCCCCACATGAAAAAAAAGAAAAAAGGCATCCAGTCCTCAAGATTACAATAAAAGCTATCATTGGATGAGTTTGATTTAAATGTTTTCAATTAAAAGTCTGATGAGGGCAGAGAGGGATTTGAAAGATGCTTTGAGGATTTATAATCATTCATGCCACAATGTTTGGAAGTCCTGTGAAAGACATGGAATCCTTTCCTGCAACCAACATAAGTCTGTTTCTAGACTTCCCAGACAGTTATACCACTCTATAACTGTCATTGTAGAATGATCAATCAGATAGTTACACACATTAATATCTAGAACCTAATTAAAATTTTACAGTGTTTGTTTTCCTGTCATTTCCAACCAGACTAGAAACTTTCCCATAGAGAAATGTGCCATGCCATGATCTTTAAGTGAGTCATCCAGAAGCTGATGGATAGTAGTAAGACCAAGTATTTCTTATCCTTAATAAGGGTTTCAGGGTAAGTACCCTCAAGGATTTGTATCTGTTGCCTAACCAGGCAAAAGCTTTCTATCATGGCATTTTTCTACTTTCAGGCCAGCTGCTTCTGGGACAAGAGTGGCTGTGATACCACAGATGTTCTACAGCAGCAACATCAGCTTAAGCAACCTTTAAGTCCTCCACTGTCCAGCTGCTCATTTCTGTCCCTACACTGTCCCTTCTTCGACTGGGGAATCTTATTTAGCTGAAAACCAGACATTTTTTCCTGGGTATTCAATAAAATCAGTTCCCCAGGCTATTGCCAGCTACACACACAGCTGTGTACCATAGTGCATGTGTCCATATCCAACATAAATGTTGGATAGATTAAACTATTTAATAAGATGACTGCTACCAAAAGTAGCCATCCTGATTTCTTTTTTACTTCCTTGTGCCTTATTCTCCCTCATGATAACCAAGTTTTTGCGTGGCTGGCTGGCAAGCCACATCAGCAACAGATGCAGATTAAAACTAGTAGTGTGTGTGTGTGTGTGTGTGTGTGTATGATCAGGTCAAACTGAACACAGATCAGTTTCTTGATCTGGTTCAGCCTGTGCTGGCTGACAGGAGGTGAGGAATGAGCAGGCTGCACTGCTCCTTTTGTTGGCAGTGCCAGTTTAGTGTCTAACCAGAGGATGTGGTTGTATGATACAGCTAAGTTGATCTAAGCCAGCTCTTGCCAAAAGGGGCGGTCTTGGATGCATGCCTTTGTTGCTTCCCTGTGCCAACATTGGTGCTTGTCTGCCCTCATGATGGGATGATTAATGGAGCTAAAATGACAGGAAACTAATCCTAAACCTTTCTCCCCTCCCAGTTTACTTTTCACTAGCTTACTGTTGGGCAGACAGATTTCCATACTGTACATGTCTGTCCATTTCGTTTCCCTCTCACCTTCCAGGCTTTGAGCTATCCTTCAGTGATTCTGGATGAGCAACTTTAAGAGGAATTTCTATGAGTAATTTTGTCACATGGTAAATGCAAAGTGGAATACTGTTTTTACCAATGACTAAGATAATCAGGTTTCCTGTGTGTTTACTGGGATATGGTGTTGCAATAGCAAGAGGATGCGCTTAAACAGCTATTGTGTAAAACAAGCATCAGAGCAGTTTAGTCTTTGTAGTTTGCAGGCTTGATAAAGGGAATACTTTTCTGAAAATTCTTAATGGCTGTGGTTCTTAATCCTATACCTTGTGCAAAATTGATGCTGTCTTGTCTGTCTGAAATTGAAGTATTTAAATGCCTTCAGAAGTTAGAAATGGATAAAGATTATTTATATGTTTACAAGTAATGTCCACTGTTTCTCTTGATCTCTCAGATCCATTTCCCCCCAGGTGTCATGGTTCATGCTTGTAGGGTTGTAACAGTGGTTTTGTGTTTTATATGAACATAATTTAAAAATTCCTCGTTTCTGAGAGCATGCTATGGCTCTGCATCATTTTGGGAATATTCATAATTAAGATCTTGACAGTCAGTATTTAAACGAACCAAGGAACACTGTCACCTTCCCTTACATGAAAACTCAATAACCAGAGTAAAACATACAGTAAACATATTTCAAATTAAAACATAAAAGAAATTTTTAAATAAGTAAAAATCAAAGAAGCACCGGGAAAAAAACCCAGAACACATACAATTCCCAAATCAAGAAAGGACACCTCTCTAAACAGCTCTCCCTTGTTTCCATTATAGGACCAAGTTGCCAGGGCAATAGCAATTTCCTACTGATTTAAGAATTGCTAAGCAACCTCCAGCACCTAACAGCAACAGCATGTGTGTGCAGCTGGGCTATTTTGAGTAGACAGGGCATTTTTTTATTTTAAACTTAAGTGCAGCCTTCTGTTAAATGATTATGCCAGCTGAGATCATCCAGCTAAGAGACAAATCTTGGGGCAAAGTGGTTTTAAGTGGACAAATCTTTGAAATGAGCGAGAAGACTTGAAGAGAATACCATGACATGCCCAAAAGCAACTATACCCCCCAGGACATCACAAATTAAAAGAATAACCCAGGAGAAGTGAAGTTTTCAGCAGGTGGAAGCAGAGGCACCACATTAGCTTGAGAAGTTATAACAATCAGAGTGAGAGATATCTTTAGATATCAGAGTCACCAAAAGGAAGACCTATAAAGTTGTATTGAAAAAATTATTTCAGCTCCTGTCAGTCAGCTTAACTTAGGCACACAACTGTTGGCAGAATTAGCTAACATGATGACACTGTCCATAAAGAATATACAGTAGAGTCAGCAGTGAGGCAAACATCACAAAGACTGTATCCTGGAAGAGGTACAGTTTTGAGGACTTCTTCAGGAACCGCCTTAAGAAACCAAACTATGCAGACCACTAAAAAGAGGCCACCTTAGATTATGGAGTTTTATCTTAACACACACATTCCACATGCATTTGACTTCTGCAAAATGAATCTGTCATCAGCTTCCTTCACTTTCACAGTATTTGGGAGCAGGGACGGGCAGAGGGGCAAAAGCAGTCAAAAAGTAACCAAATTTGTTCTGGATTAGAACCAGTGATTTGGAGGTATAAACTGTCCATTCTACCATGATCACAAGCCACTACCCTGCAAAGCCTGTATTATAAAGGCAAAGATGGCAACACATGGGAATGAAGATGCTGGTAAAACACAGATGAGCACAACTTTATCCGAGCTAAAGAACCGGACTCTGTATGTGTACTGTGCCGGTAACACTGCAGTAACAGAGGATATCTTTGAATCTTCACCGTCTCTCTCTCTACTACCACCTCCAACAAATCTAGCAGCACAAGAGTCAAAATATGCTTGGGCCAGCAAGAAATGTTATCAGACAAAAGGCATGAACAGCTGTCTAGAGACGTGAGGACTTGAGGGAGAAAAGATGCACATCTAGTCCAAAGCAATCAACTGCATCATTTGTGGTGTAGACAAACACAGCCTTGCACATGATTTTAACAACCACTCATCAATAATGATATTTCTCAAGCCCTAGATATTTCCTTCATAAAACATTAACATTTCCTTCACTCCATCCAGCAGTGATAGAAATTTTTTAAGAGGTCTTGAAAAATGATTAAACATTAATTTCTTAAAGCCCACAAATAGCAAGCTAAGAAATGTAGTTTGACATTCCAGCTATTTTTTCAGAAATATTTTTCATTCTTCAATACTTATTTGGAGGAACTTTGTGGCTTTCAAGCTCATGGAATTTTGGGTACACAGAGAACTGATAATACCAAAGCTAGTTTGAAGATTAGCAATGATATTTAGAACAAACAATCCTTGCTGAAAAAAAAAAAAATGAACTCTTCACCAATTTCTGAAGTTCTTACTTTTGTTCAGAGCATGAATGAGGACATCCTTCTAATTTCAGAGGACATTAAGCCTCAAACTGGTAAAATCCTTTATAGACACCTAATTCTCTCATACCACTCAGTGTGTGAATGAATGATCTAGCTTGTGAGACTAAAGATCATAGCTACTGAAGAAATAACAATTTCTGCTGAAGTTCAAAGAACAAAAGAGAGCAAAAAAGATGTCATGTGTCAGTGGGTACGCTAATGTATATTAGACCTTGGCCACGATAGAGCTCAACATCACAATTAAAAGAAGAATTCAGCCTACTGCTACCAAGCTGTTGGTTCCTGCTGCTTTCCTTTTGTCTAATGATTGTGCACCCATGGGGTGACTCAGCTCAGCCGAACCAGCAGACGATTCACTCTGTGAAAGATCAGAAACCATTTTTTCCCTGATCAGTCAGCTGGCTGGCCGTGCCTTGTGGCTGCACAATCACCAGCTCTGATGCAAAGGAAGCAGCAGGAGTGCATGGCTGTGCAAAGGTTTGACCTGCCTCTGCAAGAGCAGCACACTGAAAGATCAACTTAACTGTAATGTCAAAGAGCACACTTAAATATCTAGCAGCAGTGCCAACTTAGGCAGCCTGCTACACATTCCCACTCTCATACCTTCCTCAGTGTGAAACCAGCATAAATCTTAGAGAGACAACATGTACTGGACCAGATGAAAAATTATCTAGAGAAAAACACTTCTTTCCAGGAGGATGTGTTCTCCAGAGTGGCTCACCATGGCCACAGTAACAGCTATGCCAGCAAAACAGAGGGAGCTGAGAAAGGGAGCAAGCTGTCTGAGCCTGTGCTGCTCCCAAAGAAATGCATGATATGAACTGCAGTGTGTTTGGAACAGACTGCCTGCTTTCCACCACCTTCTGACTGGCTGGCTTCCTTGCAATTGCTGTTTGATGCACCTTTTAAAATTTCCTTCATGTTAAAGGCAAAGCATTCCTCCCCACCCCATAAGGGCAAGTAGTGGAAGCAATGGATTCAGCTAGCAGCAAAGGCATGTGGCAGTGGACGCCTACAACCGATGGAAGCAGGGAGGCTACAGCAAACTAGAAGAGGGAATGCTGATGATCTGCAGCCAGATGTGAGCTTTGACTTGGAAAATCACAGCTGAAAAAGTATGAAGGAACTCTTGCTGAATATGGATTTAGAGCAGACTGAGATGAGAAAGTCATTGGACAAGACAAGCATGGAAGGAAGACCTCAGAAGAAACGCTTTCAGACAGAAAACTTGAAATTTGAGTCTAGAACTGGATGACAGGACATAATGAAGTGGTGACTTGGGCAAGGCAAGAAAGACAGCTCAGGGAAAAATCTAGACTAAAATAAAAGAAAACATTTTTTTTAATTATAAATTTTTCACAGAAAAAGAAGAATTAAAACAAAGATAAGGTAGTTAAATTTCAGTCAGCTCAGTTCCTGGCACAAACACGCATTGCAGCACAAAGCAGCAGGCAAAACTGCAAAACCGTAGAATCTTAAGGATTTTTTGGCAAGGTTTTTTGGCAACTTACTTTTGTGTGTCTGAGGAAGTAGTTTCACATTTTATCTAATTCAGTCTGACCACGGGCTGTGACTGAGATTGTATGTCCATATTGTATCACCTCACCACAGTTTGAAATTCTCACCTTCTCTTTCAAGTAGTAACACTGCAGCCGTAGAGCAAGTCAATTCAGCTTGCTGTTCTGATGGAAAGCTACACCTTGAAACATGCTTATTTGCCCATCGTGATAGCAACCTGAACCATGCAACCATAGATTCCTCAGATCTCATTAGAAAAACAAAAAAATACAAAAAAACCCCACCCTAAACCAACAAACAGAGGAAAAAAAAACCAGAAGAGCAGAGCCCACTGAAAAATGACAGCTTTCAGTCACCTCATGTGAAGTACAGTGTAAAACCAAGCCTGAAACAGTCTGCAAGAAGTTTTCTGACCCCAGTCACATTCTTTAGTCATGCCAGTATGAAACTGTCTACAGAAATTAAACCAACTGGTTTTGTCTCTGCTTCCCATCAACGGACACTGGGTGTAGGATTCAAATTTCTTTGCATTTATTGGCACCTTCTAATGCAGCTACCCAGCATGACATTCACTAAGTGGAATGCCCAGCAACTGATTTACTAGATATTCTGTTCCCTTTTTCCCTTACAACAGCTGACTTTCCACCCTTGGATTTCCCCACTACTGAAAACAGGTAAGAACTTTCTTCAGTGATTCATAGAGAAGCTAAGATCAATATTACTGTCTTGTTTAAGCTAACCAATTTATTGAAAAGAAGTAGCAAGTGCTCCCTAACATGGAAATCTAATCAATGTGAGTAAAGAACATGGTGTTCACCCAATTCACAGGATACCAAATTCAACTGCTTTCTTTGAAACAAGTCTTACTAATTGCTCACCAGCACTGAAAAGTGGACATGTGTGCTGTTTATACTCTTTTAACACTATAAAGTCCTTGCTGCACAGCTGTCACACTTGACACTAAAACAAATTCAAAATATTTTATCTCTAAACAATACTATCCCTCACTTTTAGTGACTACAAGCAATTTTCAATTCAAAACCTAAGAACAAAAGGTGCAGACTAAAGACAGAAAAAAGAACACAATACATACCTTACTCACAGTTCCCACGGACAAACCCAGCTCACTTCCATGCCAGCAGCTCTCTCCCCAGACACTGAAAGAGAAAACAGGACACAAATACTCAGAGATTTAAAAACAAACGACCAAACAAACCAAACACAGCCCATTTTCTCCTTTAAGAGTAAGGAACAAAGTCCTTTATCTGGGATTCTTTTTAAATAGAATCTCTAATTCATTTGGTACACACTACAGAAGTTGGATTGACATACCATCAAGACTGCCATGCTGGTATACACACACCCATGCTACTTGCAGAGCAGAATTTTTATTTTAGGACTGCTGCTTTGTCAGTTCTGAAGAATGCATTGTTTGAGATCTACTAAGGCAGAATATTCACCAAATCATACACTCAATTTTCCGGTCCGTGTACTGAAATCATTCTTAAACACTGGATAGTAGAACTTGAAGACAGTTATAACTAGCTTATCACAGCAGGTTACCCATCCACACAAAAACAGGGAAAAGATAAAAGTACATTACAGAGATCTGTCAAGACAGCAATGGGAATTCCATTTTGGAGGAGGGGGAGAAGAACCATCCCGTGCACCTTAAAAACTCACAAATGTACTGAAGTAACACATCATTTTCTTTGGCAATACAGTTCTAACAGGTGTACACAGCAGTACCTAACTAGAAGATAATTACTTCGGAGGCTCTGGAAGATTGCTGTCTCAAATGGCAATAAAAAAGGTCAGAAGTTGCCATGCTTCCACTCCTACTTCCTTAGCCACCTTTAAAAAAAATACGCATCATCAAAGTTTCCATTCCATTTCCTCCTCCGAGCTTTTCAGACTTTAGGGCTTCCTACCCACCAGAAGCACAGAACTGCAGTCGAGATGCCATGATATTTTGTCAATAAGATAAAATAAAAAAGAAACAGGCACCTCCCCAAATACAAACTTCAGACCAGATGGACTTTGGACATGAGTATTAACATAGTTCCAGTGAAAAGGAAAAAAAATTTTTAAAAAATACATATATAGAATAAGCTATCTACTACTTCAACATCAGAAGGAATAAGACCAATTAGACTGATTAGGCTTAATGCTTGGATAGTCAGCATAACACAAAATGTGAGTTTTCTGATCCCCAACAAATAAAAGAATTTTATTCTGTTTACACTGTTCAGAAGGAGCTACAGGTAATGAATTGCATATGTACTTGGTCAACTCTCCTCCACTTAACTCCTCTAATTTGAAGGAGAAGGGATTTACAATACTGGTACAAATGGAAAAAAAGAAGTAAGGACACTACTGCTTCAGAGACTTCCCTTCCAGAGAATATTTCTATTTTTCTCTGAATAAAATGTGCCAGGGCACATTAATCATGGCTGTATCACAGAATCACGAAGTCATTCTGCCACCTCTTACAGTATTTGTCATCAAGTCAATATTTAGAATTACTTACAACTACTGAATTAATTTCATGTGAGAACCCATAATAAGTAATTACTTTTCTTTAATAAAGCAGTCAAACTGATACAACTGTAATTAAAACATAATAATGATGCAAGACTACGCAATGAAGTATATACTTACAGTGTACCTTTTACAGAATTGCAGATCCTAGATTTTTTAACAGGCAAGGCAAAAAGGCCTCAAGAAGTCAAGGAAAGTCTTCCA
Source organism: Corvus brachyrhynchos (assembly GCF_000691975.1). NCBI lineage: Eukaryota > Metazoa > Chordata > Aves > Passeriformes > Corvidae > Corvus > Corvus brachyrhynchos. The sequence goes on from NW_008238664.1 coordinate 5,614,803, forward strand.
CAAAGATGGTAAACAATTAACCACTGTTAAGAGTTTGCTACTCCAACACGATGAACAAGGTACCAGAGAATTTGGCAAAACAATTTTCCTAAAACATTCTTCTGACTGCATTAAGCACATAACATCAAAATTTAATCGTGATGATGTTGATTCTTTAAATCACAAATTATAAGTGAGTGAAATTTATCCATATATTAAATCTTGACTTCAGTGCAAGTTTTTGGCATAGCTTGGTTTTCAGTGGGATTTTTATTTTTTAGTTTGCTGTTGCTTCGGGATTTTTTTTTTTTTTTGGAGACTCAGATATCCCTGAAACCACTTTTCACACATGAAAGCGTGGAGAAGTTAGCAATGCATTTCATTTGAAGATTTCTGCTGGCCAATCCCTAATTTCCAGTAATCTTGGTTCACTGAATATTATCCTCCAATTTAAGATTGCAACAGCACTGATAAAGCTGAACAATCACCATGCTGCTGCATTTAGTTTCCAGCACTTAAGATCCATGTTCTCCAGAATCTCAATTGACTCAAGACAGGTCCAACACTGAGTCTTTTCCTGATCTGCCTATCCTGGTAGAGGGAATCTGCGAATTTTTTACAGAAGCGAAACCCCACACCCAGTCAAAATAATCTTTGTATTTTCTTCAGTGCTTTTTTTTTCCAGAAAACTTCAAACTGCTGAATACCCCAGGTCTGAAGAACGTATCAAGCTATCCCTAATCAGATGGGAGGGTGAAGCAGAAGGGGAGGAATCTCCCTTTACACCCCAGTTCTACATCCCTTCCAAGGCATTCATAGTCAACAACCAGCCAACACAAAACACCAGCCTGGACAGACATCTCACCTGGCACAATATGGTACACACATACACTGATTTTTTTGGCATCTTTTCAAAAACTTAGCACTTTCTTTCAGAAAATAAGGTGTATATATGTGAACATACAAACACGCACTTCAGCAAACAGGACAAATTATTGCAACAACTTTCTTGCCTTAACTTATTTACTTCTCCTGACTTTCCAAAACTTCCATTAGCCTTCTCAGGTGCCTAGAGATCCTTGTTCTCCCATGCAGAACTCATCCTTCTGGACATCGGACATTTTTCTTACTTTCTCTACTAAGAACTCAAGTTTTATTCCAGATACTCTGGCCAATAAAAGGCCAATTTTAAAACGTTCAGTCCCATTTGCCAACAAAGTTCCTGCTCAGTCTGAGATGGTTAAAGTATTGCATCCTGCAATTTACTGCTTAGTGATCTGAACCCCAAATAGGAGATAACTGGCTTGCAATAGGCATGAACAGTTGTCAATTTTTTTTCTAATGTGTGTGCTATTAAGCTAAGAGATGCTGCAGGTATAATATATTCCTATCGTTATCCTTATTCACTCACTCTGTGGAATTTCAATCCAGCTTCAAAACGAAACAACAGAAAACCCAGACACACCCTGCCTTCAAAATTAACAAGCCAAGCTTCACAAATATTTAGCAGAACAGCCTTACAACTGTAATGGAAGACAAGCTCTTTACTGCTCCTTCTATGCTGCAGTGAGTGAGCAAAGATTAATCTGATAACTGAAACATTTTCTGGCAAAATTCCACAGTTTAAACTGTTTTTGCTATTCTTTGCTCACAGCACAATCAAAACATTCCTCCAACACTCCTTTTTCCTCTCACTACAGTCAATGCAGGCAGAACTCTACTGTCCTAGATTTTCTGAAGAAAAAATAGTGTCATCTCTAAGAAATGCAGAAGTCTCATCTTGCTGATAAACTTCTCCATCCAATGGAAAAGTTTATATGTCAGTGTTTACATGTTCAAGCCAAATGGCTGCTATTCCAGTGATTACAACGGCTTATTGCCTTCACTGGTGACTTGGAGTTTCAGCGCGTCTGAACAACACAGAAACTCACTGACATGACTCGTAAGTCTGCTCAGAACATGGCAAGGCAGAATTCATATCCCATCCTTCCAACACCCAGACTGTCCCTCAGATGGAGGCTTTGAAAAGATTCAGACTCAAGTTATCTGCTCCTGTAAATCATGTCCAACAGGACATATGAGAGCGAATTTCGGACAGTTACATTAGGCCTAACATTAACACGGCCCTACCAGTCACTCAGAGAAAACTCTCATCTGTGTGCGGGTCCATCTTACACAGTGGAATAGAAATTAAGTTACAGTGTGGACTGTAATCACATTCTGCTGGGAATTGTATTGCTATAAAGATCACTACGGAGGGCAAAAATAGTAGTAATTTTTTTTTTTTTTAAGGAAATCATTCAAGTAGAGTCTTTCAAAGTTTTTTTCCAAAACTTTCTTTCTGAAGGAGGAAAAGCTTCCCTGTAATTGACAGAAAGTGAATCCTGTCTCATCTTTGCTCAGAGCTGTACCATCACACATGTAAACATTTGCAGAGAGAATGAGTTCATCATAACATGGGTATCTTTGTGTGTAAAGGATGATCTCATCTTAGTAAGCCTAAACAGGGTGTCAACCATATGGACCAGTCGTGCAATGAAGACATATCCTCAGTGCTCCACTAAACCACGGGAAGGGTAGGACTCAAGGAACCACACATCCCCTCCCTAGTGTGTCTATAACTAGTTGTAATTGCCAAATATTACCGGAAACATTAATTTGAGGTTGAAACAATCTGTGATGTAGACTGTCCCAGACCGAAATTAATTTCACAAAACTAGACATACCATTTCAGTCTCCTGTTCCCCTAACACGAAGACACTCTGAAGATGATGTGTAGTCAGCACATTTATTTGCCTCACTAGAAGATGGCAAAATAGGGAAATTTCTGCACTGCTTATGCCAGGGCCCCTGCACTGTGGTACATACACATTTCAATATGCACCCATGGCAAGCAGAGACAAGAGCAGCAGCAACTCCTGACCATGTCCAGGAGAAAGTTTTTCTTTCAGTGCCAAAAAGGCAGCCCCCAGTGATCAGCTGTTAACAAGTAACACGCTGGCACATGCAGCAGCAGCTACCCTGCTTCCTCTGCTGTGCTCCACACAAACCCTGCTTTTCTGGATCAGCAGGGCCCAAACAAGCTGAAATAGGAGCACAAGTAAATTAAGAAGGATAAGCAGAAGTAGTTGACACTGTAGTTTGTAGAAGAAGAGCAAAAGCAGATGGATGGCATGAGGTTAAGGTGCAAAAGAAATCTCCAATTAAAAGCTCAGCCTTTAGCTTTCAAGATTTAAAAATATATGTGACTCTGTGTTGCATTTCACCTTCTTACAGAGATGTTATCAATATGGCCGTGTGCCTAAATCCAAAATATTTCTTTGCACAAGAATAATGATGCTGCACACACACAAGAAAATGGGGGAGTGAAAGGGAAAGGAATGCTGCACAAACCAAATTCATTACATCAATTTCTGAAATATAAACCAAACTAATTTAAACAATTACATTACCTCACTCAGTGACAAATTCAAAAATTTATCTGTGTGGAAAATAAGTATCTTGAATAAGAAATAGGAAAGGATCAAAGGAAGCGAAATACTGTTAGTAGCCTTGTTTCTTCACATCTTAAAACAGTATAAAACTGAGGGCAGATTCTGTATATACTGCATGCACTGTTTGGCCTCTGCAAGGACAACCCACATTTAAAAATTTGAAGGTGCTGAATGACCAATGTGGCACATCTAAGACTGATAATGAAAACTGTCCTCACCCCAATGCCATTCACTTCCCCTGAAGAAGACACTTAACAGCATTTGCACTCCAGAAAGCATTCAAAGGTTGGAAGGTAAAACATACACATTAACCACACACACAGTATCCCTGAAGAACTGAACAGAGTATTTGACAAAGAAATGAGTTTCTGAATTCACACAAACTCATCCATTTCATCTGACACCCACACATAAAAGAAGAACCACAGGAACAGTTTTTAACTACAGTTCCTCTTAGCTGTAGCTGTTAGTGATCTGCTCCTCCACTCCAGCTATGCAT
>NW_008238664.1:5618800-5621455 GCF_000691975.1 Corvus brachyrhynchos
AGGGGGAGAGGAATAGAACACGCCCAGATTAAAAATCAGGTCTCTAACCTGGCCTAGCATGTAGCTCCATAGACTCCACTTCACTACTGAGCACCTGGTGGGGAAGGGAAAAGAGGCTCATGGGAATATGAGCTGTTTAAGACAGCCCCACCACTAAAAGAAATGTCTGTGTAACCACATCCTCTCTTTGCAGTCTCAGTTCAGCAATATGTCCAACAGGAAATAATTAGATTTGGCTTTCCCAGAGTAGGTGTCTGACAGTTTGAGACCGCTGAGCAATTGCTTTTTCTGCTTCCTCTCCAACAGTTTCTCAGGAAAAGACATTGACCCTCAGGACACAACTGAATGGAAAAAAAAAAAAAAACCAACTTTAAAGGAAGAGTCCTGTATAACTATAATATAACTGTAATACGATTTGTTAATTATTACCATTTTTACATGGAAGAAATCAACTGTACTCTTCAAAAGGAATCTTAATCACAATACTGAGTTATCAGTAAGTAAACAGACATTGAGATAGTCCAATTTTATTATCTACAACACAGGAAGGACAGCTGAGTATAGAGACTAAAGACAGAAGACTGTTGGAGTTGCTACAAATTGTGCTTTTGGGGTAAAAAGCATATAAGGAGACACCCTGCACATTCCAAATGAGTGCAACAATTAATCTTGTGATAATGTTTTGATACATCCTAAGAATTTATCTGCTTTCTTCTCCAACATGCAAACCTTTTTTGTTCTGATACTTCTCTCTCTCTAGTACTGCTGCTGTTTTCTCCATCAAATACCATACAGGAATTTAATCATGGCTCAACAGTGAAGGAAATCCAGTAGGGATTGCTGTTGTTATTATCATCATCATCATTAAGGGGTACTTTGATTGCCTGAATGTACATTTCACCTGGAGGTTCAAGTACGAAAGTCTGTGAAAATTGCTGCTGCTTTGCCATGCCAGTAGAAGTCATAGTTAAAAAAAAAAACCACAAGCAAGCAAGCACTCCTCCTCAAACCTAAGAGTTTCCCATTATCTCATATTCAAGAGGAGGAAAAATTAAAGACTGCTTTTGGAAAAATCCCACATTCTCTTAGTTCTATGTCAAAATGTCTTCTGTACTCCCTTTCTTTGCATTTTATTTCATGATCTACTTGTTGCCTGAAGATTTGGGAGCCTTCTCCCACATGATCATAGGAGTGGATGGCCTTAATTAAACAAATTAAAGCTGCTTCCACAACTGTTGGAACCAGCAAATTGCTTACATTTTGTACAGAACAGTATGATGCTCAAGAAGCTATAACTGGCAATATTTCACTCTTTTCCTGAAATCACATTTGGTTTCTAAATTGTAACTGAGAAAGGACTGGAAAGGGCTCAGTAAGCTAATATCTGCTAATTAAGAAGGGCAAATTTGCCTACTTGTGGAAAGCTTAAGGCATTTGCTTTTAGCCCCAACTCTTTTTCTCCTTTCAGCAGAAAGCACAAATCTAAAGAACAGAAAAGGAGTTCACAGTCAGCTTCAGATCATACACTTATTTTAAATTCTATTATTAGATTCTATTTAATCACAACTATTAGATCACTCATTAAATCACTGCAGCAAATGGGAACAAATGGGTGTCCCTTCCATTTCATATTCAGTAATGATTGAAATATTTTTGGAAATACTGATGAAGACCTAAAGGCATTACACTTCCACCAGTTTGACAGTGTCTTTACAGAAACCCAGTAAGGGATTTTGTGCAAGCAGAAGATGTGTTTTGAAATCAGTGGTGGAAGTTCATTTGTATTTTTACCTGAAAAACAACACACAAATAGAAAACACACTTCCAGTAAGTCAGCTATGCCACGACTAGCCCTGATGTCAAACGCAAATTTGAAATAAAACCAGAATATTGGGATATACCCATTCAACCCAGAATAGCTACATTTTATATTTTTCAAATATTCAGAGCTGTGTCTTCAGCTCCTACCAAGAAACAAAAAGCACATTTTAGGTTCCAAGACACAGAAAAGAAACTAGAGACTTAAACAGAAACATTTTTAATGTCTTCAAAATTTATTTTCTATGGATGGGAGATTAAAATGCAGTTTCACAGCACGGGCCCTGATACTGTCTGGACAAACGATACCAGAAAGGAACTGCTAGCAGCAAACCTGCAACCCTTTATTCAGTTCACTCAAGGCTCATCTGGTAAAACAGAATCACACAGAACCGTATGCACACAAAGTTTGCATGATGCAGCATAAGGCTACACAGATCCATATCACAAAGCTCTCGGGAGGGTTATTTCCACTGACACACACATAGAATTATCAGTTTTCATCCGTGATCAGGGACGATGTGAAATTACAGTCCTCTTTGATACAAGATTTTACAGTGACAGAGAGGAAGACAAACAGCTGGGACACACGGATGTAACCTCAAATAAGCACCCAGCCACAGCACGGACAAGCATCTTCCCAGTGGGGAAAATCAACCCCGCTCAAGGGAGCCCAGTGAAGATGGCAAGAGAAGGCGGCTGCTGCCGCCCAAACCCTCGAGAACCCCTGTCAGCACTGCCCGGCCTCGAACGCCGGAAAGAGCTCCCCAAAACCACCCCCCACCGACCCGCTGACCGCGAGGCGCCCGGGACCCTTCCCAGGCGTGAGGGCGCGGA
>NW_008238664.1:5622106-5628235 GCF_000691975.1 Corvus brachyrhynchos
GGGGCGCTAGTGAGCGCGGGGCGTGGAAAACATGGAACATCCCGTGCGCCGTGGCAGTTCTGGGAGCTTCAGGCTTAAGGACAAGTCGGGAATATTTACCTTCCTTTGTCCCATGCTTTCGCCCAGCACCGCCCACCCCTAATCCTTGGGATGGGAGTGGGGGGTTCCCGTCAGAGGCTGGATCTTAAGTGCAGGAAGCTAAATGCAGCAGGATGGTGATTGTTCAGCTTTATCGCCGGACGGTCGCAATCTTAAATTGGAAGATAATATTCAGTGAAGCAAGTTTACTGGAAATTAGAGATTGGCCATCTGAAATCTTTGAGTGAAATGCCTCTCCAACTTTTCCACACTTTCATGTGTGAAAAGCGGTTTCGGGGGTCCCTGAGTCTCAAAATCACGGAGCAACCAACAATGGGAACTGTGGTGCTCTCGCTGCCTGACCTGTGACTGAACAGGAGGATGCCTCACAGGGTGGTCTGGTCCTTCTCTTGGAGAGGCACGAAGGTTCTTGATGTGGTACAAAGCCAGGAAAATAAATGGTGCAAGTGGGTGAAATGTCCATAATGAAAACTTCGGTTAACTGGGGTGAGGTTGTGCAGAAAATAGAAGAATGATGGCATCCCTGAAGAGCAGGGCAGAGGACCATAGCTGGAGTGTTATAGTATCGTTATAAATAGTAAGTGTACTTTACCTGCAGTGATGTTCTCACCCCTGCTTACTGTATCTCAAGAGGACGTGAGTCATGACAGAGACTGTAACAATGCTCCGTGAAGGATTGTCTCGAACTGTGAAGCTGAAAAAGTCAGGATCACCTTTCAAAACAAAGAAAAGAGCGAGGTATACAATAACAAGTGATATAAAGAAGGCGTCATTGGCCTTTCCTTATTCTCTCATATAGTCAGAGAACTGGAGGACATGATATAACTGCAAAGCAATGTATGTGAAGTAGTTAGGAAAAAATGTTTGTGCAGTGTACAATTAATCTGTGAACTTCATGATAAGAAGCTTGATGTTACAAGTATGTTAAGAAGAACCAAATTCTTAGCCAGTTACTGCCAGTCAGCCACTATCTTGCCCTAGTTTTCAATCCTGACATTTACAGCTTTTTGCTTTTCATTCCCAGGGATCCAGTTCAGCTTTGGCTATGCACATAAATCTTCAAAGTAACATAATTCTTCTCCCTGCTGTTTGACAGGGTTAGCCCTCCGGAGGTAGTTTAGTGGAACAATAGAGTCAAAAACACAAAACATTCCCATGCATGATGGTAATTCTGGGGGTTTCATGTTTAATGACAAATCACGAATATTCACCTTCCTTTCTCCCATGTTTTCTAACAGCTCTTTAGGGGTCTGAGACAAATGGTCCAAGTGAATGAGAGAGCATAGATGTCTTCCTGTTCTGCATTGCCAATTTTAGCAACAATGGTGTGTGGCTCATTCTTGAAATCATTTGCTTAGGAGACTTGTTAATAGATCTGTTTACAGAACAGGGGAGGACAGATGATGTGTCCAAGGGCATACCACAAACTGGCAAAGCTCACAGCTCTGCCCGTATTTCCAGTTCACAAGCTGGAGTCCTGCTCACTGTATCTGCCTTCAAACAGATGAACATTTAAGAGATGGAAGCATTTCTCCTCATTTCTGTCTGTAGGTTTCACTGGTCACTACCAATTGGTCACTAAGGTCTCTACTGATTTACAAACCTGCGTGTTACAGATTGCTTTCAGTAGGTACTACTATGCTTTTCTAAGCCCTCAAAGGTGTTTATAGGCCTTGATAAATATACAGTAGGGGAAACCATAAAGAAATAATTCTGCTTCTCCCTAAAATATTTCTGTTTCCACCAGGAACAGGGACAAATGAAGAACACATGTTACATGCAAGCTATATTTTTTGGTTTAGTTTTGAAGGCCTAGTTATTTTCAGTAGCTTTCAATTTCCTTAAGACTCATAATGAATTAACTAAATTCACATTTTATTAACAAATGCATGAGAACATCTGCAGTATTGGTAAAGGCAGCGAATCAAGTCTATTAAATTACTTCCATTTGATTTAATGTTAGATGAAAGTTTACACTGAACAAAGAAGGCACCAGTGAAGTATAACAGAATCCAATAGAATTCAATACCATTACCGTGAGACTGATTCTAAATGCAGTTCTGAACTCCATTTCATAATCACAAAATTAAGTTACTTCTGGGCACCTACCATGAACAACTAAGCTTGGAATCTTGCACAGAAATATTTGATTTTCCTGACCTGATGTCTTAGTCATCATTGACTTAGCATTACATTCACTTCTGCATTTGGATTTCTTTTCCTCTTTAAAGAAAAGCAAGTCAGAATGGAGGGGAAAAAAATCAAAAGAGAACAAAGTAAAGGGTGTCCCTAAGAGTGTTTCTAAAGATAAAGTTCTTAAAATGGCTCTATGTTGTGCTTAACATTAAAGTCTGGATGGCCTTCAGCCATCTAAAGATGACTCTGCTTAAAACCACAAGCTATTACAGAAACCTTAATGACCCAACAACTCAGAACATGCCTAACAGTGCCCTGGCATTAGGCTGATGGACAAATTGTCTCCTGATGGAGAAAGAACCTTGTTGGCACAGATAACTGGTCCAGCTTCATTTTTGGGGGAGTAATGAATTCTGCTATCTTGGCTTCTGACTGGTAACATGCATCTTAGCAGCTCAGCAAGATCCCAGGTTTTCCAGTGGTTTGCACAGACCGCAGCAGCAGGTCCTCACACGCGTGCATGTGTGTACACACAAGCAAGAGCGTGCAGGGACTTCCCAGGGCTCTGGGAAGCTCCTTCCAGAGGCAGCTGGCCAAACAGGGATGATTGCCAGCCCTGGGCTCAGCAGAGCCTGTACACCAGCTGCTGTGGCCAGGCTCCTGCAAGACACTGACCTGGGCTCAAGGGAAGCCACCCCTGCAGCACCTCTATCCCAGCACCTCTGGTGAGCACTTGTGTGGATGGATTGTGCTGGGCCATTATTGTCCGTATCAGGGCTGGAGGAGCCCTTCCACCACACCAAGCACTGTCCATCACTTGATCAGGTCAGCTTCCCTGGCTGGCCTCGAGCCAGAGCCTGCAATTCCCTCACAGGCTGCAAGGCAGAGGTTGAGGAAGAGAGTGCACCGGACAAGGTTGGGCAGGGAAAGGAATAGGAGGATGCAGAAGTACTGGAGTTCAGGCATGCGTTTGGGTATGCAGGAGGAGGAGTAGGCTGTAGACACTGAAGATTGGGCCCCTAATGGAAAGCAGAGGGCTGTGAATGGTCCAGCTCTGAGCAGGCAGCTGCTGCAACCCTCCCAACGGTGGTGCCACAGTCCTGCTGTGTCAGGAGAGCTTTAAAGTTGACTTCAGGGTTGCATTGTAAAACTAGTAGGAGATGGTGTGTTCTCAGCTTTATTTAATCAAGTCCTGACAAGCAAGAGACAACTGGAAAAAGTGCCTAACAAGACTCCTTGCCTTCAGTGAGGCCAGTTGCTTTCACTTTTTAAACTGAATCCTGCTCTTTACATGGTTTCATTCTTAGTTTCCATGACCTGCACATCAGTGGTTGGTTTCTGTCCTATAATCCCTACAGTATAAGTGTCTCTTGAGAAAGGAGTTGGGCAAGGACATAAACATCTTAGAGAGGTAGTTCATAGACTGTTCAAAATGTTAGAGACACTCATTTTCCTATCTTACTAAGGATTTTCTGTTTTGAAATGGGTCTGCAGTTTCAGTTTGGTAAATGCCAACGTATTTCTATTAATCTAAGCTTTGCTGGGCAAGGAATTTACCTTCCTATGTGCCCTTTACAAGAAAAGAGGATTTTGCCTGCTCAGCTGTTCAAAGAAAGAGTAACATAAAGGAAAAACAGAGCAAAGGAAACTGAATTCCTTTTTAAAAGTATGTCCTTTAGGCAAATATCAACTGCGAGAATTTCCAATAAAGAAATTGTTTGGGGAAGTGTAAGTGCTCGTAAAAAAGTGTGTGGATTAGTATCAGAGTCCAGGGTTAATAATTAGTGTCTTCTATCAAAGAATACATTAATCATTAACCTGAGGCTGACTTCCAAGTTGTGACCCGCATAGATAGAAAAGTATTACCGTAGTAAATAGCAGAGTTTACAAACTCATCTGTTCAAAAGTGCAGGGATAAAGCTACATTGTGGTTTATGAGAAGAGGTGCAGGTTAGCCATAGTCTTTTGGCTCGAAAGGACTGGAACAGACACCAGCTCGTTTCTGGGGCTTTGTAGTATTTCACTGCTTCCCTTAGATGGAGCCAAACTCACATCGTCTGGGTGCCTGTGACTCACCAGCAGTGCATGCAACTTTCCCAAAATCAGAGGAGAACTATGCAGCAGGGGAGTTTGTCATGGGTCCCTAAGCTCCATTTCCTGCCCATTCCCCTGGACTGACTTCCTAATATCGGTTCATTGCCTCCCAGGTCTGTTCCTACAGTGCCACAGCAACAGACAGTGACACACAAAAGCACTAATCTGACACTGACCTTCCTTTCAGCTTGAGGGGAAATGTTTTTTCAGATGTTACAAATATAACCTTTCTAACATACATTATATCACAGGTTGTGCTACTGATCTATTCATCTGCACACTGAATGGGTAAGGCATTAGGAAGAATCGTCTGGAGGCTTCTTCCTTCCATGTTGCACTACGATCTTGGGTAAAATTCTGATCTACCAGGTCTTGTGACTCTGGCCTCCAACTGCAAAATGTTTGGGATCTATATGGTTGCAATGCAATGACTTGTAATAGAAAGTAGGAACTTCAAAGAACAGAGAGGAGTCTACAGTCTCTGCCACCTGTGAAGTGATTGCTAAATTACAGCAATTTGATCAAAAAGCTGCATAAGGAAGACAGGCACAGCTATCAACCAAACAAGGATAAGAGAATTACAGGGTAAGGAGTGAGCATTTCCAATCTTGGGAGTAAGAAACCATAGTTACTCTCCTGACAGCAACTGAAAGTTCTTTCCTCAATTCAAGAGCCAAGAAAGGCATCTTCACATCTGCGTTTAGAAGAGTGCAAAGCCACTCACGTCCCAGTAAGGGGCAAGAGTAAGTGTTTCCACACTGGTTTTATTCACCTGGCAACAGATTTCATTACACTGGATTTGAAAGTGCTGTGGAAACGTCTGAGGCAACTTTGACAGAGTACCCTTTTCCTAGCCTTTTATTTTTAAGCAAGACCACAGAAGAGATAATTTTCTCAAAAGAGCATTACATTTAAAGGGTCTGTCTTGCCATTCACCATTCAGACTAAATCATGATGAATTGAACCACGGAGACTGTGTATTGGTAATATCCCAGTGATACAATTGTGCAACTAACTGGAGAAAAGATCTGTGTCTGGTTTTATATCCCAGTCGTTCTATACCTATCATGACATTTGCAGAAGTCATTTTATCCCTTCTACAGAGGCATATGGAGTGCAGCAAGAGGTTGTGACAACCAAACAGTTGAGAAAGCTGGGAAAGGTTTTCTGGTGCCAGACCAGTCTTTCGGATAGAGCCTCCTTTTCCAGCGGCTTGATGGAAAAAAGAGATGCTGGAGTCCACTCTGGTTTGGCACATCCTCATCAAGACTGTATTGCTTCCCAGCTGCTGTTCTGACTCCACAGTCTGCTCTTGAAGGAGTTGTGTTCTCCATCTTTCATTGCCAGAGAAGGTGCAGCTGAAGGATTTGGAAAGAGGAGATTTGATCCCCACACAACCCTGGGGGTTCCCCAGAGTGGTGAGTAATCAGCATGGGGAGAGGAAGTGTGTGACACACTCATCTTTACTTCATGTAGATGTTTCCCATGAAGCAACAAGAGGATCTTTGGATTTCTCTTTGCAAAGCCCAGGTCTGATTTCAGCTGCGATGTCACCCTGCGAGAGCTGACTCATCCAGCAGGGCTGCGGTTCCAAGGAACACATGCAGAGGCTGGGAAAGTTCAGAGCTATTTTCAGAGCTTGGGGGGAGTTGCCCTGTGGGTCCCACTCTCTGGGAGAGGTGCTGGACAGAGAGTGTACTGTCCAAGAGGCTCAATAAAACTGGACACTGCCATGACCTCACAGGCTTCAAAGCAAACAGACTGCAAAGGCAGAAATAGTAGAGGAAAATAATCACCATC
>NW_008238664.1:5628403-5632772 GCF_000691975.1 Corvus brachyrhynchos
GGAAAGAGTTCCTTTGGCATTTTGATCTGACCAATCACCTTTGCACAGCTTAGCTGCATTAAATGGTCTCTGGAGCAGGATTTTGGCAGTGCCCAGAAAAGATGGACCACGGGGAAATTGTGCAACACAATGTCAGAATACGCTGATATTCACCAAAATGAGTGCAGCCTCATCTTCTGCCTCGGTTTACCTTTTTCTGTTTACCTCTACCCAGCTAACACACCTGGTATTTCTAAATCTCTCCCTAGTCTGGGTAAGGCTTGTTAACATAACATTCAGCCTTCCAGCCTCAATAACAAGATTTACAATTGTGATAAGAAACATTTTAAAATGTGATTTAAATATATCTATTAAAAACAGTGGAGGGAAAAGCTCTGGAGAGAAATTAGAGTATTCTGATTTATGCTTGAGAAAAGAAGGATCAAATGGAAGGCAAAAAAAAAAAAAAGAATGAAAAAACATGTCTGCCTGGGGAACGCAGCAGCAGCCTCTCTCAGACAAGTCTGATGTTCCTACAAAATAACCAATCCAGGAATGAGTGTCCCAGATAAACAAAGAGGCACAAACATAGGAAGTAGGAATGAAATTCAAGTGCAGCTGTTTTCCACTTTCCCCTGCCCCTGCTGTAGCACAACGCTGAAACTGAGCAGCTGAATTTGCTACCAAAGAAAGATATCCTTGTGTGGCAGAGCTGCCCGTCAGACACCAAAAGCTCTTCCAGCTGCTGGCAGTGTAGCAAGAGTGACGGGCTCCTGGCCAGGGCTCTCCTGATGGAGCCCACGCAAATCAGGGAAGTGCCCGGAGGCGGTTTGTTAGCACTGGGGACTGCATCTTGGATACCGACACTCCACAACTCCTTCTGCTTCCAGGGAGCCCTTTGTCAGGGTTAAACGTCTGGTTAAAGGGGCTGATGATAAAGCATTCTCACGGAGCTGATTTCTCCAGAAATGTGCGCGATGCCAGTACGTAATGTCAGGAGGCAGCTTTGCCTGAAATATCAGGGGCATCTCATTTCAAAAAAACTGCACTGGAGAAAGGGTGTAGGTTGGAATTGAAGGACAAATATGATTAAAAGGAGGGAGATATTGCTATGCAGAAGCACCCTGTGATTATTTAGTTTACAGGGAGAAATTCAGAAAAGAGAACATAATGGAAAAGCAGAAAATACTGAAGTCTGTCAAGGTGCTCTGCTGCACCCTGATTGCTCCTATACTGAATGAGGACTCAATGAACCCAAAAAGGGATGCATTTTGAAGTGGATAACAGGAGACGTGTTTATTACAGAATAATGTTGGGTGTGTACAGGAAATTTATTTACTACAGAATAACGTTGTTTGTGAGACTTTTGCTGACCGTCATTGAGAGCAAGAGTCAGCTTAAGTAGGATTAGAGAGGGGGAAAACGAGGATAATCAGAGGTTGTTACTTTTATTCTCTCTTTCATGTTTGAGGGATAAAATCCACCTAGCTTCAGGCCATAGAGCAACCTCAGAAAGCCCACGATTAGAAATTACTTCTGTAGGCAAATTATCTTCTCTTGAATTCTTCTCTTGAACTTTTCTGGAAATAATCTTCTCCTGGTTTCTGTCACAGATAGGATAGTAGCCTGCAGGGGTAATTTTTTCAGTATGTTTTTTACTGCTGGGGTGTATTAGTAAAGGTATGAGCTGGACTTTCAAAGACTGTTTTCAGGCCACTTTCTTTGGCAGAAAAACACGATGTGACAGATGAAAATAGAGGTCAAGTGACTGACACATTTTTTCAACCACTCGATTCTCTCCCAAACATAAGAAAAAAAGGTATTAAATCTGTATTTTGTGACTATGCTTCTTTTTTTCACAGCAACCTACTCTTCAGAGAATCTCCTAGGTTAATATTGTCCAACTTTATATCTTGAGCATCATCTATTTCCTGGATATTGTCTGCATCTCTATTGCTGTTTCTGCTGTAGTGAAGAAATCCAACCTTCTCTGCTGCCAGCATGTTCCAGACATCTTAATCTTTGAAATCTGTCAGTGTGTGGGCAGTGGGGTCTGGCATGTTGAGGGACCCTAGGTTTGCTCCCCCTGCTATGGATATCAGCAGTTCTCCAGCACCCCTGTTCTCACTGCTGCATACATAGGCTGATGTTTAGCCACTGTTTACCAATTTTCTCCCAAAGATGTTGCAAGTCCCTTCTTGCTGACTTGATCATTTGCCTTCCATGGGCACATTACCCTGGTCTGGCTCCATGGCAGGCTTATCCTGATGGTGCCAGAGGTTGTGACATACAATCTCCCTGCTCTGGCTGTGTCCTGTAGTGACCTTTACATGGTACTACCTGCATGCAGATATTCTGAAAGATTAAATCTCTTCTGCCCCAGCAAAGTGCCCATCTGAGGGTGAAGTGAGCCACACAATTGCTCTAAGTCTGGTCTCCTCTGGGCACGGTGTCACTTGCTGCCATGGGCACACACACCCTCTGATCCTCATCTGCTCTTGCACCTGAAATGTGCACTTCATCCTGGGCTGTGCACTGAGCTGGTTCATCCCTCTCTGTACTCAGTGGGTCGTGAGAGCTGTCACTGGGTCTCTCTGTCAGGTCAGCAGCCCAAGACTGGCAGGGATTGACCTCCCATTTGCCAAGAGGCAGATAGCAAGCCAAAAAGTAGAAGTGGCTGATCTAAAGGGGGCATAAAGGGACCTAAACAGGTGCCTGAAGTCCAGAAAGGACTTTCAAAAGGGATGTTTGATTTTCCCTGGTGATTCCATGCTTTAAAATGTTTAAACAAATCCCATGTATAATTTGGTCAAATGACAAGAATACGTATACAAGAGAATGATGATAATAACTCACAAAGCTTTGGAGGATCTAAGTGTCAAAGAAGGAGGAGTGGTTACGGTGGTCCTAGTGTGATAGCCATGAGGACCCAAGTGAATTTGAGAAAAGGAAAGTTTTGGCTCAGTACAAGGAACAAAAATATAAACTAAATAAAGCGACCTAAAATAAGTAACTGTACAAAGCCTAAGAAACCAAACAAACCCTTTCTTCCAAGTAGTTATTTTGGAAGAGGAAAAGTACCAGATACTACATTGAGTTCTTTGCGAGCTTCACTCTTGTTGTGGGTTTTTGTATCGAAGCCACTCAAAAAGTTATGGTGATGGTGGCAGCCTAAAATGGAAGGAGCCAACAATAATCGCTGTTTGATTTGAACAATCCCCAAAAGGAAGAGGATGAAATCCCTCAGCAGTAAATTAAAACAGCAGAAACCTGGCACGTAGAGTAAATGACGCATACAGTGAATGGTACAATCTTCTGTTGGGCACTGCACATAGAGGACAGATACATCATGATTTTCCGTGTCTAGAATAAAAAGCCTATAAAAAGTACTTCTTCCCGTTATGGAGACAAATACATTTGACAAGAGTGATTTGTCTTCTTATTACAGAATTGATGCTTTTTTTTATTTCTTTTTTTGTGTGTGTCCTCCTGTCCCTGGTGAGCTTTAAGTGCAGAGAAAAAAATGGTGTCTGATCTGGGTAAGAGTCTGGCACAGATGAGTGGTCTGAAACTGGGAAAATACCACTGCTTTTCACATTGACAGTGCTCTCTCTTCACTGGAGTGTCCCTGGGGTTTAGAGGATGCAATAAAACATGTTCAGTCTAAGTAGAGGAAATGTTAAAACTTCAGACAAAAATAGACATTTAGGCACTGTGTTAGAAAACTGTAGCAGGAGCTAAACCAAATTTGAAGACGTTTGAAGACGTGGAAATTTAAAGTCAGGCAAATGGTCAAAACCAGAGATCAAAGTTGATCTTCCCAGACAGACTTTTCTATTTTTCAATGAAGGTTTTTTTTTAAAATGAAGGCTAGAAATATCTGTGTATTGCTGGCTGTGCATTGATAGATGAGTAGTAAAGCAAGGCTGGTCACTAGATCAGTGGGACAGATGCTGCAAATGAGAGCATCCTCTTCAGCTTTACGAAGCACTGACTCCTGCGCCAGCAGGGAGGCAAAGAGCTGCTGCACCATGTTCACAGTCCATTAACCACTGGCATTTTCAGTGCATGCCAAACCCCAGATCAAATAGCTCTGCTGTTAGATCACGCTAAAGTGCTCCACATCAATTTCTCTCTGTCACATCCCAGTTACCAGGCTGCAGGGGCACCAGTGAAAGTGGCATGTGGAAGCTTTAAACTATATAAACTTTGGGTCTTGAAACAAACAAACGTGCAGTGAATGAGCACTCGTTGTTCCCTTGTTCTGTGTTTATGCTTTGGTGAAGAAGGTGGCATTGGGTTCCCGCTGGAAAGTGGGATGACAAGTTTAAAAGGACATGGGCACAGTGCCGGGCAGCAAGTGCCTGCACCATGCCACTGTGCCTGGCCC
>NW_008238664.1:5632797-5634591 GCF_000691975.1 Corvus brachyrhynchos
TCTTCTCCTTCCTGCTGCCCTCGTTCCTGGGATGAAGGCATCCAGCTCAGGAGTCGCCTCTCTGCTGGCTTCTGGCCCGGGATGGTTAATGATTGCTGGTAGGAAGGAGGCAGGAGACAGGAATGTGCTGCCATGATGGCACTCTCCATTCCCCTCCATGTTTTTGAGCTTTTGGGCATTTTGTTTCAAAGGCAGCACTCTCCGGATGTTTTCATTCTCGGGTACTTGCAGATGTGACTCTCTGCCAAGAGATGTGTCTTTTTTTATCTAGGAAAATCCTTGGTCTGTTTTACGAGATGGACATACGAGGCCCAGGAACTACCAGCACGTACAAACGTCTGCAGTCTTTCTTCAGACAAGGCCTGCGGGCCGAATTTTTGCCATGGCCCCCGAGAGAGCAGGAATCAGAGCTCGCAGTGGCGCCCGGGTGTTGTTTGCGGGAGAGGCTCCGGCTGGCCCCGGGCCAGGGCCCGCAGCCCGTCCGGCCCCGGGCGGCGAGGGAGACGTGCTGGCAGCGCTCTGCTCTGTCTCTGCTCGGCACGGCAGCCCCGGGCTGACAGCACGGCTGCGGTGCTGGACAGGGTCTGGACTGCCTCACTGCTGTAGGGTGGGGGAATGAACTGCACTGACCCCTCAGATGGTAAAGCACACAGAGGCAGGTTAAATCTCCTCTCTTGTTTTGCCACCTAATCCTGCCATGCTGTTCCTCCCAAGCTGCATCCTTCTCTCTTTTCAGATCCTGTTTGTTAACCTCTTGTGCCAGATATCTATCACTGATTCCTTTCCTATAGGTCCTGATTTTTGTTTTAACCCTTTTTTTTAACCTGCTCTGCTAACATACACCCAAATCCCACACTTGAACAGAAATACTGGAACCTCTGAACATATCAGGGACAATGTCTCCCTAACATTATTATCATTACTAATATAACAGCATGTAATAATTACAATAATATCTAAAACAGGTATAATAATGCCAGTGACATACTAGTATCCTACAGCTGGGAGGAACAATTCCCAGGAATGTTCTATTCCATTCAAGGATGGCACATGCTTTGGGGACATAGCCTGCCTGTGCTGAGGGAAATGTAGGAACCAAGACAGCATCACTCTTTTTATTTAATGGCTTGTAATCACAACAGGCATGGAGCAGAGGGTAATAGAAAGACTAACTTTATGTCTGAAGTCAGGGCACAGCTGTGTTAGAAAATCTTAATGAAAGAGGATGTGGTTTTCTTTTTACGCTAATAAAGCTTGTTTCCCTCAGATACGGGGAAATGACTGTCTTGTTTTAGCTGAAGTTTTCCTGAGACAGTACAGGTCACACACAGACACCCAACATAGATAATTTCTGCCCACACCACTTGTCAATGCTATCAGCAACTTGAAATCAGACTTGCTAAGAGGAAGGGTTAGGCAAACTCAGCCATTAGCATTTTCCTCCCTGTGCCGCTCATAATCAGATGTGGCCTTGCTCCTCTTGCTGGGTCAGCAGTTTTATAGCTAGGTGAGGCACTGGAGGAGCCATATCCATGTACCTTCAGAAAGCTGCAAAATTTAGCTGTTGTTTTTGTTTTATGGCAGATGAAGCAATGCAAAAAGGCAAGGGATATCCAGCAGGATGACTTGTGTGGAGAAAGAGCACCTGGCATCCTCTCTGAGCACCCACCTCTTTTATTGCTGCTAGTGATACACCAATGAATCAATGGTGGTAATTGTGCTTGTCACTGAAAATATGACGATGGAAGTCACTGAAAATATGACCATGGAAGTAGATGGATATAGCCTAGTCCA
>NW_008238664.1:5634628-5664892 GCF_000691975.1 Corvus brachyrhynchos
TCCATATCCTAAGAAAACCCTGCACTGCCCAAAATAATGGGAGTGTTCTTATATTTGCCAGCTCAAGAGCTGTTTTATTAGTGCTATCAAGAGGGAAAACACAGGTGTTAATGAGGTCAGACCATCTCAGGCCCTGCTTATTTGTGTTTTGGATTGCTGTGAGCAGAGCTCCATAACCCACTGATGTAAACAGGGGGTTGTCCCTGGCCTCAGAGCCCCCCTGTTGAGGAAGGGCATGGCACTGGGGGTCATTGGGGGAAAAGACCCAGCACCGTGGCTTTATTTCTACAGCCTGTGCAATTTAACTCTGGACAGAAGTCTGAGGCCACCATCTCATGATTCAGGTTCCTCACTAGTAATGCTTGTGCTCATGGAGCCGTTGCTTCTCCCTTACGTCTCCAGCCATTCCTTCCTTCAGCTGCACCTCAGCACAACCACCACCTCCTCTGCAGCACGAGCATGATGGGTTATAGACCCGAGTTTTGAACCCCAGCAGAGGACTGATCCAGGCTAAAATCCCAAGGTGTTAGGAGGAAAAGACAGCTAGATCTCTTTAAATGGGTGTTGCCACAAAAAGCCCTTCAGGAAAATGCAGCCCCTGGGTTCAGATGGCAACCATGAGCATGACCAGCCCTCCCTGGGCATGGATGTGTGAGCATGGAGAAACCTGTCTGTGTTTTTGCCCCACTTGGATCCACTGATTGTATCTGCTCCTGTGTTCAGAGATAATCTTCACATGGAAAAAAAAGAAGGTGGGTGCCTTTCTGACCCTACTTATTTCACTACTCAAAGACTTCTTTAAAAAGTGGTTCCTACCTTCAGATTTTTTCTTCTCTGTCAGAAATCCAGGTCTCAGCAAGCTGGCTTCCTTGAAAGTTTCTGGTGATAAAGCAGAAACAGTTGTGTGAGCCACCAGCTGCAGCAACAGTCAGGGAAAATCTGAGGGAGGGGAAATTAATTCATCGAGACCACCTGGACCTCTGTGTGCCACCAAAGAGGACCAGTGGGGCAGAAAGCAGCAATGAAAGGTCAAGTTTTCAAGATAAATATGGAAACAGTCATTGCACAGGATTTCTCTGGTAAATTCACTTTGCAAATACAAAAACTCCCAGAAGTGAGTGTTATCCACAGTGCTACACCCTAATTAAACCTCTCCAGCATATCACAGCCACAGACCCCAATTCTATTTGCAGTTCAGCTTCCTCTTGGCTTCTGGGCTTCCCAGTGCTGCCATAGCTGAGAGCTACCCCACCCTTCAGAGCCTCCTGTGGCCCAAGCTCTGCTTACTCACTTGGTGAAATGAGGTTGTCCTTTTGAAGTTCACCACTCGCTTCAACCACAGCCCTGAAAGAGCTGCTTACATGTGGACGTGGCTAAACCCCAGGCAGATATTGTTTCTAAATAGCTGGTGATAGTCAGAACTCAGTTAAAAAGCAGGAGACATAGTAAAGGCATGAGTGCAAGCTTTCATGGTGAAAGGGAACAGTTAATTAAGCCTTAGGCACAACGTATCTCTCTTACACTTAATTTAACACTCATTCTGACAGCACCTGGTGATGCAGACCTTTTATCTGCTGGCTGCAGCCTCTCCCACAGCGGTGACTCAGCTGGCCTTTTCCTACACGCCTTGTTTGAGTGGGAACCTGTTCAAGAGATCCTAGTAAAGTTCTCTCCCCTTAGACCCAGCAATTTCTTACCTCTCTAGGAATGATTGCATCAAGCAAAGCCGAGGAAGAGCTGGTCCTTGTTACTCCTTGTTTGGGAAGAGAAGAAGCACTACTTCAGGCCTAAGCTTGCTTCCTCGTGGACAGAAAAACACCTCCAGGCTATTTTTGCCTCTCCTCCCAGTCCTGTGTCCCCTGTCCTTGCCGTTTTGCTATATTAGCAATACTTGAGGGATTGCATTTGGTACTCTGTTTCTCTTGGATGGGGGCAGTGGAAAACAAAGCTGCAAAGGCTTGATGATGTTGCTGTTCATCAGTCTCTTCGTACATGTAGGAAGTTTGGTTGGTGATTTTGAAAATGTTTCCTTCATTAACTGATTTTCCACCCAGTATTATGGGCCCCTGGCCTCTCCTTCCTGGCAGGAGGGCTCTGCCATGAGAGAAGCCACCCTCATTGTGCCACCTGTAGCAACACTGCTGTCTGCTCCCACGGAGAACCAATCTGAGTAGGTAGCGTTTAGAAAAATATAAAATTAAGCAGAGCTTTAAAAAAAAACAAACAGGAAAGCTTTTTCATCAGATCTGCTCCCTGCACTGCGTCATTAAATGCCTCAATGAGGATTAAGCCAGGGTGAGGGTCCAATTTATTCCCATCCTTGCATTGCCCCTACTCTGACTCTGCCTGGCTGCTGGCCAGGTGGCACAAAGCACTCAGGTAGGGGATGCCACATGCAAAATAAACCCGGTGAGATCTGGGAGGCAGGATGCCTGTCAGCAGTTTGACCATGCAAATGATTGCAACAGCTCAAAGTGGGGAATGAACAACTGAGAAAAGGGGGATGATGCTGAGCTCAGCTCCCCAGGACCTGGCAAATAGATTTCCTGGGATGTTTAGGGGATATCTCACAGACTGCAGGACAAACAGTGCTGCCTGCCATCCCTGGGGTCAGGGACCTGAAAGCCCATTTGCCCTTTTTCCTGAAGCACTGTTAATTAGTATAAAACCACAACTTCCCTCCAGCCCCTTGCCTGCTGTGTTCCTCTTTGGGCTGAAGTTGTTCATCTCAGCCTGAAGGTTTTCCCAGAGAGGACACAAATGTGATGCCAATGGATTGGCTGCCATGCCCTGCCTCCTGTAGCCATCCATGTCCCCCCATACAGCCGAAGGGCTGCCAGGGAGGAGGGGTCCCGCAGACGGTGCCGCTCCCTCGTGGCATTGCCCACACCAGCACTTGGTGTGCCCTGTGATCCACATGGCCAGGATGGGGAAGAGTTGACCGGGTTAAGGTGTCTCTGAAAGGAGCAGGCTGAAATTTGATTGCCTGTGAAGCCAGCAAATTTCCTCACTGGCTGAGGCTCTGGCCACAGCAGGCAGTACCTTCCCTAGAGCCAGCAAGAGGCTGGAGGGTCTCCAAGACTGGGGAAAACTCATTGTCTGTTGGGGAGACAAGGAGACTTTACTGGAAAAATTGAGGTGCAGAAGGGCTCAGAGGGAGAAAGGGACTCTGGAGGGCTGGCTGGAAGTGGTGCTCACAGGACTGGCCAGCTGCCAGCAGTGGCTGAAGCTACACAGAGCATTTCAGGCTTAAGAGGTCAAGGGAAAATTGTCAGGGAGCCTAAGAGCAGGGATGGGCAGTGACTATTCAAAGCCCAGTCTGAAGCTCATAGGAAGGTGAGTTTAGGAGCAGAAGGAATTTAGGTGACCCTCGGCAGCTACCCCAAGTCATACACTTCCCATCTTCACCATGAGCAGGCGCCCAGAGCTGGTTTTGGTGCTGACTCAGCCACTTTGCTCCAAACAGGAAAGTAAGAAATGTGTTTATGTCTTCCTCAAGAGGAAAATAAAACAAAATGAGAGCAAAAGCCTCCACTCGGGATTACAGGAATGAAAGATGGGCAACAGGAAACACTATTTCCACTGCTGGGAAATGCAATTGTTATGTCAACCAGCTGCTGTTGGCAGTCCCACATGGCATGATAAATGGAATTGGGCTTGGTGTAGAAGCCAGCTGGCCTGCACCAGACAAATCTCTATGGGAAGAGATGAAAGCTTGAGGAACCGTTTGTCCATACCCAAATGTGGGTGGCTTTGGAGAACCTCAGCTATCAGTGACCCAAGTTTGCTGTGGGGTGGATGCTGTGAGCCACCAGCACTCCGAACCCACCCACATGGTTTGCCCTTGAGGACAGCAAGAGATTTCAAGGGAAACCTTTTCCTTTCAAGGGTGACCTCTTCCTTTCACGCAATGCAAAACCAACGTCCTGTTCAGCTCAGTCTGAGATACAGTGAAGGAGTAAAAAAAAAAAGAAAGCAAATGAGCTGAAAGAGGTGAGTGTCCCAAAAACCCTTGGCGTGCTCTTGCACCCACTGGGAGTTTCCTGTCACCTGACGCAAATGAAGAAAAGCCACTGAGAAACCACATGGACCCCCTGAACCACATCTGAGCCAGCTACGTGCCTGGTGGAAGCACTGCCTCGTTCACCTCTGCCGGTGACAGAGGGCTGAAAATCCCAGTGGGCAGCTTTGCTCAAAAATAGATGTCATAAACACATTGGCTGTGACATTTTGTACCAGAAATAGTGTGGCCAGCAGGACCGGTGCAGTGATCATCCCCCCATATTCAGCCCTGGTGAGGCTGCACCTCAAATCCTGTGTTCAGTTTTGGACTCCTCACTACAGTAAAGGCACTGAGGGGCTGGAGCATGTCCATAGAAGGGCAGTGGTGAAGGCTCTGGAACACAAATCTTATGGGGACCAGTTGAAGGACCTGGGTTTGTTTAGCCTGGAGAAAAGGAAGCTCAGGGGAAACCTTATCACTCTCTAAACTACCTGACAGGAGGTTGCAGCAAGGTGAGAGTCAGCCTCTTCTCCCAGGTAACAAGAGACAGGACAAGCAACAGTGGCTTCAAGTTGTGCCAGAGGAGGTTTTGACTGGATATTCATAAAAATTTCTTCACCAAAATGGTTGTCTAGCAGTTGGACAGGCAGTCCAGGGAAGTAGTGAAGTCACCATCCCTGGATGTACTTAAAAGATGTGAAGGTATGGTACTTGAGGACATGGTTTAGTGGTGGACTTGGCAGTGCTGGGTTAAAAATTGGACTCAATAATCTAAAGGTGTTTTCCAGCATAAATGATTCTATGATTCCATGATACTGTTCTATCTTTGTAGCCCAGAGAATAGGTAGATGGTGACTCCCCTGTTGCAGTGAAGGGCAGCTCTGCAGGACAAAGTGCTGATTTTTGTATCCCAAAGAACCTCTGAAGAAGCCAAAACTGCAAGTTCTGTTGCAAAAGTAACCTTAAATAGTACCACTCTTGCAGGGACCTCACACACTGTCTGAGGGGAGGCTTACGTGCTTGCTTACGTTTTAGAAAAGCAGTCTTTTCAGACAGGTGAACAATCACCTTTCCCTTCAGTTTTAAATAGATTTTCTTAATAAAATTATGAGTTTGTCACTATTTTGGAAGCTAGTCAGACCATTTGACTGCTCAAAATTGGATGTGAAGAACTCTCTGATGCATTGAAAGCAAATATGTCAAGCAGAGTGGCTTGAGAGCTGAAATAGCAACTTAGCCCCTTTCTGAAGGCTGGTGACAGTATCTGATGCAGTGGTGACAATGTGCCTTTAAAATACAGAGGACAATTATTGTGTCCTTCTGCCCACACCTCTGTTTGCCAGCCTTCCCACCCAGCCCTTCCCACGAGACAAGGGAAAGGCAAAGCCTGCAGCAATTGATTTAATTGGCTTCACTGCCCTGTAATTTTTATCCTCTGCTGTACAGCTGGCATTTTGTTTACACACTCCTGTATTCAATACAAATTAATGATGTTTAAAAGGGACAGGAATATTGCTCTCAGATGTACTAGATCTTGACCCTCCCCATAAACTCTAATTTCCACAGATTAAGTTGTTTAGAAATCTGTGGATGCAACTAGTAACAGCCAAAGGGCAGGAGTATTTGAGCAAAGAACAAAAGGAAAATTCTCTGTGAAACAACCTTCAATTTTATTGTTAAAAAGATGATTTAAACAAATATATTCAACTTCATCAGTGAAGTAATGGCTAAAATTACCAATAAATAAAATAAAGCACCCTAACAAACTCTCTCTGCTATTGTCTAGCTGCTCCAAGGAGGTTTTCTGGTCCTGTGGCAGCTGCCCCAGTACAGCAGAAAAAATAAACTGGTTTTGGCCAGCAGGTCCCCTCCAGCACCCTGGCCCATAGCTGCTCCCAGAGGAGCTGAGGGAGCAGAGAGGAGGCAAAGGAGCAGCAGCTTGGCCCCTGGAGCACCTCGACCACCCCAGTCCTGGAGAAAAGAAGGTTCTGAGGAAACCTTATTGCAGCCTTTCAGCACTTGAAGTGAGCCTTGAATAAGATGAGGACAAACTCTTTATCAGGGCCTGTTGCAATTGAACAAGGGATAACTGAAGGACAACCAACTTAGATTAGGTATAAGGAAGAAGTTTTTTACAATGAGGGTGGTGAAACACTGGAACAGGTTGCCCAGAGAGGTGGTAGAAGCCCCATCCCTGGAAGCATTCAAGGTCAGGCTGGATGGGACTGAGCAAACTGGTGCAGTTGAAGACATCTCTGCTCATTGCAGGGAGGTTGAACTACATGGTTTTTAAAGGTCCCTTCCAACCTAAACCATCCATGATTCTATGATTTGAGCATCCCAGAGATTTTGGGAACTCACAGAGAAATCACAGTGTGGTACTCACTTCCTGCAGGACCCCTAAGCAGGAACAGGTCCCAACACAGAGGCAGACACAGCTGGCACTGCAGCCTGAGTTCCTGGCAAAACAGCTGAATCAGCACAAAATTAGCTGAGGGAGAGAAAATGAGGGAGTAGAAAACAAAGGGGAGATGAATGAGAAGAGCAGGAGAGAATCAATCCCTGCCACAGGTCCCTGCAGCACCTCCTCTGAAGGGCTCTGTAGGCTCTCGCCCACCCGTACTCAGGTGTGTACTCACAATGGAAAGTGATACGTTCTACAAAAATGTGACTTCCTTTCCTTCTCTCCTGTCACCCACTCTCGGCCCGGTGCCTTCCTCACCAACAGCTTTTGTGCTCTAAGGATGTCTGACACCTGCTGAAACAGAGCTGGACTGTTCTTTAAGCACATCCCTCTCACTGGCTGCAGGGCTGCTGGCACACTGAGGGGGTGCAGCTGCCAATTGCCCAAGAGATCAAAATTTCAGCACAAAGCAGAATTAGTGGGAAGGTGGGTTGGGATGGAGGCAGGAGGAAGCAAAGCCATATGGGTGTGAAATGCTGGAGGCGGTGAGTGACGGTGAGGATGGGTGAAGAGGGCTTTTGTTACGAAGCACAACTGAAAAAGAGGGGGGCACCTGTCCCTGAACACCAGAGCCCGGAACAAGGAGCCCATCCATTTGCACCTGTAACCCATCCGCACTTCTCTGGGCCACCGGTGGACGTGCATGTCCATGGGTGTCACATTCCAAATCTGAAAATAACCGGTGCCGCTGGGCTCGGCTGAGGGAGCAGCCAGCCAGTGAGGAACACCATAGGCGAGGGGCACGAGGCTGTGGAGCACAGAGGAACTGGGAATTGATGACAACTACACAGGCATGAGGTGGACAGAAAGTCCGCTAGGAGCAAGGTCAGGAAGGGAAAGGAAGGGAAGGATACTCACTCAAGATTTCAGTGCAGTGTTTTTGGGGTCTGTTCACAAAGCTGCTCTGGAAGGCTGGGATGCTACTGGACCAGTGCACAGGAAGGAAATGATGATGATGATGGTGACCTCTGCAGGGCCTCTGGGGTGAGAGGCAGGACCTGGCAGGTGATGGCAGCAGCAGACAGGCTGTGGTACAAGCAGGGGACAGAAATGGCAGCAAGTTTCACCACAGATTATCTGCCTGCTCACCTTCAAGGCAGCACAGTGTGCCACTTCTACCCAGCCCTTCTCTTCTGGGAGGTTCCCAGCTGGGATGAAATGCAAGGCTGTGGATCAGCCTGACACTCATCCCTGCCTGTGCAGGAGAGGGTGTCACTGCTAATTTTTTGATGGTGGCATTAGACGTTGGTCTCCAGAAAGGCTGCTTTGGTTGCCTTCCACTTCTTTTAGTTTTCTGCATGTTTGAATGTTTCCAGGAAGATTTAGGCTGGCTTGGTTTGGGGTTTTTTTTTTTCATTTTGGGGGCTGTTTGGTCTTCTTTCTTTTTAAACTTGGGTAAAGAAAGTATGAGCTGTGAAAAGAAAGGCCCTAAAAAAAGCAGATGTATCAGCAGCAGAAGAGCCTCTGGCTCTCCCTGCTGTGAGGTTTTCAGCCCCTCCTGGACACATCTGCCTGTGAGAGAGCTGACAAGAATTAAAGAATAACATGACTTAACCTGAACAGCACACGTGGGCTCGCCTGTTCCTGCAATTACACACTCAGGAAATTAATTTTGATAACTGCTCCTGAATACCTTCCTGTGCAAACAAAACCTGGCTGAATTTCTTTCCTCTTCTATCACTAGGGAATCTCAAAGGGAATACTGAGAGGCCCTGAAAGTGTATTATGAAACCACCATGAGGTGCAGGAACCTTCACATAAGGAAGAAGTGGATCCGTGCCCATCCCAGCCAGGAACACCAGAAACTGGTCTGTCTGGACATGCTTTGGCTCACAGGGATGCAGTGGCAGCTTCTCCCACTCTGCCTTGGTGAAGTGGTCTGGATTGTGAAGGAACGTGGAAATTGTATGTGTGTGACTCACCACAGTAATTCTGTGTTTCAAAACTGCTTAAACAACACAGCAGGGATTTTGTATCAGTGATGGACACACACTCTTTAATACGAGGATTTTTTGTATCACTGACCTACATATGCTGTCTGATATGAGATGTGTAGCTGCTGTCTGATTTCAACTCAGAGACCTGCCTGAGAATTAAATCAGAACAAGAGGTACTTGCCTTGAAAAATCAAGCCTGATCCCACAACTTTTCTCAATCAGCATCACAAATTGGAGCCAATCCAGTACATTTCACCAAACAGCCCAAATTTCACAAGACTAGCTCTCACTCCAGACAAGAACCCCAAGCTCTTTTGTGTTCTTACAGAAGAAGCCACAGATTTATTTTTCTTTTGTTTTCTGATGCACATGTGAAGTTTTAGAATTCAACCACTGACCCATGCTAAGAGTTTTCAGATGTTTCTGGCTGTGGCCCACCTTAGGGGCAAGGCTTGCCTGACAGCAGTGGAAGGAGGCAGGACAGATAATGATCCCCCTCCCTTCAGGTCAGGGAGCCACTCAACTCCCACCTGCAGGCAACCTGCTCCCTTGTACCACAGACTGCCCAGGTCACCTGCCCCAGCTTAGCCTGGGAGGAAGGGAAATGCATTCAATATCAGACATGAAACATCAATAGCGAGTGCAGGGTGGTGGCAAATGAAAACTGTCCATTAGTTGCTTGTGTGAGTGCTCAGAAGCCTGAACTTGTTCCCTGGCTGCACACAGTGGGGTCTTCCCTTTGCTATCCTTGGGAATATGCTCTCGCCTTGGGAAAAGCAGTAGGGAGCACTGCTGTTGCTGAGCTCTCCTGGGCCAAAGCCGCCCCTTGTTCCATCCCACTTGACTTATAAAAGATCCATCTAAATGATGCAGCTCCCTTGAGTGCTGTGACAGTCCCGATAAGGACAACCACAGGCAAAATTGCCAAATATTTTAGCTCCCAAGTTTTTGGGGGTTTTTTTATGAATCTACTATGAAAAAGGACAAAGGAAAAGACTACTCATTTTCTGTCAAACTACTAATTCTCTCCTGAAGAGAATTAGTTCATCCAGTTGACTCCCCTTCATCCCAACCTCACATCCAAAGCAGAGAGAAAAATTACACCCCTATTTTGCACACGTAACTCCAGCCATTGAGAATGAACCTGCTTTCCTACTATCTGTGTTTTCTCCCTTTTTCTGCCTAGTATCAATCCCAGCAAAGTGACACATGGGAAAGTAAACCAGGAACTTCACAACTGCTTTCCCTTGCAAAGTATTTAAAGTGTAAGGTTCCCACCTATTACCATGACAAGAAGGCACTTGTACAGTGAAGATAGAAAAAGGAAAGGAAGCCCTTCTTTCCTTTTCTGCTTGCATCTCTTTAAATGATCAACACCAGAGAGAACTATAAAATAATGGCTTGATAGAGACAGTCCTCATTCCTGCCAGATCCTTTCTCAGTAGAAGAGCTAGGAGGAAGATCTCTAATATCTTCTGCATGACTAATGTGCCACACTCACCATTCCAGGATTCCTCTACTGAAAACAATTGTGAGTTTAAACCATACTTGCATTTCTTACATGTTTTACCTATATTTCATAGTAGTGATCACTGCAATGACAGACAGAAAATACAAACACGCCATAAGATGCAGCACCACACAAAGGACAATCAGAAGGAGACCAGGAGGAAGGCAGCTTTCATATTCCCACGTTTTTTGGCTTCTCTTACCAGACTCCTTGCAAGACAGGGCAGGAATAAATCATTATCAGTGGCAACAGCGTTGGTACAGTGTAGCTTCCTATCCAGGAACAGCTGATTGCATCAAACAACTCAGCCTGGCTAATCAAGGCAGAAGTCAGAGGGGGAATTCCTGTGCTTATGACATCTCTGGGCAGAGTGTTGATGTTGAGGAGGTCTCCAAAAACATCCCCCACCAGCTGAGAGGTCTCAGCACACTTCCCCAGCCACAAGTTGCATTGCAGCCATGAGAAGAAAGATGTTAAACTTCTGTCCTGGGTTATTCAAAGCCTCTCCTGGTGATTTTCTAAGCACCTTCGCCTGTGGTTAGAAGAAATAGGAGGTGTGTTGGGTTCACATCTCTCACGGTGTGCTTAGTGAATGAGGGGATACTCTGCAGCTGTGTCTAGATTGGAGCAATGCATTGTATGTAAGCATCAAGACGTAATCCCTCCTTGATCTTATGGAATCATAGAATTGTTTAGGTTGGAAAAGTCCAACCATTAACCCAGCACTGCCAAGGCCACCAATAAACAATGCCCCTAAGCACCACATGTACATAGTTTTTGAACTCTTCCAGGGTTAGTGATTTCAACATTTCCCTGGGAAGTCTGTTCCAATACCTGAACACTGTTTCAGTGAAGAAAATTTTCCAGTATCAAATCTAAACATGCCCTGGTGCAACTTGAGGCCATTTCCTCTTGTCAGTTGCTACCTGGGAGAAGAGACTGATGCCCACCTGTATACAACCTCCTTTCAGGTAATTGTATTATCAGTAGGGACTACCAGGGTAGACAGGGTGCTGAAAGCAAACCTGATCTGTAAGCTCTCCGAGACAGACCTTGTTTGGCTTATAACCTGCTCTGAACTTGATTTGGCCACATCTCTGCAAGATGATGGTGCTGTGTCAAGTAGTGACCACTTCAGAAGTCAGCATTGAGCCCGCTTACTTTTCCAGCTTAAAAACACGTCACATTCACATGGCATTTGCATTAACCCTAAAGCATTGAACAAGGAAATTACTTTCATAAAGGTCTCTCCTCACGAGAAGGGGGTCAGATGTTATCCCCATTTTACAGATCATGAGACAGAAAAACACAATTTGCTGTAAAATCGAGCACATGTTCCCTTTTCTAGTCAGCATGAGACACCTGGGAAAGGTGATCTGAACCACACTAAGACATCTGGAAGATCACAGAGCCCACACTGTTGAGGTTGGTGGCCCCCAGACCTTCTAGAGGAGCTACTCAGGGTCTCTTCACATGGAGCAAACTGCACTGTATGCCCTATGCTACATTTTGTAGAGACAGGTGGAGGCTGGACAATGCCTGCACCCACTAAATCACATGGCCCAGCTTGCACACAGCCACCAGTCAATGGTCCCAGTTAATGGAACCCATCATCCTCAGGCCGCAGGCCACAGCTTCACTTCTGCTTAGAGAGTGGCCAAGGGGCTCCAGGGTCCCTCAGCAGAGGGCTGCAGCCAGGAAACTGTAGAGAGCAATTCATTCCACCTGTGCTGAGAGATGGTCGGGAAGGAGAGGTAACCAGGAAGAGGTCCCCCCCCATAGGAGAACTTTCTCTGGTGTGCCACAGCTGTCCCTCTGGAGCCAGTGCCTCTGCTCTTGAGGACAGCTGGCTGAGCAGAGTCTGGGGAGGCTCTGCCGCGGCGTCGCTGCTGCCATCCCCTGCCAAGGGCGGCTGGATGTCATTTTGTGTGGCATTGGAAAGCCGAGCTTCATGCTCAGGTGTCATATCATACATCACATTAGCTGCTCCAGCAGCTAGGAAGGGACAGTCAAGATTCATTAATGCTGTTTTAACATTAATTATGTTTGTAGAGCAGTGCTGCAAAGGAGCCTTTTGACAAGTGTGTCCTTCATCGGCTACATCATTTTTCCCTTCCTTTGCCTTCCAGAACCACACACTTCTTTCCATTAAGAGAAAATGACAGAGCATTACAATCTGTCAGGACAGAATAAAGCAGTTCAAGGTCATCGTGTTGTTCACTTAACAGACGACTTTTGACTTTTCCTCCCCATTTTTTCCTGTGTATATGTCTTGGGGTGACCTTATGATGCGTATCCCATATCGCTGCCTATGCCCAGAAATTAATCATTGGCCTTTCTATGCCTCTGAACTGAGCCAAATTTGGCCAAACCGGAACAGTATAGAATATTTTATCACTGCCCTGTGGAAACTAACCTGAATTCCTCTCTGAAAGCAACTGGAGAGGTAGCTGCCTGGGGCAGCTCTTGTTGCAAAGAGACAGTTCTCTTAACACAGTGCTTTGACGTCTTTGTCACATCAAACTGAGGAAGTCAGTGACTCCAGCCCCTCTACAAATCACACAGGCTTTCACAACTGAAAAAGTATGTTTTCCACAGGGATGGGGCCCCATTCTGTCATTCACCTTTGACCTTCTAATGCAACTGGAAAGTAACTCCTCAGGAAAAAAAGAGGAGTATATATAGGCAGGAGGAGACCTGTGGTGAAGTCGTAGCTGGGCAGAGGAAGGAATGCTCAAGGCTCAGGTCATTGGCAGGGACTCAGTTGCACAAACCAGAAAGCAGAGACTGAAATAATGGAATTTGGTGGCACCGTGAAATTATTTAGTGATATCTTTAAGCCAAGTGCTAGTAAGAAACACGGGCAAGATGCAAATAATCACACAGAGCAACATCTACTTCCACAAGCCTAAGTAATTCACTTTGTCTGACAGAATCATGTCAAATCTATGAAATAAATATGATGATGGCAGGTTTTGGTGTTGGTGGCAGCAATATGGGAATACCATCCCACCACATCCCTGGAGCGGCCTGAATTCAGACAATCTTTTGCCACAATTACATTACAAATTCTTCCTTCTTGCAACTTAATTTTTCCATTTCATGTAACTCCATGGGTTTCACTCTCCCCTCTGAAATGTCTTGCACTGGAGCACACCACTTGGCTATTTCTTTTTCTTCCCACCAAACAGGCCCTCACTTTGATTCGACATGTTTTTCAAACTAGAGGGGTTTTTTTCCCCAGCAGCATTCAAGGCAATAAGCAGCACATTCAAATCATTAACGTTCTAACATGGCAACAAACAAAAATTTTGCCTGTATTGAAACAAAGGCTTGAGGTTCACCTAAGGTTTTAATTTACTGTAATGCAACAATGACACCAAGGAAAAAAATTAACCTTGCCAGTGTGTACAAGCAGCATTGGATGCACCCAGCATAGGCCAAAGGCAAGCACCCACAACCACCCAGCAAGGAAATACAACTTTTCTACACAGAATGGCACTGACCCTCTCCTCCTTCCCAGCTTCTCGTGTGCCCTCCCTCCAGGCTAAAGTTCCAAATCTCCCGATTGTAATTTGATTTCTTTTGGCTCACAGAAAGTCCCTGCTTGGGCTCCTGGCGGCGAGGGAGAGCGAGGCAGGGCAGCAGGGCTTGGCTGCCACCTCCTGGCGTCTGGCCGCCTTCTTCGCTGGACACACACCAAAGCCCACCGAAAACAGAACACACCAAAAATACAAATAATAACCGGCACTGCCCTCCGGCTCCTCGGGTTGAGCCCCTTCTAACTCCGCAGGAATCAAACAGACTTATCATGGAGAAGGGGAATGAGATAGGTTGCTGACTTTCAGGGTGCTGAGTTTCACAAATTATTACAGCTTTTATGTATACAGATATGCATATGTTTATAGGTTTAAATAATATGAAAGCTTGTGACACACTACAGGAGCAGTTAATATCTTGCACACAGGACCTACAAGGCTTCCAGAGTCAAACTGCGTTTCTAAAAGGCCAGTCAAATAAAACACACCTCCTCAAAGGTGAGGTCAGTCTGCCCCTCTGTTACAAAAGGGCTTCCATGAATGTTTCTCCTTCAGCTTTAGAAAAAACTAAAGTTTAGAAAAAACTTATATGTATTTGTTCCAGAGAAAAGCAACAAAGAAATAAATCTTACTAGTTCTTTCTCCATTTCTTTGTCCTCTTCCCTGCTTATGAGGAAAAGAGAAATTTTTCCTATTTCATCTTCAAAACACTAAATGTATTCACTAAACACAGTATTTCAGCTTTCTTGGAACACTCTGCTTTATTCCTGATAAATACTTTGAGAGTTTTGAAAGCATCATATGAAATCTCCAACTTGTATCTTTCAAAATATTATGGAAAGAGTAAGATAAAAATTTGTCATGTGAAAAAAATACAAAACCCTCATACATTGCCTTCTGTAATCCTGGGAATTTCAAAACTAGAAAACTGTGGTGCCAAAGTATTCTTGATTCATGGCCACAAAGCAAGCCTAGGAGAAATAATTCAAAAGAAATGAAGACATTTGTTTTGTATGCAGCAGGTGACTCTGAGGCTTGGGACTCCATGGACATGTGCACGAGGAAAGATAATGAGAAAAATCCATCAAATTAGTTTTCTCACATCAAGCATTCCTGAAAGAGAGCGCTTCATAAAACCTTTGCATCAACAAGTCACCATGACTCCTCAAGGACATTAAAAGAACAATGAACTTCCCAAAACAACAGGACAAAGGAAATCTTTTCTGCTCAAAACAGCAACTCTGGGCCTTGATGTGACATCACTCAGCTGAGACAATGAAACAATTAGGGGAGGCCCTATCATTGAATTCAGCCAGACATGCTGAAATCTTCTCTCCATCACAGATGAAGGCCAGAAAGGCCAAGCCAAGAATTGTAAACTGACAATTTTCAGCAAGGAATCCACAGCGAAGCCAGCCAAAGCCTGGCCAGCATTTGTCTCTAATTCGAAATAAATCCTATCGGGAAAAAACCCCAACCTCATCTTCCATATGTGGATGTAAGCGTACAGAAGAGATTAGCTGTTACTAAGAATAAGACCAACGTGCACTGTGACGACAGCTGGATAACAGGCACTAACAATTGCAACTCCCCCAGTGTGAACTGAGCAGTGGCTGAAGTCAGAAAAATGTATGGATAAACCTGGGCTGATCCCAGGCCCCTTCTGCATACATATCCCTGAGCCCAGCACATGTGAATCAATCTGGTGTTTGGAATTAGAGATAAAGCTACAAATACAACATTGTGAAGAGTATTTTCCTGTGGTTAAAATCTGCTTCTCTGAGGTGCTATTCCCAGTGTCATCAGTGACTGTCTCACAATCTAGCATATTGCCACAGTTGGGAGACTTTCTAAATGGCTTAAGCAATTTTGGCAGCAAATCCCAATGAAAACACCAGCAACCTAGACACACATTATTTTCTTCAGCTGGTTTGAAAAGTCATAGGAAGTGACACAGCAAATGAAAAGTGCTGAGTAATGGGGTATTCTGCAAGAACCCCCCCCAACTATCCAGACCATTCTATCTCCAAAAGAATATACACCCAAGTTTTCAGCCAGGGATTGTAGAAATGAAGCCTCTCACCACTGGTACAGCTGAGATGGAGATGTGAACCGTGTAGTTGATTGCTGCTGCGATAGCACCCCCGTGAGCCGGGCTCCACTGTGCAAGTGCTACGCCAGGATCTGTCCATGTGCTGGAGAATCTCCCACAGATAGATTCTGGCCTTGTTATAACTTCACATTTCCATTGCTGCAAGCTATGGGGAGTCTTGTCTTGCTGGGCTTTCTAATTTGGACCACCACCAAATTCCTGCTCTTCCCTGTCCTCCAGCTGCAGTAACTGCACTGGCACTTCTCTGACTGCAGAGGACAGAAACAAATCCATCTTTGCAGAAGCTTCTGCCCCTTACCTTAAAGTGGCTGTGCTGTGCTCCAGGCTGCTCTGACAGATTCACTACATTGCTACAAACAGCAGAGAAAACTGTTGTCAGCCAAATACAAAGGTGGAGAGATCTCTTTTTAGTTATTATTTTCCAGAAAGTTCTGGAGTTCATTTCTCTTAAACACAAAGCAAAGGAAAAATAAAGAAGTTAACATAACTCTGTAGCAGGCAGTGTATTGCATGGTGCAGCGCTAGCTCAGAAAAGCTCTTTTGCTGTTGTTCACTGAATCCTAAAGCTATCCTTTTTTATCTAGTGCTATCAAAACCTGTGAGCTATGAATATTATGTAAATTATATATGATGTTACACACTAGTGAAGTTTTACACTAGGTCAGCATCAACAGCCCTGTACAGACCATGCAGTCATACACAGCTTTATTTGTGCAAGAGATGAACCCGGCCCCTCTCTGTACCAGGAAAACTTGCTTTGAAGAGGGATCTTTAGCCCACATGGACCATCAGACCATGCCCTAAAACCTCTCTGTTTCTGCTGTGAAAGACTGCAAAAGGCAGAGGGAGGTTTATAATGCTCACAAAATGCCCTTTGCAGACACAGAATTCAGCTTTTTAGATTAGGTGATTAAACAATTACATAAAAACAACTGGTTTAATACCCATCTTCCTCATCACATCCATCCTCATTCTTCTTTAATTTAAATCATATTGATTAAAAAAAAAAAAAGAAGACATAAACCCCAACAATGGGCATAAACACTATGGGCCTCCCATATAGCTCCCTCTCTCCCACAGCCCTGTGCTCTCCCTACCCCGTGCTCATCAGCTGAGAAATGTTTTTGATATGTGGTGTAAAAATAATTCCATCGATGGCAGTGAATACCTTTTTCAACAGATGACTGTGCAAGGAATATCCCAGTTGTGAAAGCTCACCTGTTTTTTCCTCTAAATGGACTGTGTTTACCTGCCTTTACTACAAAAGTCCAGCAAGAAGCAGGGTCAGTACTCCCCCTTTTCCTTCCTCAGCAGGTGAGCAGTAAGACGTGTAAGGAAGGATTAATCTGGACAAGAAGCTTTGCAGTGCAGCAGACTCTATTCCTCTTGGTCAGACCGGAGGTAAATCCTGTTTTTCCTCCCACAAGGGGTATGCTCCAGCTCTCAGGTTTTAATAACTTTCTTCAGTGCAGCCAGAAAATCGTTTCATGGAGAGACTCTTCCAGCAAAGTACAGCCAGCTCTGGCAGCAAATACTGTTATTTAGCAGCACTCAGCAATTCAACATTACATAAGACAAAAAGAACATGTTATACCCTATCACTTGTCATCCTCCTAACTGAGGCTTACTGAACAGCATTTCTGTTGTAAGATATATATATCCACAAGATATATAGATATAGATATAGATATAGATATGAGATGTATATATATACATGAATAACATTAACCAATGAGCTAAAATGTGTTAAATACTGCCCTACTATACAGGCAAGCAACCCATAATCGCAAGAAACATCGTTTGGAATACAAATTGGAGCAGAATTCATCCCAAACATCACAGATTCCTGAAAAGCCACTTGCTTTGCAATCTCTAAGATGCCACAGGGGCTTCCTACTTTCAGTCAAAGTGTGGGGTGGAAAGAGAAAGAACAGCACAGGATTAAATTTAAATCTCCTAAATTGAGCCAAGGACAGAATTATCCATGACGGAACTCGGCTAAGACAGACGATCCTCTCTGTTGCTGTCTTTTGTAATCATCTTTCCTTTCTTTCTTCTCTTGAAAATAGTATTAAAAATACAGGGAGAAGATCTGTTTTTCACATGAGAATGAAAATATTTTCTGTTAAGTTCTCTAGAAGTGAATTTACACAATTTTGGATGGCACACACAGTTACTACTGACTGCACAGCAGAAGTGCAGTGCACTGGCAACCCAGGCTGTCACTGCAGGTACTTGTGCCTAGAGCTGCTTCTGCCACACCACCTCATACTCTGCCTCCATGTTCCATTTCCAGCTTCAACTGCCATAACCATGTCCATTAGGAGCCACTTGTGTCTAAAAGAACACTTGTATGTTTTGTGCTGTTTGACAGGAACTGTGTCATTAGTTCTCCTACAACTATTTTTCTCCAGTGAAATGACCAATCTACAGAGCCTGATTAGCTGGATCATGTCTTTACACCATCCCCTGAAGCTGCCATTTGCTTGTGACGAGGACAGCAGGAAATAACAATTTATGTAGATATATTTTAAAACAGAGTAAAATTATTGTATTTAGGTTTTATTTCTGGACAGTATTTTCCACCAAGGATGAATTACAACTCCAGTACCAAGATTAAAAATAGTCTTTCTTAGTTTGCTTTGATAAGTTATGGACTTTTTAATCCCAAAAATACTCACCAATGCCTAAATAATTTTAACAGAAATGTCATCATCTGTTCAAACTACATCTGAGAAAACTCAGGTAGGGGTACCAGCTACAACACGAACATTTGCCTGCCAATCGAACAAATGACTAAATAATTCCTCAACCATCTGCATTTTGGCTCAGTCACACAAGGTTAAGTAGTTTTTCAGTTATTTCAGTTTAATGTCTAAATCAATACTGGAGAATGCAGAAGCAAAAAACATTTTAAATGCCACAGGTCTACCATTAAAAGGAGACCGGAGATGATCCCAGCTTCAGTAGCTTTTGCTTTCGTTCCTTTATGAAACTGTTTTATTATAATTGGTCAGCAGAGCCAAGTAGAGAGTTTAGGGCAAAAACATCTGTTACAGGTTTAATGGTAACGCAGACACAGCCAAGGCCAGCATTCCTTTACACGGGGCTTCTGTATTCAGCTTTTTTTGCAAAAAGGAAATACTTTATCCCTTTGAATCCACACTGGCAGATAGACATTTTCTGGCTAGTAAATGCTAGCAAGCATTTCCTTTCTTCTTATAGGTAGAGCAACCAGAAAAATATTTCTGTAGGAATTGCTCCCTCATACCACAGACCAGAAAAGTCCGAGGCGCTGAACTCCAGCTCCTGGCAGCCACGCAGATTTCAGCCAGGCTGGCACGAGAACCACTTTAGTTACCGACAATGATTCTGACAGCAGGGATTTTCAGGTGATTTCTTATTAAAAACACCCAAAAGACAGCAAAATAGCTTTCCACAGGGCACCTCATTTCAGTAAAAGAAGTATTTTCACTGAAATTTTCAGAATTGTGATTCATTCTTTTCCAGTGGTGAGGTCTCCAGTCTTACATTTTCATTCTTTATCAAAGTATAACTACAGCTCATTGCATTTTTTCATTCTTACTTGTCTATAGAAATCCTACTTGGACTGAAAGTCAACCAGCACTGGATTAAGGGCATTCTTCTTGTATAGATACTCTCAATACTCTTAAAAGAAGCAATTGGTGTAAAGGCTTTTATTCTTGCTCAAAAGACATTATCTGCAGAATTGTTTTACAATTTCATACTTAAAATTGACTCAACTGAGACTCCAGAAACAGATGCCATTCTGCAACTTAGTAATGTATTTCCTGCAGCACTTAAGTCTTCTCCCAGACATTCTTGGTGTTAAACTGCCACGAAATCTTTCAATACTTCCAACAGAAGATGGTTCTTCAGAACAAATCCTACTGCCAACTTAACAATGGACAGAGCAGGATTTAACTGGGATTTTAGGGTCTAGGAATACTGACCAGAACTATGCAGAATGAACACACATGTACATTAACTGGGACAACAGTTATGACTTTTAGGCTTTACGGTCTGGGAATATCAGTGGAAAAATAAACAAATCACATTTTTGAGTGGGCACAGCACTTCTGAAGCATGGGGCAGTGCTCCCTGTCTGCATAAGAACATGGTGTGAATTCACATATTCTCACAAGGAAGAATATGTGATACGTGATACACAGAATACTTCACGTATTTCTGTGTAACAAGCCCATTCTCTTGAGTCAGCTTGAGGGACTCAGCTTGAAAAAGCAAGAGGTTATGTTCCCCCTATCTAGTCAGTATCTGCATTCAAAATTTTCAAGATTCAAAATAGCTGGATTCAAGAAGACAAGATTGCCCACTCACTTGTAATATCCATTCCAGCAGTTCAGATCCTGTGCCACAAACATACCTGAAGGTAAAGAAAAACCATGCCAAAAATGTTATTCTTTATGAATTATTTTAATGAACCAAATACAAAGTGACAAACACAGGTCAAGGAAAATAACACAAAACCAGCCCCACCAGCTGCTGACAGAAGGTAAAGACAAGAATAGTTGAGGACAATTTGAGGGCAAACAAGAAAGCATAGTGAGAAATAATCATTCTTGCCAAGAATATCAACCAAATAACCAAATCACGTAATAGTTTAAATTTCATGTCAAGTGCTTAAAAAGGTCTCTAGTTTGTTTCTTAACACAGTGAGTCCACAGAACAATAGGGAATGGGCTATCCCTGAATTTGTGGCAACAGGTCCTATAGAGCATATTCCAGATTTCTCCAAATACTGGAGATAAAGGTGGCTAAAAAGAGAAGCAGAGAAAGTGAGGACCCTTTGTTACCCAGCCAGGTCTCACAAACGGAATGTGTTTTCCGGACTCTTTGGCATAGGTTCCTTTTCAATGTCTGCGTGAGTGCTTTAATCCCATGACTGTGAAGGTTGCAGCAGTCAGTTTCTCATACACCAGAAACATAAGAGCAGCAGTAAGGACTGTCTGCAAGAGCTTTGCTTCAAGGCCTTTGTAAAGTCCCACTAATCCAAAACGCCTAAGGAGAAAAAAACAAACAAGAAAACAAGTATGAATAGCTTTCTGTAAGTAAATCACTACAAAGAAGAATCAATATCACAATTTAATGACAACTGTAGGAATCTTAAACCCACTCTTGATCTCAAGCCAGCTATGTTTAATCATGTTTTAAAGAAAAAATTCTGCAGAAATTTAAGGTCTTTTGTGCAAGAAACCTGCTACTTTTCAAGTTGAGAGGTGAATCGAATTATTTATTATCCATCTGTATCCTTGATGCCACTTACTGTACAGGCATTCAGGGGAATTTGGGTTTGTGAGCTTACTCTACAATATATTACAAAAACCAGGTTGACTCAAATTAAGGGATGCAAAAGGAAACAAAATCCAGATCCAGCAACATTTTCCAAATATTAGTAATACTCAAGTCTTCTATATCATGGGAGCAGAAATAAAATGAGAAAGCTCACCTCACTCTCTGTTGAAGAAGGTAAAGAACATTTCTAAGACTACCCAGTGTTCGGTTCTCTGGGTTCAATCTGTGGCGTCCAAACTGAAAAAAAGGAAGAGTATTTTGCTGTACTATTTCCCCACTGTGCTTGGCAGAGAACACCATACATGCATGAAATCTGGAGACCCTACCCTAAACCTCTTTAAACATTTTCCACGTTATATTGCCATCAGCAGAGAACTGAGGCCAAAGCTCAGGCTTGCAAGCATTAAAACTGTACATACTACTGTAATTTGTTTTGGTTTTAAGATGGATTCTAACAAAGGCCACATTACCTCTCTTTCATTTGCTCTGGAAGAAGCAGTTTTCAAGATCTCAAAAGCATAATTTGCAGTCTTAATAGGGATATGACACTCAAAACAAGTTCTTTCTAGCTTTCTCAGCTTTCACTCCGCAAAGAGTCAGACCCTCACACATCTGCAAATCATTACTGCATTGAGATTGCATAGTTGAACACAAAATTTATCTGCTCAGCAATGGTCTTGGAGCAAACACTTATGTGTGAACTGCTGTGGAAGAACTAAAAATCGTTTGATCCACCTACCTGGCCTGAATGATATTTCTTTTACTCACTGCACTTGCTTATCCCCAAGCTGGTTCTCAGTAGGCGTGATAGCTGCTGCTGTAGTTTTATGCCTCAAGAGTTAAACTAGCAATTTCAGCAACTCCTTTTCTAGCATTCATTGATACTTTTATCTGATACAGGTCAATAGTACTGTCAGCAAGCTGTAACTATGAATTATTAATATACAAGAGTTGGCACACTTTTATCTGTAACAGCACAGCCTAATAGCTTTTGAAGCCTGTATTAAGCTTCTGTGCTAAGAAAGGTGAACTTGAGCTACTGCGTGTTGGGTGAGTTTTTTCCCAGAACATGCTCAGGCAACTGCTACTTCTTAGGGGTAAGAAATTACCATTGACAGTAGGTAAAGTATACCAGCTGATCTAGGCAGTTCAAAAATTTTAAGAAAATGCTAGGATGATACAGGTTTCTTTACTATGTATCTTAATAATTTGGATGGAAACAGCAGCAGCAGAATGCTAGTGGAAATCTCCCATCATTAGGTAAATATGCACTCAAAATCCACAATCTTCTCATCAACAACTAACCATTTGATATTGATAAATCAATGTTAAGAATTATTGTCAGACTCGGACACACTCCCCAAAAAATTGCTAACTAGGTTCCAAGTTACAGTGTCAGTCACTGCCCAGATTACTCATAGGCTTCCACACTACACCACAATTAGGTGCTTCATTCTCCTCTCTTCTCCACCACTGACAATATTTGTACTACAAACATAGATTCATTAAGAGAGAAAAAAACCATTAATTTTTCACTAGGATGTTAACACTTCAGTGTTTACTGAAGATTTCCCAAAGGGACTGTGACAGAGAAAAGAGACCTTAGTTTTAAACAGAACTTTTTCATCTGGGATCACTGAGAACATTAATTGTATTGCTGTACCTCCAGAGGCAAATTTAATTTATCTGCACTTTACTGACACATAGGCTAAAGAACAGTTTCACTGTATAATGAGTAACACCAGTGTTACACAGTTTTAATGACTGAAAAGGAGAGACATACCAAATGACAAGACTGTCAATTACACAGGATAACTGTTCATTATATGACAGCAAGAAGAGAGCTGTGCCAGAGTTGGAGGTGAAGGTGTAGAGACTTTATTACAAAGAACCCTAGTAACTTTCAAAAAAGAGTAAGTTTCTAAAGGTTTAAGGTCAAAAAAAAAAGTCCTGTACTACTTTGATGACAGAACTTAGTTATGATGTGTAAATTTATATGAATTATTTTGAGCTTATATTAGTCTCTGTGTAAATCTGCTAAAATTGTTTCCAAAAAACCCCTGCAACTATATATATATATATTTTTTTTTTTAATGCAGAATATCAGTTCTGAAAATACTGAGCCTTTACTCATAACCCTTTTTTTTAACATCACTTAGTGTGAGTGACAAAAACATCAACTAGAACAATGTCAACTTTAGATTAGAAAACACATCACAAAGTAAAGCAAGTCTGAACTGGACAGCACAGATGTCACAGACACACATTTCTGCTATCCTCGACAGATGTGATCAGGGGTCCTGGCTGTTCGCTGTTCTTTCATAGAGCAAAGGGACAGAAGTCACCCCTAGTGACTGCAGAACTCGACACAAGGTTCTTGTGCTCCCCATCATCACAGGGAGAGGATGGACTGGCAATTTTTTTTTTTTTTTTCTTTTTTTTACACTGTCATCCAGAGTCAGAAGAATTTTGTTCAAAAAGCTAAAAGGAGAAAGAAAACATGAAGCCACAAGACTGTAACCACTTCTCTCGGAACCATGGAAAGGAACAAGGGCTGAAGCTGCTCTGTGGATGCAGTCCCATGAAACCCGCACTGCTGTGCAGTGCTCAGGCTACAACAGAGCACTCCAACTTTCCTTCCAGTTGTCCTTCACACCAGGAGAAACTGCATCACAAATTAAAACCAGACTGATGTTGCAACTTATCCAAACAGAGCTATTTCTGCTTAAATGTTTCTCTGTATCTGCCACTCCAGTAACAGAAGTCTGTGTTATTAGTTTAGCTACTGAGATGTGTCCAGGCTGTTAAAACAGGGTAAGGCATTGAAAGAAAATACTGGCTCAGCTGATCCAAAATTATGAAAACTTCAGAAAAGATGACTGCTGACAAAATTACACAGTACATATATTCAAGTCCTCTTGCTTTGAAATACAGCAACCTAACTATCTTGTTACAGGCTATGAAAAATCAAGATACATTTATTCCATTCTAATTAGAGTGTGAAAAATAATTGCAAAACTTGCTTGAAAATTACTTTTTCCAGATGAACAATTAACAAGAAAATTCCCTTATTAGAGAAGTCTGAAAAGTGATACCCTCAGCATGGAAGGCTTGTTTTCAGCAATTCAACTCATTCTCCAAATTTGTCCAAGTTTTAGAACATACACAATGGCTTTACCATACAGGCAAGTTAAGGCTTCTCCTTACTTAGGAAAATATATTTCATGTGGAAACACTTATTAATATTTAACTGTTACAAAAACAGGGTTTAAGGCACAGAAATTGAAGTAGAATATGCTTATGCATGGCCAGGTCTCCTCCTTCCATCCTACCCCCCAGTTTTGTCTTGTGTCAATATTTCAACATTATTGGTACACACTGAAGGCAGCATTATTATCCAGCACATATACGAATTGCAAGTAAGAATAAATGTAAGTGTTTCCATTACCACTACAATTAGCCTACACGGCCAGGCAAGTGGTTAAAGATATTATTTATGAGGGAGCTCAGCTTCCCCTGATGAATCACATTTTGGACACTGACAAGGTCAGACCATCATCTGACCAACAAAGCCTATGAACAGAACTTTTTTTTTATTACTATAGGTCATCTGGAAACAGACTGCTTTTAGAAGATTTAATTTTAATTTCCCACTTGACACATTTTCCCTTTATATTCCAAGAAGTAAATGTACATTTTTGTCGTGTCTAAAAGCAGCACAGTGCATCAGCTTCCGTGAAGCACTGTACTAATACGATATGCTGGCAATCCTACCAGCTACTTGAAACAAATGTCCATCAGTACACCAAGTTCAATCAAAACCAAAGAGGAGAGACATTCTAATCAGTGACATGCATTGGGAAAAATGCCTCCCAAAAC
The DNA here is from genome assembly GCF_000691975.1 of Corvus brachyrhynchos. Taxonomy (NCBI): domain Eukaryota; kingdom Metazoa; phylum Chordata; class Aves; order Passeriformes; family Corvidae; genus Corvus; species Corvus brachyrhynchos. The sequence continues at coordinate 5,659,408 of NW_008238664.1, forward strand.
AATGGGTCCATTAACACAAACAAAAACAAGCCATGTGAACAAGGCTTCCATGATACAGACCAAGTCAGAGGCAGAGTTACCCTGAAATGAAATTATTACTTACCCGCAGAATTGACTGTACTGTCTGCAGAGGGTAAGTGAGGGTGGTGGCAACTGCTTTGGCTATTGCACCAATGACAAAAGCATCCAAAGATGTGAGCTGTTCAAGAGATAAAGAATAGATTTACTTCCACATATTACCAAAACAGCCAATTACCCATTTGTATTTGGGGATTCTGTACTGGTACCTGCTACCAGATTATCTAAGGATTTTTGGCAAAAAGATTTCAGGAAATCTCAGGGTCTTATAATTTTAAAGAGTTGGTTATAGTTCAATTAACTTACTTTTCCACAACTTAAGTTTATTTGTAACTTCTACCTGTTTTTGCATTTCTCAGTATAACTAGACTACTAAAACATGGTTGATAAAAGGCCATACAACCAGACCACTTTAAAGCACCAAGAGTGGGCAAAAGATAAGATAGTTTAACATACCATCAATCAAAAAGCATTTCAGTTTTTGCAACAGTGAAACTAAAAAGTCACATGGTACTTGTGAAAAGGTGACAGTGAAAGATTCCTTGAACATCACTCTGTATTCCTGAGACATAATCACTATGCTCCCAGGTAGAATTTTAGTCTCAATGCTATAGGCTAAAAATCTCATTCCCTATTAGTTAAGAACCCCTGCTGAAGCCCATCCTCAGCACCAAAGCCCACTCTGCTCCAGGATGCACCAAATACATTCTTACAGCCTATACTGATTACAGTGCATCTCAGTCTAACAGTGTTAATCACTGAACATAAGTAGGTGCCCAGATCAAAACATGCTCAAAATAAATTCTAAAATATATTGATTGCAATTAAAAATATGCTCATGCATGCACATCTTACACAAGGTCAACCTGATATAGTTAAGAGAATCAGGAAAGGACCAAATAGGAAGAAAAAAGTTGTCCAAAATAAGAATTACCATTGCTAGGTGAAAAAAAAAAGTATTTCTCCTCTCCTCTTCACTGATCACGGACAAAAAAATACCCCAATTTAAGGTGGAACTAAGCAATTAAAAAAACCCACAGGAAATAAATATATAAATAAATATGTTATTAACCAACAGGAAAATAACAATGCAGATGGAAGCTAAGCTCATCCTTCAAAAAAATGTATTGTGCATAATGTAACTGAGTAGATCCATAAAGCACAAAAGGAGAGCTACAGCTGCACTATTAATTAAAGACAGCAAAAAATCCACGCCTCACTGATGATGCAAAATCTCATGTAAAAATAATCTCACTGTGTCTTGAGGAAAAACTAGATGGCTTGGTAACATACTCGTATGACCTAACATTCTAAAATCACAAATTAACAGCAAAGCACCACATCTTAAAGATATGTTATGACATTATCTGAAAATGTAACATGAACGTTTTTCAGTTTGCTGGAACATAAAAGGAACATGAGTTCAGCTGAGATGCTATATGTGATATAGACAAAAAAGAATAAGGAAAAAGAAGAGGACTATAAAGCAGAGACAGAAAAGTGATTATACTTCTATTTAGAGAATCAGGAAGGCATGGTTGTAATGCTATGTTTAATTCTAGTGTCCATCCTTGGTAAAATTATATTGAAAAATTGAGATCTTCAAGAAAAAAAAGTTGTTATTTACTGCAAAAAGGGTTAAAAGCAGACTTCAAAACAGTCAGTATGTAAATACTTATAGAAGATATATTAGAACTGAAATCTCTACTTTAAATCAAGACCTGTGAACATATGCAAACAAACGTGGACAGCAGTTTTATTTTTACAGGTAGAAGAATTCATTACAGGAATCTCTTCCCTAGGAAGATGAAAGATTCCCATCTCATTTCATGATGCTGGACCCTTTTTAGACACACTAATTCAAAAAACCACTCAAAAAGACAAGAACCAAAACCAAACCTACATTCTGAATTTGTTCAAGTGATGCATATCAAAGAACCTGTCTCATAACAGAGCATGTTCATCATCTGGCCTCAAAACATACTCACTTGCAGCTGCTTTTTCAAAAGCTTTCGTTTAAAGCCTTCATAAAACATGAATTGTATGGCAGGATTGAAGACCAGCAGCAAGGAGGGGAAGGTACCATTCCACAGAGCTAAGACTCCTTCATCTCGTATTATCTGATGAAAGGCATCTGAGACAAAAGGTGGGGGGGAAAAATCATTAATGTTTTGAGTACAAAACTCTGAATATAAAAGATATGAGAAGTTACTCTTAAAGCCTAATACACAAAGTGTATAAAAATCCACTGCAGTCTTTTATGCAAGCATTTTTATCTCCCATTTTAATCCAGAAGTTAACAGAAAGGCAGTGACAAAGGAGGTTCTTGCTCGCATCACCATTAACATAAATAAAACTCATCATCAGCACAGGCAACCCCCCCTCTTTTTTTTTTTTTTTTCCCCAAGCGTGGCATCCACATTAAGGTCTTCCAAACCTTCTTCAAAATTACAGTAATATTTATTTGGTTGGTTGGTTGGTTTTAAAAGGAAGACAGCCTGAACATGTGAGTGATTAAGAGATAAAGGTGAGTGAAGTTTAATTTTCAGACTGTCTGTCCCAACTCAGACTCCCAGCTGCCACTTCATGGGGCTCACTACTGCCCCATTATCTGTATGGTAACATATCTGCCCTTGCAATAGGTATTTTGGTTACAGGAGTGCACACTCCGAATTACCATCATAAATAGCCACGTCCAGCTCCCTGTAAGACTCAACAACTGCAAAGTGACAGGGTAGGGCAGAGATTACAGGGTGAAACGAGTTACATGAACAAAAGTCTTCAAAGTCCTTGATATATTTTATTTCATTAACTTCTCTTTGGTTGAAGACAACAACAGGTGCTTACCTATTATGCCTCTGTAATTGGTTGGTACAATGTCTTCATTTCTGAATTTTGCTCCCTGCAGCTTCAGGCGTGTGTTCACTACCCAGAGAGGGGTGGTCACGAGTACATTCACTACTCCTAACGCAAAACACAGCAAGATTACAGAAACAGAAGGTTTCAAATGTTTTCTTATCCCCCTTCCCCCCCAATTCACATGGCTACTGAAATTTCTGGTAGGAAGAAGGAAAAAAAAATCAACACAACATATAGGAAAAGTAAATGATAATTTGTACCTTATTCCTGCAGCCTGTGTTCCAAAATATACTTACATGGAATTTTACCACAGACATATAACCAACTTAAGAATTTCCTTCCTTACTTCCACCAGCTATTCAGCCATACCTACACTGAAAGTACAAGAAACTACCAACCACCCCCCCACCCCCCCAAAAAAACCCAAACCCAGAGGTCTTTTTTACAGGGTTTGTTTTTTTTTTTTTTTAAATCAGCTTGTTTCTACGCATTCACATGAGCAATAGTCCCTGAAGAATATTACTGGCAAACATAAGGCCCACAGTGGTAACTTTGCACATTGGATTTGCTAGAAAAGTCACTAATGTTATGATCCCTTCAAAGAAGGCGCTGTAGCATCCACATAAGAGGATGGAATAAAAAAGAATATATGGTCCCATTGGACCTGCATATATCTAGGAACCTCCTGTCACTGTCAGGTGACAACCTAAAACTAAGTCTGAAAACTGACACCCAAATGGTTACATTAAATTTCTTACTTACAGCAACTGAAATTATTTCAAAAATGGCATATATCTTTTCCTCTGAAAAAAACCCAACTATCACCTCTCCCTGCCACTTGTCTTCAGCATCTTACTGATGATGCTTAAATACCTGGTAAGCACCACACGAGACACAAATATCATCCTAAGCCACAAGAGCACTGTGCTCTGTGCCAGAATTCACAACAGGAATGGTCTATGCATCTCTTTAGGAGGTAGGGAGGACACAGAGGAGCAATCAGAAAGAAGCAGGTCTGCATACAATGGGACATGTGAGCACTCAGTGTGACATCCAAAGGACTTCATAAAGAAAATCATTAGATAGCGTATACCAAAAATACATTCTTGACAAAATGGAGATTTTTAAGTATTACCTGCAACAACCCCAAGAACCAAGTCTTTTCCAGTGGTTGAATGCTGACCTTTGACCCAGAGGGCTTTAAGACTATTAAATGTATAAAAATAAACAAAATTGGAGCAGCAAAGGCTGGAGATAACAGGAAACCACCCTCGATATGGTGCCAACCTAATGGAGAGCAAAAAGTCACAGTAAGAATCAGCATAGTATTTATGTGATCGGGCTGATTTTATGTGAGATACAGCGCTCTATACTACATAAAGTGCTAACTAGGTATGTCTTTATCAGCAAGGGTAAAAAAAACCATACTTAACTCCTGAGTTAGGAAAAAATGTATCTGGATTCTCACACAAAATTTAAACATTTAAGACTAGTTACTGAAATTCATATTCTCCACCTAGGAGAGTCTTCCAAAGGATGTAGCCTGGGACACAAGATACACAGGTGGGAAGAACTTCCAACAAATGCCTTACGGTAAAATCTAGGGCAAATCAGTCAGGTAAGTGAGAAGAAGACATTACCTAGTTAAATTTAACTAGATTAATCACAGATAAAAAACTGAATATCATCTAAAGCTATCTTGATTTAGGAATGATTTCGTAACAGCTGACTAACAAAGCTCCCCTCTCTGACAGGCCTGATGATCCTGTAAAACAGGGACACCTCAATAGCTTGTTCTACATTCCCAACACATTCTACAACACATCCAAAAAAAGATAATTATACACACCTTCACTGGAGTTGCACAGAACAGGTAGAGAGCTGGTATTATGTTAAAAGCATAAAAAATCACCCCAGCAGCAGTAGTTACAGAGGCTCTTTAGTATTCATTAAAATACTGGCAGTACACAGAATTTAAGGATCTCAAATAAGACTGTAAAAGGTGTAAGGCTGGTAAACACCACATCTGACTTTTCTTAAAATGTAAATGTCACCTTTTTGTCTCAAATCCATCAAGTGCCTCTCCCTCCCATGTAGCTGGGAATACACCTTCTGAAGACTGCTTCTGAAGTTACAGGCTTAACTAACCATACAGTTACAATTACAAATTACCTGACTATGAAGTTATTCATAAACTAAATTAAAACAATTCTTATATTACCTATCTCTTCTGTGCTGGAAAAGAAAGGGAGAAATATCCTCTAGGGATCATGTCCTCTAACTGAGAATGTTAGTTTGGGCTCAGTTGATTTATTAAGAATGACTTCTGATGATTTTCAAATGGAACATCTTACAGTACAAAACATGAAACTAAAACAAAACCCATGAATTTATTTTAATGACTTAAATTGTCAGTAGTAGCATCCATGATTCACTGCAACTTTGAGAAAAGCTTGGTGTACACCAATGAACACCTTTCACCTAGATCACCTAGAAAACAACGGAAGTGCAGGGAAGAAAGCAAAGCTGTTTGATAAACTTCAGCAGG
>NW_008238664.1:5664939-5670875 GCF_000691975.1 Corvus brachyrhynchos
GAGTCCTTTAGCTCAACCTATTTGCTTTATCTAGACGAGATAAGCAGTCTCACAAAAGCATGGTAATGAGACAAGACTACAAGCTAATGTGAACAAAATGTTTATGATCTCACATCACATTTCAGATTTGTTGTTTGGGCTTTCTGTGTTACTTCAGGCACATCTCTAAATTAGTACCATTGCTTCACCAGGCCTTCCCAATACCTTTGGAAGAAGCGATGTTCCACTCTTGCCAGAGCTACTGATTTTTCTGTTTCACAGGAAAAGTAGGACGACCACTTTTGCAGTCTTTCCACCTCAGTTAACTTCTTTATATTTCCTTTTTTTTCTTTCCTTTTTTTTTTAATTGAAGTTTACTTGCCACTCTCACATGACAGAGGTAGTGCAGTAATGTGAACAAGAGAGATCAGCTGGCAGAGAACTCCTCATGCGTACAACTGCCCAAGTTCAAAGGTGGCCCAGCATTATGGGCCAAGTTAAACTTTTGTCAGCTTTAATATCCTGGAAGCTCTAGTCTACTTAGGAGTTCCAGGGATTCAGTTAGGAAAATACTGCTAACAAGGACAGGCATACAACTGTTTTTCCCAGCCAGCTCAGCTCAGACTATGACAAATACTAAAGCACAGCACTGCTGAAAGTTAACTGCTTTTAGACAGATATTGAATCCCACCAGCATGAAGTGTCATGTGTTGTTTACTTCTACATGCTAGGGAGAAGAAAAAAACCTTCCAACTGGGAAACATGTCTCAATTCTCTTGAAAGTGGCTCAGTTGTCTGGGAATTTCATCTTGGTTATGAGAAATAGACACACCCAAGAATCCAGGCAGACGAAGCTGGTTGATCAGGTATATGAAGGTACATTTGCATTTCTGAGGAGGCACAGCTATCTCACTAATGAAGGCACAGTTACATCACTGAACAGATCAATTGCATAAGGTGCTCAAGAAAGTTAATCTTAGTTAGCTAAAGATGAACATGTAAGATTATGCAAGTCATATCACACTTGTGTGGAGACATTTCAATTCGGAATAAAAATCTGTCCACACAGAGGCAAAGTGTTCCACTTTAAAAGCATAATCAAATTCGTTTTAGAGCTTGTCTACAAGAAGACAAACAGAAAATTAACATCTACTCACAGGCCTTCTTCTTTGATTATTTCCAAAAGGACTGCCGGTGTTGTCTTTGACTTCCGCTTCTCATCAACTGGAAAACAGAAGAATCAAACTTTTAGATTATTCAGATTTTTAGCACTCTTTTTCTAGTCCTTATCCTTGCAATTCTGAATATACCCTGCAAGCTCATGTTTCTTCTTCCTCATAAAGGACAGAAATTCCCTACTTTTCCTTATTTTCATTTGCTAGGTAAGACTACTTCCTTTTTTTATTCTTCCCCAGACTAGCAGGTTCAGTTGTGCTTCAAAGTATCTGTAATTACCAGTTCCTAATAGCTGTGACATGAACTGAAGGCAGGTTCCCCTTAGGTAAAGGGCTAGAATTGGACCTGTCTAATTTCTCTCAAAATTATTCCTTGGAGACCAGACTAGCACCAGCAGCAGAGCAATCCCCTACAGTTCATCTGCAAACAGCTAAGCCTTAGCAAAACAGTCTCTTCCTGCACTGAAAGCTGTTCATTGCTCAGCTACATACTTCTGATGACCTGGCTGATGATCTCACTCCAATTCTTAATGGAGCTTTAGTCATAGCTCTAAAATGTTTGGTGATTCTGTGACTTTTGATTAGAAGATAGAATGTTAGAACAACACAGTTTATACCCAGATGCATTTTTGTAAATATTACATATTCCTAATCCCAGTTCTGACCCTGATTTTTCCCTTTAAACCATCCTCAGGAATAATTCTAGACTTGATTTTCATGATATTACCCCTGAATTTTGAAGTGTTCTCAGCAGCCAAAAACAACAACACACAAATATAATCCTGTGCAATCTCACATCTTTGTTTTTCTCTTTGGTCTTAGATAATCATTTAAAAGCCATGTCTGTCCACAGATCACACAGCCTTTTCAGCAAATTAAAAGGTTGCCCAACTTTCAAAAGGAAGAATTACCTCCAATTGGAAAAATGCTGTTAATGTTAGACAGCTGAGACTCCTGTTCACGTAAAACACATCCCCCTACAACCACCCTTACAAGTGCCCAGGCCAGGATGAACAGAAACACCATTGTACAAAGAAACTAGATTTTGACACTTACCCTGAAGTCTAAGCCTAGCAGTATCCAAAGGAAAAAATACAGTCATTGCAGTCATACTGCCCTGAAAAACAAAATAAACTGGCTATATAGTGTATCAGTTGCTTATACAGTGCCTGCTAGACTCTTTGTAGCACTTCACTTCTCACCCACAAACCAGTCTGCTGAGAAAGTTTAAAAAGGGGATAAATTCCAGACATAACACATTTTTTTGTTCCCATACTTACAAATGGGGGTGGGGGCAGTGTCGCTCTTGCATTAGATCAAGCTAAAACTAAAACCATTGAAAGCCTTTTGCCAAAAGAGAAGGGTTTTGAAGCCTAAGAGTTAATCTAGTAGGCATCAGAAAACAAACATATTGCACTTTCTCTACCTCCCATTAGCCTCAAAAAGGCCCTGGCTTGGTGTAAACCTGTTTTCCATGCATCAGATGGCTGCTAAAGCTGTGGCACCTCTTCCATTTGCAGCCATGCAAACAGGTTAAATGGTGGGAAGGTCTGGGACACAGCAAGTCACTCAATGCTGTGTTTAAAGTACGGTGCACAGTGTGACTTGAGCTCTTCTAGAGCTGTCTTATGCCATACATTTAAGTGAGCTTTGACCTCTGGAAATACTCCAGCTCCAGAGCACGTCCTCCTGCTTGGACCTATCTCTACAAGCAGCAACAGAGGATTATTTTTTCTGGTGGTGTTTCCACACTAAAACAACTCTGGGTCGAAGTCGTAACCAGACTTAGGTTTCTCCAGTTTTGTTTTTCACTAAAACAGTTTTCGTAACACCAGGTAGCAGACGAAAGGAAAGGCTTAGCCACAACTACCAGGTTATTTTAACCCGTTTAGTTTGGGCTCCTGCCAAAATGGTTGGTTCTGCTCTCCCATGTACTTGTGCTGTGTCTGCTCATTCTCAGCACCTACCATGTACCCAGCTGGACAGCAAGTGGATTAATGAACCCATCTACTGAAAATTTATAAAAAGCATATCTCAGTTAGAAGGTCAGTGCCAGCACAAAAAAGCGCCAGAAAGATCCATAATACTCCTCCTAATGAGAGCTGTGTTACCACAGGTTTGAAGACAGCCTCAAAACGCAGCTACACCTACGCACGGAACAAGACTGCAGTCACTACAACTTTCAGCTTTCCCCTGCTCAATTCATCCTGCTTCCATCCTCCCAAAGCGAGATTTGTCCTGAATCCTACTCTCAATGCAATGCACCACACAGCAGCAACACACACACTTGCACTCAAAATTAGGAAATGGAAATGAGGAAATAGTCTGGCTAGCGTCACACAGGACACAATGGATTTGTGGACACAAGACACAGAATAGTCTATTTCAGTTGGAAAGGACCTGCAGTGATCACCTAGTTCTGCTGCCCCCACCCTGCTTCAGGGCTAACCAAAAGCTAAAGCACGTTGTTAAGTGCATTTTCCAGATGCCTCTTAAACACTGACATGTTTAATGTCATGAGGCATTGACCACCTCTCTAAGGACCTGTTCCAGTGTTTGACTGTCAAACTGGCTTAAAATTTATATGGAACTATAGTTCAAGAGAACATCATCCGATAACTAAGCTGACCTAACAGGTCATTGCACATAAAAAACAATTTGTACCCTTTCCCCTTCTTTTGCTAAATTGAGGGAAATAGAAAAGCCAAGTTACTTTTCTCCTGGGTTTACAAATGGAACAACTCAACTACATGATGAGGAGGCTGCTGGAAACATCATATGGGGGAGACAGGATTTCACAGCTAGAAGAAATGAAAAGAGGGATGAGCAGGACCAGTCCTTTCCAAACAACAGAAGCCCTCGAGACAGACTCAGATTCCTTGCTAAATTGCACTTGAAACCAGCAGGTGAAGTAAGTTACACTACTGATTGCAGGAACAGATGCTGCCATGGTTTACCCTGCACTACTGGAAGGGTGAGACTTCACTGTCAGCCCTCCCACCACCTCCCTGTCAGCACGGGATCTCGGTAGTTTGCCAAGTCACATTACCACTGAATAATCACAGGGACAGGTACAGACTGGTTCACGTAATCCCAGGCTCTTGGTCAACTGTATTTGCACCCCTGTCTCCTCCAACCTGGCAGCATACCTTTCTGGGCACCTACACAATGATGCAGACACAGAAACTGATCTGGCTGAAAAACTACTTTTCCCACTGGGCTACTTCTTCAGCCCCATCAATTCACTGACCAGTCACAGCACCAGATAAACAACTGTGCAGTAGCCACGAGGTGCCCGGAACAAATGGCCTGAGGTGACTGCTGCCAAGAAGATGTGTGCAGGACCACAGCCTGAAGCTTGGCTTTATAAAAAATAGTAATAACAAAAAACTTAAAACATATTAAAAAATTTAAATACTATTTTTCAGCCACTATTCAGCCAACAAAGCAGCCTGACTGCTCTAGAATACTGCCATAAAATTCTCATCCCTATAGCTTTTACAACAGGAAAATTATATTTTAGCTACATGGAGAGTTAAAGAATACTTATGTAATTCAATTAAAGTTCACAGGAAATCAAGCACTGGAGGTTTTTTTACTATTCACAAAACTATTCCTTCACCTCAAATTTGACTAGGTTGCCTAGAAGGTATACAAACTTTCAGTATATTAGAATACAAACAAAAGTTATCACGTTGTGGTCTGACACGTGCTTTTGATGCATCAGCTCAACACAGTACTGGGTTTATGGCTGGATTTATAAGCTTGGTTCACGCCACAAACTTTTTTCAGGGGTGCAACCTGATTACAGCGATCTGTATTTGAAGTGAGAAGCTAACAGCAAGGTCTAGAAAGTATCACTGACTTCTGTAGAAGTCAGCAAAAGGAAAATGGGTAGTATTTCAATAATGAGCTCATTTGAGAGAGCTCCACTTTTTGAAAGCGGAAACAAAATCCCCATTGCCTTTGGTGTTTAAACAAGCAGACTTAGAAGTATTTAAAGAGCAGACAAAAATCTTGTATTTATTTATAATAAAACCAAAACATCCCTTAGAGTCTTTTTTCACCTTTTTAGAATCAGCTGTTGTAACAGAATCACTGAATTATCAGGGTTGGAAGGCACATCTGGAGATCACCCAGTCAACCCCTCTGCCAAAGCACTGTCACCTGGAGCAGGTGACATAGGAATGCATCCAGGCGGGTTTTGAACGTCCCCGGAGAGGGAGACTCCATGACCTCCCTGGGCAGCCTGTTCCAGTGTTTACTGTTCAATAACATTTGGCAACTTTCATCCTATAGGAGACGTGTAGGAGACAGTATGCCCAATCCAACATGCTACATGCACTAAAATTCTTAATCTGTTGGAAGCAGAAGGCCGATTTGCTATTTAGAGCTAGCACTCTGAAAGGAAAAACTCAAGGGCTGGGCATACTAGGAAATCTACATAGATTAAATGTGACTTTTTAATTTACAAGCATCACATGAAAAATTAAATTCAGTAACCGACACAAACCTCCTCTGGCTGCACTGTGCTCGCTGTACATTTTGATTAACACCTATGCACTGCCTCACCCTTCGAAACTCCTAAGCACTTACGAGGCCGTGGCACGAGGACGATGCTTGGTACAGCTCTCGGATTACACAGCTGAGGTGCTGCCCCTCTGCCTGAGCTTCTGGGAGGCTTAGATCGTCACCGCTGAAGTGATGCCCAGCTCCAGATGCGTCAAGCCGGCTTTCTGAGGGGCAGGTCCCTGCAGCTCCCCTGGCTCAGAGGAGGCTCCG